>NC_139837.1:1418739-1421239 GCF_963691815.1 Echiichthys vipera | reverse complement strand
TGGAAGAAGAGGAGGAGGAAGAGGAGGAGGAGGAAGAGGAGGAGGAAGAGAAGAAGGACGAGGAGGAGAAGGAAAAGGAAGAGGAGGAGTAGGAGGAGGAGGAGGAAGAGGAGGAAGAGGAGGAGGAGGAAGAGAAGGAGGAAGAGAAGGAGGAGGAGGAGGAGGAAGAGAAGGAGGAAGAGGAGGAAGAGGAGGAGTAGGAGTAGGAGGAGGAAGAGAAGGAGGAAGAGGAGGAGAAGAAGAAGAAGAGCAGTGACCTCCAGGACAGCAGGGGGCGCTGTAGCGCTGGTGCTCCCGTGAGTAGAATAAGAAGAAGAAGAAGAGCAGTGACCTCCCTGAGCCGTAGAAGAAGAAACACACACAGACACAGACACATCCTCCGCCGCTGCACACAGACATGTCGGGGCTCCTGAGGACCATCTCCCGCCGCGCTGCTCCCGTCCTGCGGGGACACACCATCACCCAGAGGGCCAACATCTACGCCGGACAGCCCAAGGACAAGATCGGCCCGCTTGTGAGTGTTTTATTTACCTTTATTTCACCTCTTTGGGATCATGCTAGCTCCGTTAGCTTAGCTGTCCTTGGCTGACGAGGTCAAAAGTGTTTGGAGTGACGTCAGTGGGCTGTGTTTGTGTTCATTCATAAAAACTAAGGTGTGTAATTAACCTCAGTACCGAGGGGAAATGAATGAATTTAGCGTTTAAAGTCAGATTAACCGTTAACGTTAACGTCGGTCCGCGCTAACAGCACGGAACCGTGATGTAATGTCCGTGAAGACGCGTTCAGGGACACGACCTGCGTTACCCAACGGGTCTCATTCACTCAGTCATAGGAAGGTGTTGGTCTTCCATGAAGTAACGTGTGCTAAAGTGCCCTCTAGGTGTTAAAACGTGTGCTAAAGTGCCCTCTAGGTGTTAAAACGTGTGCTAAAGTGTCCTCTAGGAGCCAAAACGTGTGCTTAAGTGTCCTCTAGGAGCCCAAACGTGTGCTAAAGTGCCCTCTAGGAGCATAAACGTGTGCTTAAGTGTCCTCTAGGAGCATAAACGTGTGCTTAAGTGTCCTCTAGGAGCCCAAACGTGTGCTAAAGTGCCCTCTAGGAGCCCAAACGTGTGCTAAAGTGTCCTCTAGGAGCATAAACGTGTGCTAAAGTGTCCTCTAGGAGCATAAACGTGTGCTAAAGTGTCCTCTAGGAGCATAAACGTGTGCTAAAGTGTCCTGTAGGAGCATAAACGTGTGTTAAAGTGTCCTCTAGGAGCATAAACGTGTGTTAAAGTGTCCTAGGAGCATAAACGTGTGGTAAAGTGTCCTCTAGGAGCATAAACGTGTGTAAGTGTCCTCTAGGAGCCCAAACGTGTGTTAAAATGCCCTCTAGGAGCCAAAACGTGTGCTAAAGTGTCCTCTAGGAGCCTAAACGTGTGCTAAAGTGTCCTCTAGGAGCATAAACGTGTGCTTAAGTGTCCTCTAGGAGCATAAACGTGTGCTATAGTGTCCTCTTCAGTGGTGGGGGCGTGTTATATGTGCCCTTTTTTCCTTTTCACCCCTGCCCTTTAAAAACTCTGTCCACTGTCACTTTATTAAACTTGTGCCATTGAATAATCCAGCGGACCTGCAGGAAAACGTAACCAAACGCCTTTGTTTTCACATGGGAAGTTTCTCTTAAAGCTGAAGCTCGTAACTGTCTCTGAGAAATACGTTTGCGTTCTTTGTGGCACTTTATCCAGTCCTGTAACTCTGCCTCCTCCTGCTGCTCCCTGAGGTCCGTCCGCAAGATCCAAAACAACAAATCTTCCCACTCTGGGACCCGGTTTCTAAAGATCCCTTTTCCAGGCTCCGATAACGTCGACTAAACCAGACTGAAGTCGTGTCGTCACAGGAAAACGCGTCTTCATGGCATCTGCAAAAGTTTCACTGCGACTGACGAAATGACCCGTCACGCCTCTTCCTAACCGGACACGATGGGAATGAGCGCAGGGACATCAGGTTGTTCCCGCGTTTCCTACTAAAGATGTCTCAGGGCGCACTCCCACTGTGCCTCCGCACCGGGCCAGAACCTTTTTTTTGGGTCAAGCCTAGTGCGTTTGACCAGTGTGAGTGCAACCGCTCCGCGCATAACTGTGGCACGCTTGCCGTCCACGGCCCGTTTGGGAGAGGTGGGCTTTAGTAAATCACGTTTGCATGTGTACGAGCACGAGCGTGCACACGTGTACGAGCACAAGGCCTACGGCGGTTCTGAGGTCATTTCCTGTGCGCCTGTTGGGACGTAGAAAAAAGAAGGAGGGGCCATGCGCGGACGTTTCAAACAATGGCGGCGAAAGGTTCATGTTGGTGTGATGCGGAGGTGGAGTGTTTACTGCAGATTTGGTCGACGAGTGCTAAAGTGTCCTCTAGGAGCCCAAACGTGTGCTTAAGTGCCCTCTAGGAGCCCAAACGTGTGCTAAAGTGTCCTCTAGGAGCCCAAACGTGTGCTAAAGTGTCCTCTAGGAGCCCAAACGTGTGCTAA
>NC_139837.1:1096239-1413739 GCF_963691815.1 Echiichthys vipera | reverse complement strand
AATGTGTTGTTACTCCCCTTCAGAGATGACTTCCCCTCGTCTTTCCCTTTCTTCTCTTGATGAATTTGGAGAAAATGCAAATGGAAAACTACAAATGGATGAGGAGGAGTTATCAGCAGCTCCCTGAAAGCTCCGCGGCCTGAGAGAAATCTGAATGGACGCGTGCGAGACGAGGAATGACGTTTGTCGTGCTGTTTTTGTGCTTCGTCGATGGAGTCGCCTGTTAGCACGGCCCTGCGGGGCGGCAACTACACAGCTGAGGCTACTCAGCTGGGCCCCACGTCACCTGCTGTACCCAGGTAATTCACCGTGTCCGTCCTCTCTTAGAGCGCACTCCCACTGTGCCTCCGTACCGTGCTCCAGGTGGTTTCACAGCTAAAGTCTGGTTCCTTTGACCAGTGTGAGTGCAACCGAACCACGTCTAGGAGCGGTACGGTTGCTGTCCACGGCCCAGGTAGTGTGAGTACAAACGGGCCTGGAGGGGGGGACAAGGACCCTAAAGCACGGGGCACGGGACGGAGGAACAGTGGGAGGGCGCCCTCTGTGGGTTGCATTCATTTTTGTTTGATCAACTAAATTCAGCCGTTCATTTCCTTTCTGTCTCTGAAAAAATATGTTTAAGTTGAAATATAAATGTTTATTTCAGTTTTCCAGACTTTTCTAATTCCTGCCTCTTTTTCTTTGTTCTTCAGGGTCGTTTCCATAGTGACCAGCCTAGTGACCGCCACCACAGTGGGAAACACGGGAAACCTGTCGACCTTCGTTGACCACGGAGGGAGCGAGCTCGGTCAGACCCATCAGGTCTCGACCCCGTCAGTGCTGAGCGCCGCTGAGAGTAACTCTGTGCTGCAGGGCTTCATGGTGGCCACCCAGGCCCTGGTGCTCCTCTCCATCTTCCTCCTCTCCAGCCTCGGCAACTCGGCGGTCGTCATCGTCATCATCAAACACAGGCAGCTGCGAACGGTGACCAACGCCTTCATCATGTCGCTGTCGCTGTCTGACTTCCTCACGGCCGTCCTCTGTCTGCCGTTCTCCTTCGTCATGCTCTTCAGTAAGGACGGCGTCTGGATGTTCGGGGATCGATTCTGCGTGGCCAACGGCTTTTTCAACACCTGCTTTGGCATCATTTCCACCTTGACTATGACTCTGATCTCCTTTGACAGGTACTACGCCATAGTCAGGCAGCCGCAGGCCAAAATAGGGCGCCAGAGAGCGACTCAGCTGTTGATAGCTGTGTGGTTAACTGCAGTGGTTTTCTCCCTGCCCTGGTACCTGTTGGTCCGGACACCCGTAGAAGTCCACAAGCGAGGTTTCTACCACTGTATGTACGTGTTCCACTCTGGGACCTCGCGCATGGGGACTTCTTACAGCATCTGCCTTATCGTGGTGTGTTACCTGCTGCCCTTCTCCCTCATGTGTTTCTGTCATTATAACATCTGTAAGACGGTCCGTCTGTCTGAGATCCGCGTCAGGCCGGTGACCACGTACGCATACTTGCTGCGATTTTACAGCGAAATGCGAACAGCCACCACTGTTCTGATCATGATCGTTTTCATCATTTTCTGTTGGGGGCCATATTGTTTAATGGGCTTGGTTACAGCGTTGGGGGACTACACATTCAACCCCGCAATGGACACCGTGGCTATTTGGCTAGCTTGGGCAAACGGCGCCATCAACCCTCTGATCTACGCCCTGAGGAACCCCAATATATCCATGTTGCTGGGGCGCAGCAGGGAGGAGGGCTATCGGACCAGAAATATCGCCGCGTACCTCTCCAGCCAAACCCAGAACCGCGAGACCCGGCTCAACCAAGCAGAGAGGATAAGGGACCGCTACGTGAGTCGCGTAGGTGTCAACAACAACGGGCGACTGTCGAGCTCAAGTCCGGGCAAAGGAGGAGGCGGAGGAGAGGTGGCGATGTGGGCGTGTAAAAACCCTGCTGTGTTCTTCTGCAGGGACGCGCACCCCGACACCGCAACACTGCCCAACTGTGTCAGGACCCCAAAGATGAAGACGGCCGACACCAGCCTGTGAAATCCCCAGAGGATGCTCAACCATTGAAAACGAGTGCTTCTCATCTTATCTGTGTTTGTTGTTGTGGATCTAGAGACTGACAGCGCCACAGTTTGTGTCTCTTTAGTATTTATGTCTCTTTAACTCATGTTTGTGATTTAAAGCACCGCGTTATCAGGAGCATCTGAGCTAAACGACTAAATTACAGACAAAGTTAGGAAGGTGAATACTTGATGTACAATAGATCGGTTAATGAGGGCGCACTCACACTGTCCTTCCTCACCGTGCCAAAACAGGTGTCACAGCTAAAGTCTGGTTCCTTTGACCAGTGTGAGTGCAACCGTACCACGTCTAGGAGCGGCACGCTTGCCGTCCACGGCCCGTTTGGGAGAGGTGGGCTTTAGTAAAGCACGTTTGCACGTGTACGAGCACGAGCGTGCGCACGTGTACGAGCATGAGGCCTAAGGCGGTTCTGAGGTCATTTCCTGTGCGCCTGTTGGGACGTAGAAAAAAGAAGGAGGGACCATGCGCGGACATTTCAAACAATGGCGGTGAAAGGTTCACGTTGGCGTGATGCGGAGGTGGAGTGTTTACTGCAGATTTGGTCGATGAAAAGATTCAAAAACAGTCGACAAGACGCACAAAAACTCCGAGGTCTACGGAGAGATCTGGAAACAAAGCCACGCATCGCCATGACGTCATCAATGCGTGTGACGTGTTACGGCGTGATGACGTATAGGCAGCAAGAAGCATTCTCCGAGGCCCAGGTAGTGTGAGTACAAACGGGCCTGGAGGGGGGGACAAGGACCCTAAAGCACGGGGCACGGGACGGAGGCACAGTGGGAGGGCGCCCTGAATTTACTTCCTAATTTTGGAGGACGCCCTCAAAGTCTCCTGAAGGATCTACTGGACGGGGGAGCAGAACATTTAAGTTTGTGCTCGTGTTCCAAAGATCTTCACGTCATTTCACACGTTAAAGGTTGAATCTGTAGAATCTTTATTAAAAGCTATGTTTAAAAAACAAATACACCCACGGGGCGTTTTAAGAGGTAAAGAATGAAAGTATTACTTTTGCATGGTAGCAGCCAATAGCGTTGGGCGTTGCTGGTTGCCAGGGTTGTCTGTTGTTGGGTGCAGCTACTGTAGGCTGGCACTGGGTGAAATGGAGTTAGCCAATCGTGCAGCTGCTTGGGAGCCTCAGTGAAGGGGGCGTTCTTTGTCCCAGCAGCTGAGTGAGCGGAGACGGGCAACAACCAGAGTCACTATAGGCCGAGCATTCACTCCATGGACTGAGAGAAAGGAGAGGAACGCCATTCAAACGCACGCCCACATGGCTACGCTGCTCCTGGATGCTAACATCACTTTCATCTGCACTTAGCTGGAACGGCTAACGCTAACGGCTAACGCTAACTGTCAGTCAAACTCCTCTAATCCTTGTTTTGATGTTTTCTGGAGGGGACGGGTTCAAACAGGCTCAAACAGACTCCGGTCTCCTGGAGCTACTGGGCCGGGTCTGACCAACCTGGCAACCCCACTGCTGGACTTCTTTTTTGTTGTTGAGACGATGATCTGGAGACTCTAGATGGAGCTGTTCAGCTCATTCTACACATTCAACCTTTAAATGCAGCATGTATTATGTAAAAGGATCGAGCTTTTCCTTTATCCAGAACCTTCCGTGCTTAAAATGTGTCGTACTGTAAGAAAATATGTCTGTTTCATTGTTTGTGCTCACGATCATCTGCAAACACACCTGTTGTGACGCAGCACTCCGGCAGAGCAGGATGGTGCAACACAGCCAGTGGGCTACGATAGCTTCCTTTCTTCTGGACTGGTCATTTCTGCAAACCACAGATAAACTGAAGCTCAACGGTTCTTACTCCCCGGTTTTTAAGGGTAAAGGTTAAAAAAGTGTCCTGCTTTGCTACTTGAGTGTAACATTTGAAACAGCTGAAACTTGAATTTCCTTCGGGATCAATAAAGTTTTTATCTATCTATCGAAAAACAAACATTTTCTGTCACAGTTCTGAACACATCAAAGTCATCCAGGGTCCTTTTCTGCAAATGCAATCATCAAATAATCCATGAGACAGTTTTTTTGGTGTAACAACTGTTAACGTAGAAATCCAGGAGAGATGCTAACAGTGGTTAGCTCGGGGCAGCACGGCGAAGGCATTCAAAGGTCTTTTTTAACCACTAATGCTGCTGAAAATAACAGCAAACCTCTGCAGCAGCATGTGAAGAGTCCCTACACACACAACAAAGCGTCATCAGCGTAGTTAGTGAAGCCAGAGTTTATTAAAGAGTGTTTTAAAGACTTACCTACTGGCCCCTGTACCAGCTCCTCTCATAGTAAAGTCCATTACAGTGGATTACCAAAGTCAAATGTCCCAATATGGTGAAAAATGTCTTTAAAAGTCAAAAATATTCAGTTGAATGTGAAATCAAACAGAGAAAATCACAGATTTCCAGGTTTCAGAGGCTGAAAACGACTTTTTCTGATGAAAACAAAAAAAAAACGACTTCATGGATGAATTCATTTGATATTATAAAAACAAAAACAATATTAAATCAGTTAATGGATCCAAATGTGACCAAAGAAAGTGCTTGAATGTGACTTTAGTTTCTGCAGCTTTAACTAAAGTCACATTCAAACACTTTCCAAACATTTCCTGACTTTTCCACATGAAAACCAAAGGAAGGAGCCCATTGCTGCTTTGTTGTGTGTGTTGGAACAAGCTCTTCGTGCACGTAGACGCGCCTTTTTAAAAAAAAACTGATAATTCATGTTCTATCGGAGCAGAGTGTCGACTTCACTGCAGCGGATCAAACAAATGTTGGGACGTTAAATTACGAAGACTTGTTGAATTTTCACCATTTCTGTCTGTTCTGCCTTTTGTTAGGTATGACATCGTTCTGTATTTATGATTATTAGTCAGCTGGGGTCGGCTCCAGCCCCCCCGCAGCCATGACAGGGACAAGCGGTTGAAGATTAATCAATGAATGAATGAATGAGTCTGTGTGGTGTCGGCTTGGGTGGGTCTCAACAGGTTTCCGGTCACATTATCACAAATACGGTGAAATACTGAATGTTGTGGGTCAGAGCTGGAGCGTTTCAGACCAGGGGAGTCAAAGTGATCCAGTAAAGAGTCGCTGTGGCTGCAGGTTTTCATTCCAACCAAGCAAGAACACACCTGACTTGAGTCGTGCAATCACCTGAATCCCCTTCACACAGTGGATTTGTTGGATCAGGTGTGTTCTTGATTGGTTGGACTGAAAACCTGCAGCCACAGCGACTCTTTACTGGATCAGTTTGACCCCCCTCCATTCACTTCCTGTTCTGAACCCTGAAGGTCGTCTCTCTTTGAAGAGCGTTGCCCCGCGGAGAACCCCACGCTTCCTGTTTTATTATGGATGAAGGCCACGGTTGGACCAGGGTGGGTGTTAAGTCCTTTCAAGAGGAGATGATTTGAGCCCTGTCGGGGTCGCGGGGGGCTGGAGCCGATCCCAGCTGACATCGGGCGTGAGGCGGGGTCCACCCTGGACAGGACGCCAGTCTATCACAGGACACATAGAGACGAACAGAGACAGACAACCATTCACACCTACGGGTGATTTAGAGTCATCAATGAACCCAACACCTGCACGTCTTTGGACTGTGGGAGGAAACCGGAGAACCCGGAGAAAACCCACGCAGACACGGGGACAACATGCAAACTCCACACAGAAGGGCCCCAGCCGGGATTCAAACCAGGAACCCTCTCGCTGTGAGGCAACCACCAGACCACCGTGTCGCCCCCTGTAATAATTATTTGGCATAGTTCAAATGTAAAATGAAGACCATTTTTATGCTCCTAGAGGACACTTTAGCACACGTTTATGCTCCTAGAGGACACTTTAACACACGTTTATGCTCCTAGAGGACACTTTAGCACACGTTTATGCTCCTAGAGGACACTTTAACACACGTTTATGCTCCTAGAGGACACTTTAACACACGTTTAGGCTCCTAGAGGACACTTTAGCACACGTTTAGGCTCCTAGAGGACACTTTAGCACACATTTTGGCTCCTATTTATATATATATTATAATATTTGAACATGTAAGCTTGTTGTTGTGCATTGGCCCTAACATTTTTGTGTCACAGCTGTAATGACAGGTGTGTCCTTCGGGGGGAGCCAGCCTCTCAGTCCTGAACAGTGGCAGACCTGTTTGATAGTAATGATCTTTCTGATACTAAAGGTCTGAATGTTGTGATCGTTGGAGCAGCTGAACCGATGCAGGTCAGAGTCTCCATGTTCTCTCCTCAGATCTCAGTTATAAACCCGACCCAGATTCTGATTCCAGCTGAGATGACGACCCATCAGTCTGCTGTTAAGGAGAGAACAGAAACACCATCCACTGCAACAGCACATCAGTGTGTTGGAATGTCACCTGGCTCCATAGCACACACACACACACACACACACACACGCACACGCACACACACACACACACACACACACACACACACACACAGACTCATCAACACTGGCGTGCATGAGGGCACTTTAGCACACGTTTTAGCTCCTAGAGTACACATTAGCACATGTTTTGGCTCCTAGAGGACACTTTAGCACATGTTTATGCTCCTAGAGGACACTTTAGCGCATGTTTATGCTCCTAGAGGACACTTTAGCACGTGTTTTGGCTCCTAGAGGACACTTTAGCACACGTTTTGGCCCCCATGAGGACACTTTAGCACACGTTTTGGCTCCTAGAGGACACTTTAGCACGTGTTTGGGCTCCTAGAGGACACTTTAGCACATGTTTGGCTCCTAGAGGACACTTGAGCACGTGTTTGGGCTCCTAGAGGGCACTTTAGCACACATTTTGGCCCCCATGAGGACACTTTAGCACACGTTTTGGCTCCTAGAGGACACTTTAGCACGTGTTTGGGCTCCTAGAGGGCACTTTAGCACACATTTTGGCCCCCATGAGGATACTTTAGCACACATGTTTGGCTCCTAGAGGACACTTTAGCACACATTTTGGCCCCCATGAAGACACTTTAGCACACGTTTTGGCTCCTAGAGGACACTTTAGCACATGTTTGGCTCCTAGAGGACACTTTAGCACGTGTTTGGCTCTTAGAGGACACTTTAGCACGTGTTTGGGCTCCTAGAGGGCACTTTAGCACATGTTTTGGCTCCTAGAGGACACTTTAGCACACGTTTGGCTCCTAGAGGACACTTTAGCACACATTTTGGCCCCCATGAGGATACTTTAGCACACATGTTTGGCTCCTAGAGGACACTTTAGCACACGTTTTGGCTCCTAGAGGACACTTTAGCACGTGTTTGGGCTCCTAGAGGACACTTTAGCACAGAATTGGGCTCACCAGGTCTGACGGCCTCCTCCACCGTGTTTGTTTTGGTATCATTTCATTTCCTTCTTTACACCACACAACATTCCTCTCATGCATCACAGACACTGTCATGGTTCACGGGTTTCACTTTGTCTCTGGTTTATTTTCTGCTCAGGGGGAAACAGCCACGGTAGAGTCGCCACAGAGAAGTGGTGTTTCCGTTCTCACTCAAATAAATCTGTGATGTCGTTTATGTAAGTTTCACTCTCACATGAGACGGGACATCAACGTGGGTCCATGTTGACTGTTTGGTGTATCTGACCCAACCATCCACCCCAAAGTTTAGGTGTAGTTCGTTTCAGGGGCCACAGGTGCCACCTCAGATCTGATCCTGGAGAAGTTCATGAACACACGGCCGGGACGAACTCTGCCCAGTCAGTGATGCTAACCTGCTGATATAGGACCAGTTTGTTCCAAAGTGGAGGCTGCACTCGTGCTAGAACACTTCCTTACAAGTCCCGACAAAACTTGTGCTAAAGTGTCCTCTAGGAGCATAAACGTGTGCTTTAAGTGTCCTCTAGGAGCATAAACGTGTGCTAAAGTGTCCTCTAGGAGCCAAACATGTGCTAAAGTGTCCTCTAGGAGCATAAACATGTGCTTAAGTGTCCTCTAGGAGCATAAACGTGTGTTAAAGTGTCCTCTAGGAGCATAAACGTGTGTTAAAGTGTCCTCTAGGAGCATAAACATGTGCTTAAGTGTCCTCTAGGAGCATAAACGTGTGTTAAAGTGCCCTCTAGGAGCATAAACGTGTGTTAAAGTGTCCTCTAGGAGCATAAACATGTGTTAAAGTGTCCTCTAGGAGCATAAACATGTGTTAAAGTGTCCTCTAGGAGCATAAACGTGTGCTTAAGTGTCCTCTAGGAGCATAAACGTGTGTTAAAGTGTCCTCTAGGAGCATAAACATGTGCTTAAGTGTCCTCTAGGAGCATAAACGTGTGTTAAAGTGTCCTCTAGGAGCATAAACGTGTGCTTAAGTGTCCTCTAGGAGCATAAACTTGTGTTAAAGTGTCCTCTAGGAGCATAAACGTGTGCTAAAGTGTCCTCTAGGAGCATAAACATGTGTTAAAGTGTCCTCTAGAAGCATAAACGTGTGTTAAAGTGTCCTCTAGGAGCATAAACGTGTGCTAAAGTGTCCTCTAGAAGCATAAACGTGTGTTAAAGTGTCCTCTAGGAGCATAAACATGTGTTAAAGTGTCCTCTAGGAGCATAAACGTGTGCTAAAGTGTCCTCTAGGAGCATAAACATGTGTTAAAGTGTCCTCTAGGAGCATAAATGTGTGTTAAAGTGTCCTCATGCACGCCAGTCTCTGTGTGTGTGTGTGTGTGTGTGTGTGCTATGGAAAAAACACGTCTGTGTCATAAATCCCACTTTTTTTAGCTCAAATTGTGCAGAATATATTTTAAAAACTTAATTAGAATCATAAACAGGACGAGGGCAGCGACACAAAGTGTGTTTTGATGTTTTCTAACATTTTATTTTTAATTTTAAATGAAAACAAAAGTCCGAGAACAGATTTCATCACAACACAACACTTAAAAAAGTCAAAAATCATCGTTAAATTGAACTTTAATGTTTAAATGAAGCCGTTTTTATCTCACAAACATTAAAAACAATCATGTTGAAGTGTTTGTAATGAACTTTGTGGTCAGTTGAAAGTGTGTTTAACACATATGAGACTTTTTTAAATTGGTAAAAACCATCAGGAATAATCCGGGGCAGCTATAATCCAGAGGCCCTCTGCTTCCTGCCTGGTCCTCCTGGTGACAGGAGAAGAGTTCCCCTGTGGTAAGTTTCCAATAATCCTCGTTTTCACCAACGTGCACGCGTCACAACCGCAGAGTTTCATCTCTAAGTGACTGAAAGTCGACGTTTAAGTCCAGTTTTCTGCAGTTTCAGCATTTATTTCATTAGTTTTACAGATGAAAAACAAGATGGCGCCCGTGTGATTTAAGCAGAAATGGGCTTTTTTTGTCAACACCATGAAAATCTGTGCGATGGTGTCGACAAATGTCATTTAAGAGTCTCTTTGAATCATTTTAATGTGGTTTATTTATGAGTTCTGATGCATTTGAGTGGTTATGGCTGTTTCTTGTGTCACATTGAAACCTAGCTGTGATCTACAGTCGTGCACTTGAGCGTGTGCACGCTTCATAAAGAGCTGAGTGCAGAAGGAGGACGAGGAGCGAAGGACAGTAACAGCTTCAGTCTGGTTCAGTCTGAGCCTGGTCCTGGTCCTGGTCCAGTCCCATCCTGGTCCTGGTCCAGTCCCAGCCTGGTCCTGGTCATGGTCATGGTCCTGGTCCTGGTCCAGTCCCAGCCTGGTCCAGCCCCAGCCTGGTCCTGGTCCTGGTCAGATGCGTACATGAACTGATGAAGCCTCTTGGATGAGAGGTGAAACGTCTTCCTGACAAACAACCAAGTCCAGTTGCTTTGAGGAAGATGATTATATATATTATATTATTCCTTTACCTCCGCATCACACCAACGTGAACCTTTCACCGCCATTGTTTGAAATGTCCGCGCATGGTCCCTCCTTCTTTTTTCTACGTCCCAACAGGCGCACAGGAAATGACCTCAGAACCGCCGTAGGCCTCGTGCTCGTACACGTGCGCACGCTCGTGCTCGTACACGTGCTAACGTGCTTTACTAAAGCCCACCTCTCCCAAACGGGTCGTGGACGGCAAGTGTGCCGCTCCTAGACGCGGTACGGTTGCACTCACACTGGTCAAAGGAACCAGACTTTAGCCGTGGAACCTGTTTGAGCCCGGTACGGAGGCACAGTGGGAGTGCGCCCATCTTAAATGCTTAAAAATCTTTCTGTTAGATCTCAAATTTAAAGACAAATGTCGTCATTTCACTTAATAATAAATGTTCTAATTTCTTTAAATGAAATCATAAAAAGATCAAATACCTAAGACTGTAATCTGTGTCTGAACAATCTCCTCATTATCAGCTGTAACACACACACACACACACACACACACACACACACACACACACACACACACACACACACACACACACACACACACACACACACACACACACTGGGTGAAGCCTGGGCGTGGCTGACTGTCTCCAGCAGGAATGCAGTCGTGTGTGTTTCAACCTCGTCACACTTTACACTCTCACCCAGGCTGATCCGTCAGTTTCTCTCTACATTCTGACACACACACACACACACACACACACACACACACACACACACACACACACACACACACACACACACACACACACACACACACACACACACACAGTTGTCCTGTCAAACCTGGAGGAAGCTCTCTCTGAATCAGCTCGTGGTTTCTTCTTCTCCTGTGGATTTTCTTCTTTTACCCACTTTTGTTTGAACTCAACGAGCTTCTTGCGGATACGACCGCGGACTCTGTTTGAGCACTTTGCGTTAAGCTCCACTGAACCTGCCGCAGACCTACTTTTCCCCTGTTTACTCAAGTTGAATCTGTGTCTTTGGAGTGGAAGCTTCATTTCCCAGCATCCCTTCCTGACTGTTACTCCTTCATCATCTCCCCTCTGTGTGTTTCTGTGGACTGCATGAACCATGTCATGTCGTCTTCATCGATCAGCAGCTGCTGTGACGTGGGAATGACAGTGAAGTGTGAGCCGCAGCGACAGCAGAGTGACTGATCTCTGTCCACCTGACGCCCGACTGCTGGAGCCCAACATGACGTCTGGCTGCGTCGCATAGAAGTGCATCACAAAGGTAAGAAAGTCTCGTTTTAGAGGATGAGGAGGAGTTCGTGCAGGAGGTCCACAGGGTTTTTTTGATTTGATTTGATTCAGCACGTGTTGAAGGTTAAAGTTCAGACTTTAAGTTAAAAAAAAGAACATGCAAAGAAAAGTTAGAAAACCCACAAGAGGCTCAGCTGCAGGGTTCCCCACAATCACTCCACAATATCCATCAAGATGGAAGAATATACGGTAAATATGTACACGTTTTGGCTCCTAGAGGACACTTTAGCACACGTTTAGTCTCCTAGAGGACACTTTAACACATGGTTTGGCTCCTAGAGGACACTTTAACACACGTTTAGGCTCCTAGAGGACACTTTAGCACACGTTTAGGCTCCTAGAGGACACTTTAACACACGTTTTGGCTCCTAGAGGACACTTTAACACACGTTTATGCTCCTAGAGGACACTTTAGCACACGTTTTGGCTCCTAGAGGACACTTTAACACACGTTTTGGCTCCTAGAGGGCACTTTAACACACGTTTTGGCTCCTAGAGGACACTTTAGCACATGTTTTGGCTCCTAGAGGACACTTTAGCACATGTTTAGGCTCCTAGAGGACACTTCAACACGTTTTTTGGCTCCTAGAGGACACTTTAGCACGCATTTTGGGTCCTAGAGGACACTTTAACACACGTTTATGCTCCTAGAGGACACTTTAGCACACGTTTATGCTCCTAGAGGACACTTTAGCTCACGTTTAGTCTCCTAGAGGACACTTTAGCACATGTTTTGGCTCCTAGAGGACACTTTAGCACACATTTAGGCTCCTAGAGGACACTTTAGCACATGTTTATGCTCCTAGAGGACACTTTAACACACGTTTTGGCTCTTCTGAGAAAGTTTCTACAGGTGACGGGGAAACAACCTCTGTGTGACGCTGAGCTGCTGTTCTCAGGGGATAATCGTGAAATCGATTGTTGGATCTAAAAAAAATGACGAAAGAACTGAGGTGGTGTTTGGTTGAGAGAGCCGTGGACGAATTCAGCAACTCTAAGACGGTTGATTTGATAAATGTTAAGAAAACCAAATCTGCATCAGGTTGCAATTCCCCAAAACACTCAGGGTGAGAATCAAGAGCGCGTTGCAGTTTCGCCAACGGGTTGATGTGGCTGAGACCGTGTGTCTTAACCCGACTCCTCCAGATGGATCCTCCTGGTCTCAGCAGATCCATCTGAACTCTGGTTTAAAGATCTTTATAAAGGGGTGAAAATCCTGGTTTCTGATTGGATAAACCATCTGTCTGTCACCAACATACGGGCCAAACCAACCAATCAGATGAGTGAAGCGTGTGACGTGCTAACAGCGTGGAGGCAAAGCTCAGAAAGGAAACAACATGTGGGTAAAGGAGATTTTCCCTTTGTGTTTAACGTGAATTTACGGATCAAAGGCCCAATTTCAGGAGCCCGGTCCATATTCAACAGAAGGATCCAGCGAACAAAGAGTTAGTGAGCGGCTCGCTCCATAGCTGCTCATCTCATCCGTGGAAGCCTCCATGTTGTTTACACTCAACAGTCTCTTCTGTTTCACTTCAATCCACCAAAGAAACCAGGAGCTAAAACATGTGTTAAAGTGTCCTCCAGGAGCCAAAACATGTGCTAAAGTGTCCTCTAGGAGCCAAAACGTGTGTTAAAGTGTCCTCTAGGAGCATAAACGTGTGCTAAAGTGTCCTCTAGGAGCCTAAACATGTGCTAAAGTGTCCTCTAGGAGCTAAAACGTGTGTTAAAGTGTCCTCTAGGAGCATAAACGTGTGTTAAAGTGTCCTCTAGGAGCTAAAACGTGTGTTAAAGTGTCCTCTAGGAGCATAAACGTGTGCTAAAGTGTCCTCTAGGAGCATAAACGTGTGTTAAAGTGTCCTCTAGGAGCATAAACGTGTGCTAAAGTGTCCTCTAGGAGCATAAACGTGTGCTAAAGTGTCCTCTAGGAGCATAAACGTGTGTTAAAGTGTCCTCTAGGAGCATAAATGTGTGCTAAAGTGTCCTCTAGGAGCATAAACGTGTGTTAAAGTGTCCTCTAGGAGCCAAAACGTGTGCTAAAGTGTCCTCTAGGAGCCTAAACATGTGCTAAAGTGCGGCTCGTTAGGAGACAGAAACCAACACATCAACACTGTGGGAACGAACGAGCTCTGGTGAACGTTTCTGATCGAATTGTCCTTGAGTGAGACGGTGAATCCCCCCCCCCCGCGCTCCTGGTCTGCTGTTTGTGACGCTGACCTTTGACTTTGACTTCCGTGTGGAAGCGTGGAAAGAGAAAACACGCTTCTCCCCCCGACACACACACACACACACACACACACAGCAGTCGATGAAGTATTGATTCAACCCTGCAAACTCTGAGCTGACTGCTTCATCTGAACATCAGGATGAATTATAACCCTTTCATCAATCTATACGCCACATAACCACACACACACACACACACACACACACACACACACACACACACACACACACACACACACACACACACACACACACACACACACACACACACACACACAGAGAGAGCGCTGGTCGTCATTAGAGTCCTGCAGCACCCATTGATGTTCTCACACGAGCGCCCTGACTGTTTGTTCCCGGGGGATCGATCTTGTGTGGGAATTTCAGCCACTGACGAACATTTCTACTGTAGTGACGTCCAGCGGTGGAATGGGGTGTAATTACGTAAATTCACACATGTACATACATTCGCACTTGAGTACAAAGTAGAGAAACCATCGCTAACCAGAGGAGGTGGTCTGAGACTCTACTTATCTCCAATTTACAATGCTGCCCTTTCATCCCTTCATTCAACAATCTAACCTCAAAGAACAACTGTTCACAAACGTCCTCCTGTGACTCCAACGACTGTCGTTCAGACTCAATAGAGCACTAACCAAGTCCAGACCTACTTCCACCAACCACTGGACCAGGACCAGGACCAGGACCAGCACTAACCAAGTCCAGACCTACTTCCACCAACGACTGCCGCTCTAATGACGGTCGTTGGCACTTGGAGCACAAAGGGTTCCAGTGACATCATCGGCCTGTGAGAGGTTAAATACCTGGATCTCCACACCAGTTAGTTGGACCAGTCCCAGCCTGGTCCTGGTCCTGGTCCAGTCCCAGCCTGGTCCTGGTCCTGGTCCAGTCCCAGCCTGGTCCTGGTCCTGGTCCTGGTCTTGGTCCTGGTCCTGGTCGTGGTCAGATGCGTACATGAACTGATGAAGCCTCTTGGATGAGAGGTGAAACGTCTTTCTGACAAAGAACCAAGTCCAGTTGCTTTGGACTGAAGCTGCTTTGAGGAGAACGACGACCTGGACACACGAGAACGTTCACGGGCACATTTTAAAGGAGTATTTACGTTGACGCCACTTTATAAACTATAAAGCTTTTTCTGAGCTTTAAACCGCGGCTCATGATCCTAATCAGAGGTTCCCCCGCTGTCATGAAACCAAAGTTACAAATGGTGAGTTTCCATTTGGCTCGAATCCCCGGAATGAGGCGGTTCGATCTTGCTGAAACCTGAAACGCCCCTAATTTGCACGTGAGCCTCTGGAGCGTGCGTGTGTTTCCCTGTGGGAGAGCAGGGGCGTGTTTCTCCCTTGGGAGAAGCCGGCTGCTGATTGGACGGAGCTCTCAGCAGGATGTGACGTGTGGTCGAACAGACGCCACAACAACATGGAGAAGTAGAGGAGACGCTTTTATCCAGAGGAGAAGAAGAACAGAGAACGCAGAACAGGGAATGATCTGTGCACGAGCATCTGTGCACGAGCATCTGTGCACGAGCATCTGTGCACCAGCATCTGTGCACGAGCATCTGTGCACGAGCATCTGTGCACGAGCACCTGTGCACGAGCATCTGTGCACGAGCATCTGTGCACGAGCATCTGTGCACGGGCTTGTTAAATGAGTGCTGCAGCAGCCGGGTGGGATTCTGACCTGCGGCCCAGAGTCTTTAAGGTGGACTGTTTTCTTTCCTGTTACTTGTACATAAGCTGACGTTGTGGATCACACGTCCGCCTTAAATCAAACTGACACTATTGATCAGCTGATCACCGTAGATCCAAACCCGTGCAGAGTGATCCGTCACCTCCAGAGTCTCTAAATCCCTCTGGGACCAGAAACACGGGGAGTGAACGGCCCTTTGAGGGGGCGGGGCCTGACACTTTACGAGCGGCCACATTTGACCCTGATGGAAACACGCCTGTACTTAAGATCACGGGACGACAGGTGCGCCCACGTAAAGGGATGGTTCAGATTTCTGGTTGTATGAGGTTCTTCTCTATAGTATCTACCGGAGCGCACCTGATGCACGTGCACGTGTGCTGCATCGTGGCTCATTCAGGTCATCTATGCATCAGTAAAAGATCCCGTTCCCGGGCCCTACGGCGTCACGTGACAGACACAGAAGTTGTAATCCCAGCGTTTGACCACTGTGTCGAATTGGCTTCAACGCCTGGGACGCTTCCTACGGGGCCAGGCGTGGAAGCATCCACACAGTATCAATAAACAGTGTGACACTCAACAGTCATGTCACACTACCACGCTGCCGCTCCCTAACCTCAATCAGCCCAGTGTGACTTTATCACTGCATCGCAGCCAACTCTGACTTCCTGACAGGAAGGCCAGGCATTAATCAGCATTCCTTGTATAAACCAGATTGTCGAGAGTGGAGAGCGGCGCCACAGGTGCACGAAGCCGCCCCGATATCTCCAGACTTCATCTCAGGAATGACGGCTGATGGTCAAGAAGATTTTGTGTTACTGAGTTGAAGGCGTAAGATAATGTGTTCTGGTTTTTTACACGGTCCAGGCAGCGAGTGACTGTGCTTCTTATATTTAACCATTAAATCAGTTTTGTTTGCAAAGGTTTTTGCTCTTAAACGTCCGAACATTTTACTTTCTGCCTGTAAACTCAGATATCTGCCTTAAAGTTGTACCCCTTAAGAATTGCGATACGTTGTTTCTAGCGGCCCCTGTGGCGGTAAGATGTAACTGCAGGTGAGTCTGTTCTTTTAGAGCCTCCATCTTGTCACGTTCACGCCATAGACGATAAAAAATGAACGTAGCGTCTCCGTCTGGTCCGTTCTCTCAACTTGATCCAGTCGTCCTCGCCTACAGGAGTCTCCATCTTGTCAGACTTTGACAAGATTTGCCTCATTTCCTCTGACCATAAAAGGGCATGTATGTGACGTTGGGGGGAGGGGTGTACGTCCATCTGGCTGACGTTTACCTCCGAGGAGAAGTGAGGGCAAGAGGCTAGCTGTCACTCAAGAGGCCACGCCCCTAATTATTCATAAACTTTAACCTCCAATAAAATAAAAACTAGCCCCTCCCCCTCAGTGTTGCCATGGAGATCTGAGCTAAACACACAGACTAGAATGTTCTTTTGTCCTTAAACAGGTTTAATGATGCTGTGTAAACGGCCTGTTTAACATGGGGCTCAATGAGAAACTGCTCTGTTATGAAACCTGCCCCTAGTGGACACTCAGAGAACTGACGCTGACGGAGCTTCCTGATTGGATCAAACAGGAAGTCGCTGTAGTGGGGGGGTTAATGAAAATGGCAACGTAGCACGTGTAATACGTTGTGTCTAAAGTGTCACAAACCATGTCTTCGTACCATCCGAACCTGCTTTCTGTGAGGAGCTGCTGTTTTCTGTGTTTCCAACAAACCAAAGTGTTGTTTCCTCAAATCAGGGATCGAACCCAGGGCAGTGATGAAGCGCTCTGAGCCACACCTAATGACTCAGCTGTGTGAACAAGACCTGTTCCAGTTGTGGCTTGTAAATCACACCCAGATGAATGAATGAACGTGTGTGTGTGTCTAGTTGTGTGAGTCTGTGACTGTATTTAATCATGTCTGTGGTGATGGATGGGACACGAATGTCTCAGAGACGTTTGTGGGTGTGGAAACAAATGTTTGCTCCTTTTATGTACTGATGTTTAAGTGTGCATGATGTCACTGTGAGTATAGCACATGCTCCACGTTCTGTAGTTGGAGCCGTGGTCGTTTCCATATTTCCCGTGTTTCCCGTGTTTCCCTCGATCACAGAGGTTTCACTGCGGTGCGTCTGTCTCCACTGAGCCTCTCTCTTCCTCCTGTAATGAGGAGTTCACCCTCGTCCGGTGTCGCGTCCGTCGCTCGTCAGCAGCTCGGTCTCTGTGTTGGGGAGAGGGAGCCCTGGAGTTACCCAGAGTGCAGCAGGAGAGCCCTGTTAGAGGACATGCTAGTTGAGATTTGGAGGAATAAATCTCTGTATAATAAGCAAAACATGTGCTAAAGTGTCCTCTAGGAGCCTTATCGTGTGCTAAAAGTAACCTCTTGGAGCTAAAACGTGTGCTAAAGTGTCCTCTAGGAACCAACATGGGCTAAAGTGTCCTCTAGGAGCAAAAACATGTGCTAAAAGTACCCTCTAGGAGCTAAAACATGTGCTAATGTGTCCTCTAGGAGCTAAAACATGTGCTAATGTGTCCTCTAGGAGCCTTAACGTGTGCTAAAAGTACCCTCTAGGAGCTAAAACGTGTGCTAAAGTGTCCTCTAGGAACCAACATGGGCTAAAGTGTCCTCTAGGAGCAAAAACATGTGCTAAAAGTACCCTCTAGGAGCTAAAACATGTGCTAATGTGTCCTTTAGGAGCTAAAACATGTGCTAATGTGTCCTCTAGGAGCCTTAACATGTGCTAAAAGTACCCTCTAGGAGCATAAACGTGTGCTAAAGTGCCCTCTAGGAGCCTTAACGTGTGCTAAAGTGCCCTCTAGGAGCCAAAACATGTGCTAAGGTACCCTCTAGGAGCCAAAACATGTGCTAAAGTGCCCTCTAGGAGCCTTAAGCTGTGCTAAAGTGCCCTCTAGGAGCCTTAACGTGTGCTAAAAGTACCCTCTAGGAGCCAAAACGTGTGTTAAAGTGCCCTCTAGGAGCATAAACGTGTGCTAAAGTGCCCTCTAGGAGCATAAACGTGTGCTAAAGTGTCCTATAGGAGCCAAAACGTGTGCTAAAGTGTCCTCTAGGAGCATAAACGTGTGCTAAAAGTACCCTCTAGGAGCCAAAACGTGTGCTAAAGTGCCCTCTAGGAGCCTCAACGTGTGCTAAAGTGTCCTCTAGGAGCCACCCCACAAAACACATTTCTGCATAATCTGTGTACATCAATAAGTGGTTTTCCAAAGTTTCCTGCTTTTCATTTTTAAAAAGCAACACTCTCCCAGCCACACGTACGGTGCAGTGAAACCGGTTGTGCTTGCTGTGATCTTCTTCCTGGCTCATTAAGAAATGCTCCCTAACATCAAACCTCCCTGACAGAGAGGATCCACGTCTCCCCCTGCAGGTTTAATGCCACACAATACACTTTTATGTCCAGTTGTGTGCAACACTTTGTGGAAGAGTTGCACTACTAATCCTAATCCCTCTCCTTCACACAGTGCCACAACAGTTAATCTGTTCAGATCAATACAAACTCAAGCACCTTGTATGTGTTCTCTAGGAGCCAAAACATGTGCTAAAGTGTCCTCTAGGAGCATAAACGTGTGTTAAAGTGTTCTCTAGGAGCCAAAACATGTGCTAAAGTGTCCTCTAGGAGCCAAAACGTCGGCTAAAGTGTCCTCTAGGAGCCAAAACATGTGCTAAAGTGTCCTCTAGGAGCCAAAACATGTGCTAAAGTGTCCTCTAGGAGCATTAACGTGTGTTAAAGTGTCCTCTAGGAGCCAAAACGTGTGCTAAAGTGTCCTCTAGGAGCCAAAACGTGTGCTAAAGTATCCTCTAGGAGCCATAACATGTGCTAAAGTGTCCTCTAGCAGCCATAACATGTGCTAAAGTGTCCTCTAGGAGCCAAAACATGTGCTAAAGTGTCCTCTAGGAGCATAAACGTATGTGAAAGTATCCTCTAGGAGCCAAAACGTGTGCTAAAGTGTCCTCTAGGAGCCAAAACGTGTGTTAAAGTGTCCTCTAGGAGCCAAAACATGTGCTTAAGTGTCCTCTAGGAGCATAAACGTGTGCTTAAGTGTCCTCTAGGAGCATAAACGTGTGCTAAAGTGCCCTCTAGGAGCATAAACGTGTGTTAAAGTGTCCTCTAGGAGCCAAAACGTGTGCTAAAGTGTCCTCTAGGAGCCAAACGTGTGCTAAAGTGTCCTCTAGGAGCATAAACGTGTGCTAAAGTGTCCTCTAGGAGCCTAAATGTGTGCTAAAGTATCCTCTAGGAGCCTAAACGTGTGTTAAAGTGTCCTCTAGGAGCATAAACGTGTGCTAAAGTGTCCTCTAGGAGCCAAACGTGTGCTAAAGTGTCCTCTAGGAGCATAAACGTGTGTTAAAGTGTCCTCTAGGAGCCAACTAAGTTACAGTACAACTAAATAAAGTGATGCACACACGGATAGAACTGACTTTTTCACTTTGATGGAATCTAAAGGAAACTGTTTTTATGACATTATAATGTTTTATGTTTGGTTTATTGACTTTTTTGCAGCTTAACACTTAAAACACTTAAAACACTTAAAACTGTTGCGAACACATCCGATTAATACTTTTCCTCTTTCCTCTTCTTTCAGAACTTCTGGTGACGTCCCCGCCGTGACCATGGCGTCCCGGTTAAAACAGCCCCAGGGTCGCAGCCTCTCCTCTCTATTCTCCTGCTGCTTCAGAGGAAGCGACCAACCGGAGATCTCCTACTGCCACGAGAACGTCAGCACCGTGGCCGCGCTGGAGCCCGCCCTGCCCATGCCCCCCGCCCAGGAGCTGGACGCCATGTTCAGTGAGCTGGTGGTGAGTTCAAGTCCACACTGACAAAAAGTGGAGTCCATAAGTGACTCAGCTGGGAACCGTAGGGTCGCCAGTTCGTGTCCCTGTGTGGACCATGAATGGATCGTGGACTGGTGGGTGGAGAGGTGCCAGTTCATCTCCTGGGCACTGCTTTGGTGCTGTTGAGCAAAGCACCGAACCCCCAAATGCTTGCAACGCCGATTCATTGGCAGCCCCCTCGCTCTGACATCTCTCCATTGTGTGTGTGTGTGTGTGTGTGTGTGTGTGTGTGTGTGTGTGTGTGTGTGTGTGTGTGTGTGTGTGTGTGTGTGTGTGTGTGTGTGTGTGTGTGTGTGTGTGTGTGTGTGTGTGTGTGTGTGTGTGTGTGTGTGTGTGTGTGTGTGTGTGTGTGTGTGTGTGTGTGTGTGTGTGTGTGTGTGTGTGTACTGACTAACGCACACCTGTTTTTGCACTGCAGTGTTTCTGATGCGTTGTTGGTGAGAAAAATACATTTTTATTGATAATTTATATCCCGCAATGCATCATGGGAGTTTCCAGTTCCCTTGTATCTCGGTACCAGAAGGTCGTAGAGAGGTGGAAGTTGATTTCTTGAATATGTTTTCATGTGCGGGCTCCCACGGCGTCGACCCCTGAGTGTGTTCGACCTTCAGTTCCTGTCATTACGTCACAGTTCTCACAAATATGAGAACGAAAAGTTACATTTACTAGAAATTACTATAATTTTCCAGTCAAAAGTTAGTGAGTATTTTAAAGTTAATGTGCTGTAGCTATAAATCCTTTAAATCAAATTTGTAAACGTAGAATAATATGTACTCTGTCCTATTCAGTGAATTTAATACATGAATAAAATGTGTAAATATTCAAATGTTTACTGAAGAAATTCTAGTTCACACTGAAATTTAAGATTAAGAGATTAATTAAATATATTTTACTAAACTAAAAGCACATTTTTTCAGCGCAGAGTCACGTTCCTGGTCTCTTTTACGCCGTGTTCATCATTTCTCTCCTCTATCCAAGGATGAACTGGACCTTACGGACGATAACAGGGCGGCCATGTTTTCTTTACCAGCGGAGAAGAAGTGGCAGCTCTACTGTAGCAAGAAAATGGTAAGAACCTGAGGTGTGACGGTGTAAAGCCCATCTGCGTTGGTGGTTTAGTTTGGCAGCTGCTTTTCTTGGGTAAGAGTTGTTCCCACTAAAGTCCCCGACACATGATCCGCGGTAAAAACGCGTTCCACCGGATGCTCCATTCATTTCCTATGGAGGAGGCGTTAGCGCACAATGTAGCGCCACGCACCGCTCAGATTTCCTCTCTGCCGCTGCGCTCAAAGTTCAGATCAGTTGAACTTTGACCTTTTTGTGCTGGTTTTGCATCTATTTTTAGTCATTTTGCATCTTTTTGTGGTGGTTTTGCATCTATTTTTAGTCATTTTGCATCTTTTTGTGATGGTTTTGCATCTATTTTTAGTCATTTTGCATCTTTTTCTGGTGGTTTTACATCTATTTTTAGTCATTTTGCATCTTTTTGTGCGGGTTTTACATCTATTTTTAGTCATTTTGCATCTTTTTGTGCGGGTTTTACATCTATTTTTAGTCATTTTGCATCTTTTTGTGGTGGTTTTACATCTATTTTTAGTCATTTTGCATCTTTTTGTGCGGGTTTTACATCTATTTTTACTCATTTTGCATTTTTTTGTGATAGTTTTGCATCTATTTTTACTCATTTTGCATCTTTTTGTGATGGTTTTGCATCTATTTTTACTCATTTTGCATCTTTTTGTGGTGGTTTTGCATCTATTTTTACTCATTTTGCATCTTTTTGTGATTAGCTCGGGGCAGCACGGTGAAGGCATTTAAAGGTCTTTTTTAACCACTAATGCTGCTGAAAATAACAGCAAACCTCTGCAGCAGCATGAGAAGAGTCCCTACACACACAACAAAGCATCATCGGCGTAGTTAGTGAAGCCAGAGTTTATTAAAGAGTGTTTTAAAGACTTACCTACTGGCCCCTGCACCAGCTCCTCTCATAGTAAAGTCCATTCAAGAGTCCCTACACACAAAACAACGCAGCAACAACGTAGTTAGTCAGGGTCAGGGTGGTTTTGCATCTATTTTTAGTCATTTTGCATCTTTTTGTGCTGGTTTTGCATCTATTTTTAGTCATTTTGTATCTTTTTGTGGTGGTTTTGCATCTATTTTTAGTCATTTTGTATCTTTTTGTGCTGGTTTTGCATCTATTTTTAGTCATTTTGCATCTTTTTGTGCTGGTTTTGCATCTATTTTTAGTCATTTTGCATCTTTTTGTGCTGGTTTTGCATCTATTTTTAGTCATTTTGCATCTTTTTGTGGTGGTTTTGCATCTATTTTTAGTCATTTTGCATCTTTTTGTGCTGGTTTTGCATCTATTTTTAGTCATTTTGCATCTTTTTGTGCTGGTTTTGCATCTATTTTTAGTCATTTTGTATCTTTTTGTGCTGGTTTTGCATCTATTTTTAGTCATTTTGCATCTTTTTGGGATGGTTTTGCATCTATTTTTAGTCATTTTGCATCTTTTTGTGCTAGTTTTGCATCTATTTTTAGTCATTTTGCATCTTTTTGTGGTGGTTTTACATCTATTTTTAGTCATTTTGCATCTTTTTGTGCTGGTTTTGCATCTATTTTTTAGTCATTTTGCATCTTTTTGTGCTGGTTTTACATCTATTTTTAGTCATTTTGCATCTGTTTGTGCTGGTTTTGCATCTATTTTTAGTCATTTTGCATCTTTTTGTGATTAGCTCGAGGCAGCACGGTGAAGGCATTCAAAGGTCTTTTTTAACCACTAATGCTGCTGAAAATAACAGCAAACCTCTGCAGCAGCATGAGAAGAGTCCTTACATACACAACAAAGCATCATCAGCGTAGTTAGTGAAGCCAGAGTTTATTAAAAAAGACAGTTTCACTAGTTTGCTGCCGGCTTTAGCAGTCCACTGGTCCATATCGACAGGAAGCCCAAACAAGTCGATCACCGAATGCACCGGAGTTCAGTTCTATTGAACTCGGTAATCGACTTGTTTGGGCTTCCTGTCAATATGGACAAATCATTGTATTCTGTTTTGATTACCCAACGCCCCGGCTTCATGTGAGTGGGGTTGTGTAACACAGGGGTTTGTGTGTGTGTCTGTGTTTCAGGAGGCAGAGGAGAATAAAGGAGCAACCAGATGGCCGGAGTATTACATCGACCAGCTGAGGATTATGGCTGCTGTGAGTGACACTTTGAGTCATTTCATCTGATCTCGTGTGTTCTTCCCCCTCCCACCTTGGGTGTCAGAGAGGACATTGTGCAACCCCTTTGGGAACCCCTGAATATATGTAAATGAGAGGGACGAAGCTTCCTGGTGGGAAAAACTGCAGCCAACGCGGAGCCAATGTACCAATTTTAGGGTGTGTCAGTGTTAAAGTTTCAGGACTTTGAGCCTCTCATAATGTGTCTTTAGCAAAGACTGTATAGAAAATGGACGTAGTGTCTCCGCCTCATTTCCTCCGTAAGAATTGCGATACGTTGTTTCTAGCGGCCTCTGTGGAGGTAAGATGTAACTGCAGGCGAGTCTGTTCTTTTAGAGCCTCCATCTTCACATCCTCACATTCACGGCATAGACTATAAAAAAATGGACGTAGCGTCTCCGTCCAGGTCCGTTCTCTCAACTTGATCCAATCGTCCTCGCCTACAGGAGTCTCCATCTTGTCAGACTTTGACTCCGCCTCATTTCCTCTGACCAAAAAAGGGCATGTATGTGACGTTGGGGGGAGGGGCGTACGTCCATCTAGCTGAAGTTTACCTCCGAGGAGAAGTGAGGGCCAGAGGCTAGCTGTCACTCAAGAGGCCACGCCCCTAATTATTCATGAACTTTAACCTCCAATAAAATAAAAACTAGCCCCTCCCCCTCAGTGTTGTCATGGAGATCTGATCTAAACACACAGACTAGAATGTTCTTTTGTCCTTAAACAGGTTTAATGATGCTGTGTAAACGGCTGTTTAACATGGGGCTCAATGAGAAACTGCTCTGTTATGAAACCTGCCCCTAGTGGACACTCAGAGAACTGACGCTGACGGAGCTTCCTGATTGGATCAAACAGGATGGAAGCTGTGGTTAGGGGGTCGGTTGTGAGTGAGTCATTATTGAGTTGAACCCTTCTCTTCTCAGAGAAAGACTCTGATGGCCCTGGAGGAGGAGGAAGACCAGGGAAGAAGTAAAATGGTGGACGGTCTAAAGACGGCGCTGAGGACGCAGCCAATGAGGTACGGTTCCAGTTCTAACACGTTATTCAGGAGATGCAGAGTTTCCTTTCCCTCTGTGACCTATAGAATAACCTTGACGTGCCATTCTGCTCGATCTCCAGGTTTGTGACCCGATTCATTGAGTTGGACGGTCTCTCTTGCATCCTGAATTTCCTCAAGTCTATGGACTACGAGACCACCAACTCTCCGATCCACACCTCGCTGATCGGCTGCATCAAAGCTCTGATGAACAACTCTCAGGGCAGAGCTCACGTCCTGGGTCACTGCGAGAGCATCAATATCATCGCACAGAGTCTCACCACTGAAAGCATCAAAACCAAGGTGCGTTCAATGTCCCATAGAGACAAAAAGAGGATTTTAGGGATGTTTCCAAATGTATGACAAAGAGTGTGTTTGAATAATTAAAAGTAACCACCAGAGAAATAAGACACAAACGAAAAACGATCAGTGAAGTGTTCGGGCGCCGACTGGGACTTCGTGGTGCATTCAGGTGCATCTTGTAAACTCCGAGAAACTCAAACTGAAGTAGTAGAGCACCTTTCTGCACTTGTGTGGCTCTTTCTCTTTTGGGGCCGATTGACGTGTGAAATAAGTTCTTCTTATTATATTTCTCATCTCATCTCATCTTATCTTCAGCCTGTTATCCGGGGTCCGGTCGCAGGGGCAGTAGATTTAGCAGGGGACCCCAAACTTCCCTTTCCCGGGCCACATTAACCAGCTCTAACTGGGGGATCCTGAGGCGTTCCCAGGCCAGTGTGGAGATCTAATCTCTCCACCTGGTCCTGGGTCTTCCCCGAGGCCTCCTCCCAGCTGGACGTGCCTGGAACACCTCCCTAGGGAGGTACCAGGGTTCATCCTTACCAGATGATCCTGAACCACCTCAACTGGCTCCTTTCAACACAAAGGAGCAGCGGCTCTACTCCGAGTTCCTCACGGATGCTGAACTTCTCCCCCTCTCTCTAAGGGAGACTCCAGACCCCCTCCTGAGGAAACACATTTCACACGCTTGTACCCCCAACCTGGTTCTTTGGGT
The DNA here is from genome assembly GCF_963691815.1 of Echiichthys vipera. Taxonomy (NCBI): domain Eukaryota; kingdom Metazoa; phylum Chordata; class Actinopteri; order Perciformes; family Trachinidae; genus Echiichthys; species Echiichthys vipera. Next base: position 1,388,530 of record NC_139837.1, on the reverse strand, counting down.
CCTGACCTGGACCTGGTTCTTTGGGTCCTGACCTGGTTCTTTGGGTCCTGACCCAGCTTTCAGGAGAAGAAGGATCAAGGAAATTGTCCAGAAGCACTCTCAGTTCATTGGCTACCCCATCACCCTGTTTGTGGAGAAGGAGCGCAGCAAGTAGATCAGTGACAACGAGGCAGAGGAGGAGGAAAAAGAGGAGGGTGAAGACAAGCCAAAGATCGAGGATGTGGGCTCAGACGATGAGGAGGACTCCAAAGACAAGGACAAGAAGAAGAAAAAGAAGATGAAGGGTGCTTGGGCACGGTACGGATGGACAATGCGAGTATGCCCGAAGATGACAGTGATGACAGTGACGACAGTGACGATAGTGACGACAGTGTCAGGTGCAGACTGCAGCGTATCATCACTCTGCAGAAAGGGGGACCGGCTGGAACCTCCCTTCTCTTCAGGATCTTTACTCCTGCAGGACCCTGAAGAGAGCGAGGAAAATGGCTGCTGACCCCTCTCACCCCAGACACATGTTGTTTGAACCTCTCCCCTCCGGTCTATCAGGACCAAAACGTCCCTCCACAAAGACAGTTCCTCCCCGTCTGCCCTCAGGATCTGGAACAAAGCTAAAGACTCTGCGACTCACGTATGCGTTGCACCAATGTTTGTCTGTTTCCTCGTAAGCACCGCCAAATCAAGGAAAAGTCCTTGCAATGCAAATGACTTGGCTGATTCTGATCCTGACAAACGGGGACGGGGAACGCTCAAATCCCCGGTGAATACACATTAAATGTTCTCTCCTTCTCATCTGTGGTTCTTCTTTGTCTCTCTAGGTTGCCGTGTTAGAGATCCTTGGTGCTGTCTGTTTGGTTCCAGGGGGCCATAAGAAAGTGCTCGAGGCCATGATGCACTACCAGATCTTTGCTGCGGAGAGAACGCGCTTTCAGGTCTGCTTCGGTTGTTGTTTGTGCGCTTCATTGGTTCTTCTGATAACAGATAACGAGCCTTTTACGTTACAGTTTCTTATGGTGTAACTGAAAGGGTTCCTGTTGTATGTGCAGACCCTGGTGACGGACTTGGACCGATCCACAGGCCGCTACAGGGACGAGGTCAATCTGAAGACCGCCATCATGTCCTTCATCAACGCCGTGCTCAGCCAGGGAGCCGGAGAGGTGAGCAGCCCCCCACACGGCTCCGTTTCATACTAATTTCACATCATGAGCTTTGGCATTACATCACAGATTATTAAGGACGCCCTCCCACTGTGCCTCCGTCCCGTGCCCCGTGCTTTAGGGTCCTTGTCCCCCCCTCCAGGCCCGTTTGTACTCACACTACCTGGGCCTCGGAGAATGCTTCTTGCTGCCTATACGTCATCACGCCGTAACACGTCACACGCATTGATGACGTCATGGCGATGCGTGGCTTTGTTTCCAGATCTTTCCGTAGACCTCGGAGTTTTAGTGCGTCTTGTCGACTGTTTTTGAATCTTTTCATCGACCAAATCTGCAGTAAACACTCCACCTCCGCATCACACCAACGTGAACCTTTCACCGCCATTGTTTGAAATGTCCGTGCATGGTCCGTCCTTCTTTTTTCTACGTCCCAACAGGCGCACAGGAAATGACCTCAGAACCGCCGTAGGCCTCGTGCTCGTACACGTGCGCACGCTCGTGCTCGTACACGTGCAAACGTGCTTTACTAAAGCCCACCTCTCCCAAACGGGCCGTGGACGGCAAGCGTGCCGCTCCTAGACGTGGTACGGTTGCACTCACACTGGTCAAAGGAACCAGACTTTAGCCGTGGAACGTGCTGGGGCACGATACGGAGGCACAGTGGGAGTGCGCCCTAACTTGTGCAGTGGATGATATGATTAAACAGCAGCATTTCCCAAATTGTACAGTGATTGAGCTTGAGCTTCATTTGTCATCTACAGTTGCAGTGCAGTCGTTAATTCAGGTTTATTGATTTGTTGTTGTTGAGAATAAGTGGGTGCGTGTGTGTGTGTGTGCGTGTGTGTGCGCGTGTGTGTGTGTGTGTGCATGCTTGCATGTTTGTGTGTGTGCGTGCTTGCATGTTTGTGCGTGTGCGTGTACATTTGTTTGCGTGTGTGTGTGTGCTTTCAGACCAGCCTAGAGTTCCGTATCCATTTGCGTTATGAGTTTCTGATGTTGGGAATTCAGCCGGTCATTGACAAACTGCGCTCTCATGACAACGCCACGCTGAACAGGTACGTCAGGTGCATTCCGGGGTGCCGGCGTATCAGACACCCACACTGGCTCATGGAATCAACAGATACGTCGAGGGAACATGTTTGCACTCTGTCACGCTTTGATTTGAAGGTTCACTTGTCGCACGTGTGTCGTTCCCAGACATCTGGACTTCTTTGAGATGCTGAGGAATGAAGACGAGCTGCAGATGTCCAAACAGTTCGATGCTGTGAGTCATTTCTCTTTATGTTACACCCTGTGGACCTATGGACCGGCTGGAGGGCAGCAGCCACAGTAGGGGACCCCAAACTTCCCTTTTCCGGGCCACATTAACCAGCTCTAACTGGGGGATCCTGAGGCGTTCCCAGGCCAGTGTGGAGATCTAATCTCTCCACCTGGTCCTGGGTCTTCCCCGAGGCCTCCTCCCAGCTGGACGTGCCTGGAACACCTCCCTAGGGAGGCGCCCAGGGTTCATCCAGACCAGATGATCCTGAACCACCTCAACTGGATCCTTTCAACGCAATGCGTGTCCCAGTGATCTGTTATAATCAAACACTTCTTCATGTTAAATTTGTTTAGTTTATTTATTCATTTACATCCGTGTACAGAGAACTTGGGATCATCACGGGTGTTACACTTAAAATCAAAGTATTCTTTTACACAAACATCATGGCACAATGTCACAATATTCAAGCTGCAGATCCATTCCATTTCTCCCAGCGCTCAGTACAAAAGTGAGTCTCTCCGTACGGTAACTTTCTTGCTGCTCCAATGTTGGAGCGTCTCCTAGTTCTAGCATTGCTACAGCTCACCAAGTGTCTTCATAAGCGTTTATCCTTCTGTGGGACCGTTTACGGTGTTTTCAAGATTCAAGAAGCTTCAATGTCACATTTTTAAAAGTGCAGAACCAATCCATTTCTCCCAGCGCTCAGTACAAAAGTGAGTCTCTCCGTACGGTAACTTTCTTGGGCGACCCAACGCCACTGCTCCAACGTAGGAGGGTCTAGTTCAGGGGTGTCAAAGTGATCCAGTAAAGAGTTGCTGTGGCTGCAGGTTTTCATTCAAACCAAGCAAGAACACACCTGACTTGAGTCATGCAATCACCTGAACTGTCTTCACACAGTGGATTTGTTGGATCAGGTGTGTTCTTGATTGGTTGGGATGAAAACCTGCAGCCACAGCGGGATCTGGATCAGTCTGACACCCCTGGTCTAGCTGCACCATCTCCTAGTCCTAGCTTTTCTACAGCTCGCCCAAAGCGTCTTCAATAGGCGTTTATCCTTCTGTAGGACCGTGTACGGTGTTTATATTCTGTTTGTTTTCTGTGTCAAAGACGATGTGAGGATGCAGGTCAGACGTGCACTGTGTGATAAACCCTCTGACCCGTCTTCTGCCTCAGGTTCACATCGAAACGAAAAGTGCCAGCCAGATGTTCGAGCTCATCAAGAAGAGTCTGCACCACACTGCAGCCTACCCCCACCTCCTGTCGGCTCTGCAGCACTGCCTCATGATGCCATGTGAGACACGGCCGACGCATTCATTTCCTCTTTTGGTTTCACTTTATCTTAAAGGGGTATTACACTGTTCTCATCAAGTGTTGGCCACTAAGTTATAACACTTGTGTCACCTGTCATACACGTGTCATAACAGAGCTAATTATCAGACGCAAAAAGAAGCTGTTGGGCGACAATAATGGGATCATTAAGCGTCTTTCAGCTGAGTCGTGATGACGTCATATTTCATGATACACAGTTATGTCTTCTTCACTGATAAAACCAGCACAAACTCACTTCACAGAATATTTGAGGTGAAATATTTTGAGTTTATATTTTGCACTAAAAGTGAAATAATGGAGTAAAATCATCCCAGGGGCCTTTTCCCGCTAATACACTCATCAAATAATCCATCGAGACGACGGAGAGCCACTGGTTCACAATAGAGAGCCACTGGTTCACGACGGAGAACCACTGGTTCACGACGGAGAACCACTGGTTCACGACGGAGAACCACTGGTTCACGACGGAGAACCACTGGTTCACGACGGAGAGCCACTGGTTCACGACGGAGAGCCAGTGGTTCACGACGGAGAGCCACTGGTTCACGACGGAGAACAACTGGTTCACGACGGAGAGCCACTGGTTCACGGCGGAGAGCCACTGGTTCACGACGGAGAACAACTGGTTCACGACGGAGAACCACTGGTTCACGACGGAGAGCCACTGGTTCACGACTGAGAGCCACTGGTTCACGACGGAGAACAACTGGTTCACGACGGAGAACCACTGGTTCACGACGGAGAGCCACTGGTTCACGACGGAGAACAACTGGTTCACGACGGAGAGCCACTGGTTCACGACGGAGAGCCACTGGTTCACGACGGAGAGCCACTGGTTCACGACGGAGAGCCACTGGTTCACGACTGAGAGCCACTGGTTCACAACAGAGAGCCACTGGTTCACAACAGAGAGCCACTGGTTCACAATAGAGAGCCACTGGCTCACGACGGAGAGCCACTGGTTCACGACTGAGAGCCACTGGTTCACGGCGGAGAGCCACTGGTTCACGACGGAGAGCCACTGGTTCACGACTGAGAGCCACTGGTTCACGGCGGAGAGCCACTGGTTCACGACGGAGAACCACTGGTTCACGACGGAGAGCCACTGGTTCACGACGGAGAGCCAGTGGTTCACGACGGAGAGCCAGTGGTTCACGACGGAGAGCCAGTGGTTCACAACGGAGAGCCACTGGTTCACAACGGAGTGTAAAAGACCCTGGGATGATTTTACGCCGTAATTTCCCTTTAACACATGAAGCTAAATCGTTTCTTTATGACAGGTTATGTTTTATAGCTTAATGTCAAGTTGTCATAATGACACAGACGTCTCCAACAATGTCAACGTTTCCTAAAAAGCGTCAGGATTTATCGACTGAAAACTCCTTCACGTTCATGCCGTGTCATGTCGGACTTATACACAGCCGTTCAAATGTTACGGCGGCAGCGTTGACTCCTCTCTGTCGGCCCGTCTGCAGATAAGCAGAGCAGCACCACGCTCCAGTACTGGGTGCTGCTGGACCGGATCGTTCAGCAGCTGGTTCTGCAGACGGACAAAGGGGAAAACCCTGACGTCGCTCCGCTGGAGGACTTCAATGTGAAGAACATCGTGCGCATGTAAGTGTCCAGGGTTCCTGACTTTGGGGCGTGAACACACGTTGATTTAACGTTGACACAAACATGATTTACTGTATTTGATCTGCAGCTGTGTCTCAGCTCCCTCTCTGCTGTCAGATCTGTGACTCGTGAGCGAGCAGAGCCACGTTTAAGGGTTAAAGTTGAACCCTCTGAGAGGTGCAGGTGTTATACGTTAAACTCTGTGTGTGTGTGTGCGTGTGTGTGTGTGTGTGCGTGTTTGTGCGTGTGTGTGTGTGTGTGTGTGTGTGTGGGTGTGGGTGGGTGTGTGTGTGTGCACGTGTGCGCAGGCTCGTCAAGGAGAGCGAGGTCAAACAGTGGAAAGAACAAGCGGACAAAATGAGAAAAGGTAAACATGCAAACATTTTTTATGTGCAGACGGAGTTTGGGGGGCGACAGTAGCTCAGTCCATAGGTGACTCAGCTGGGAACCGTAGGGTCGCCGGTTTGAGCCCTTGTGTGGACCATGAATGGAGCTGTTGAGCAAGGCACCGAACCCCCAACTGCTCGGGGCGCTGGTCCACTGGCAACAAAACAAAAACCTGACCTGCAAATTGGCGACTCAGCGTCCGAGCGCACACTGCAACAAAGTAGAACCGCGGTGGATACGTGTCTCATCTGTGCGAGCGGCTTCAGAAACGACCTTGTACCTGATTAAGTCTGACCTTCTCCTTCTCCCCAGAGCATCAGAACCTCCAGCAGCGCTTCGACAAGAAGGTGAGGGAGTGTGAGACCAAGAACAAGGAGAAAGAAGACATGATGGTGATGCTGAACAAGATGAAGGACAAACTGGAGCGGGAGAACCACGACCACAAGCAAGCAAGGCAGCAGGTGGAGGAACTGTGCGCTCGCCTGCAGCAGCTCAACTCCGTAAGTTCACCGACACGACGTGCATCACACGTGTTCCCCATCAGTTTCTCCTGCAGCGACGTTAGAAACCGCGGAACTATTTTCTGAGAGGGAGGAAGGAACATGATACTCGGCTTTAACTTAGCATCCAGGAAAAGAACCGTTTGCGCTTTAAGGGGTTTCAGACTTTTCCAAAAGTGGACCTTCTCTCAGGGCGCCCTCCCACTGTGCGTCCGTCCCGTGCCCCGTGCTTTAGGGTCCTTGTCCCCCCCTCCAGGCCCGTTTGTACTCACACTACCTGGGCCTCGGAGAATGCTTCTTGCTGCCTATACGTCATCACGCCGTAACACGTCACACGCATTGATGACGTCATGGCGATGCGTGGCTTTGTTTCCAGATCTTTCCGTAGACCTCGGAGTTTTTGTGCGTCTTGTCGACTGTTTTTGAATCTTTTCATCGACCAAATCTGCAGTAAACACTCCACCTCCGCATCACACCAACGTGAACCTTTCACCGCCATTGTTTGAAATGTCCGCGCATGGTCCCTCCTTCTTTTTTCTACGTCCCAACAGGCGCACAGGAAATGACCTCAGAACCGCCGTAGGCCTCGTGCTCGTACACGTGCGCACGCTCGTGCTCGTACACGTGCAAACGTGCTTTACTAAAGCCCACCTCTCCCAAACGGGCCGTGGACGGCAAGCGTGCCGCTCCTAGACGTGGTACGGTTGCACTCACACTGGTCAAAGGAACCAGACTTTAGCCGTGAAACGTGCTGGGGCACGGTAAGGAGGCACAGTGTGAGTGCGCCCTTAGTTAACCTGCTGATGAATTCTTCAAGCAGGGTCCAAACATCACATTCATCAATAAGGTCACTATGAGCACTCATAACGGCCAAATGCGTGAGTCTTTCCTGCTTCGTAGTATCGTGCAGTGAGGATTTGAGAAAGAGCGCCGGATGCCGGGTCAGATACGGTCTGGGCCAGCACACTGGGGCCCCGGTGTCTCTCTCGGACGTTTGGCTTTTCTAAACCATAACTGGCTCTATTGAAGTCACGTTGTCATGCGTGCCTACGTCGTCCCACTGAGCTGTCAGACGCAGCCTCACTACGTACAGTCGCTCTGCCAGGCTGCTGCGCAGACCCGTGCATTATGACGTACATGTAAGTCAGAGAAGGTGAGTTTAAATTCAGATTCTTCATATTTAATGCTGTGGTAGAGAGGCTGATGGGGGCTGATGGGGGCTGATGGGGGCAGGTGGGACCCTGCACCCCTAGCTCCATGTTGGAAACATTAAGGTTTTTGCATATTTGTGTAATATTGCGATGATCAACGAGCTGCACAGGGGTCACGTGTTGCTCTGCTGTTCTCTCGTCAGGCCTCGGCTGTTCCAGGAGGACCTCCTGTGACCTCTGGGACTTTACTTCCTCCTGCCCTATCCACCCTTTCTCCTACACCTCCTCCTCCTCCACCACCTCCACCTCCTCCTCCAGGAGGCCCACCAGCTTTCGGCATGGCTCCATTTGCCCCACCTCCTCCACCAGGAGCTCCACTAGGAACCGTCCAGAGGAAGAAGAACATTCCTCAGCCGTCAAACCCGCTGAAGTCCTTCAACTGGAGCAAGCTGTCTGAGGTACGCTCACTCCTGCCAGGCCTGCTGGGTAATGTTCCTGCTCACGCTGCTGCTGTTCTGCTGTCGTTACACGTTTACTGCCTTTACTGCAGTGTTGCCGTGACTATTACAGATGTTACTATTATTCTAGTGTATTCCTCATGTATCTGAACAAGACTGAGGACCGTCCACACACAGACGGGTTTTCCTGTAACCGCTCATCTTCAGTCTGGTTCGTTATCGGAGCCTGGGAAGATTGTAAAGGCCCCCCATGGCGTTGTGGTCTGGACGATGAAATCTCAGACTTTGTTAAAGGACGGCCTTTGACGTCCATGTTTAGGCCTTTGACGTCCATGTTTAGTCCTTTGGCGTCCATGTTTAGTCCTTTGGCGTCCATGTTTACACGCCAAAGGCCGTCCTTTAACCTCAGACTTTGTTAAAGGACGGGATCATGGCCTCACCTCCGACCTCTGACCCCGTGGCGCCACTTAACAACAACAGTGCTGCTGCGTGAGAGGACCGAGACGGACCCAGAGACTGTTGACTGAACTGGACTCTGAGCCACATGCATGGGACTGAATGAGGCCCAGCACAGATTTCTCCCTTTTCCCTGATGCTCTGAATAAGGAGCTAAACTGCTCTAGGCTCTGTTTCTAAATCCAGTTCTAAGAAGCTGTGAAAAGTCTCTAAATGTAGAGAGAAAGTGGCGCCTGGGAGTGCTTTGGGACGGGGAAGGGGCTCCCAGCAGCACCCTCTGCTCAGTGAGGACACTAACTGCGGAGTGAAGGGGCTCCCAGCAGCCCCCTCTGCTCAGTGAGGACACTAACTGCAGAGTGAAGGGGCTCCCAGCAGCACCCTCTGCTCAGTGAGGACACTAACTGCAGAGTGAAGGGGCTCCCAGCAGCACCCTCTGCTCAGTGAGGACACTAACTGCAGAGTGAAGGGGCTCCCAGCAGCCCCCTCTGCTCAGTGAGGACACTAACTGCAGAGTGAAGGGGCTCCCAGCAGCCCCCTCTGCTCAGTGAGGACACTAACTGCAGAGTGAAGGGGCTCCCAGCAGCACCCTCTGCTCAGTGAGGACACTAACTGCAGAGTGAAGGGTGCATCAGAGTCCAGAACAGCACCAAAGTCTCCACTAAGACCAGAACCAGGGACACGTTTGTCTCTAGGATGGAGGAGGATTTGGAGAGGAACTCTCCGGTGTTTGGATTCTCCACGGCGTCTCCCCGTCTCTTCTTCTCTGTTGTTGGTGTATTTCTGTGGCAGTCACAGCGCCACCTCCAGGCCTGGCATGGGTACTACAGCGTTTGGAGTCGCTGCACCTGGTTTCCTGTGGACGCAGAGTCGAGGCCGAGTGGCCAAACGATCGTTTTCCATCATGTGGACGAACTCTGATCCTCAGCGGCTGCAGAACAGCAGCTGACATTATTCAAAAACCTCATTAAAAAGACGTTAATGTTGACGAACTGCGTTGTGGTTTGTTTCAGAACAAGGTCGACGGAACCATCTGGAAAGAGATCGACGACCTAAAGGTGTTTGAAGTCCTGGATCTGGACGAGTTCCAGAGGACCTTCTCAGCGTACCAGAAACCCCAGGTAACCCACAGCGACTCTGAGACACACGAGACTAACAACATGCTTCTGTAGAGTTTGTCAGCACTACTGATGTCGTCGTGCTGTGTATTTAATATATCGTTCTGCACGTTGTTCTAACACAGCTCTGTGCTCTAACAGAAGGACGCGGAGGACGACCAGGCGTTCGTTAAGAAGGTCAAGGAGCTGTCAGTGATCGACGGGCGCCGCGCACAGAACTGCAACATCCTGCTCTCACGGTCAGTGTTCGATTCCGCACAAATGGACAGAGTGACCCCTGAATACAGCCACACTGTCGTCCTTTATGTACTGAAGTGAAACATCATCAGCAGGGGCGGATTAAGGAGGTCATGGGCCCCTGGGCTACTGTTTGTTTGGGCCCCCCACATTATAAATCATGCTAGAACAGAAGAAGAGTCCGTAACCTTAGAAAATCCGGTGAATTCAGGAGTTCTCTTCAGTAGATCTTGGTCCCGTTGTTCTTTCAGTTGTTGTGCTTTTTCTTTTTCGTGCTCTGTCACTTTTCCTTTCTGACATTTTGACGCTGTACTGTGTCGTCACAGTTATTGACGTGTCATTTGACAACAAAACTGACCTCATGAACCCGGCCACATGATGGCAGCTGATCGGGTAAATGAGTCCCATATCTTTCCAATCCCTGACTTAATCTTGTTTAATGTTTCTAAGGGCTCCGATACGAGGCAAGGTTTGCTTTCCAGTGAGGTAAATAAAAAAATTATCCAGGGCCCCTGCACACCTGGGGCCCCAAGGCGGCAGTCTGGGCCAGCCTGTGCATTAACCCGCCTCTGATCATCAGCGTAAACTTGAGCATCATGAACTCGCCTTGTGCCTGTCACACAGCACATGAGCATCACTGTTTTTGGGCTCGATTCCTGACTGACAACACACATTAATGATGGTTCTAAAGATTATCTGGCCAGATTTTCCTGTTGTGTGAGGTTTGTTGTGTATTCTATGAGGGCGAACCCAATTAGGTGACTATTGCACTCGCAAAATGTGCAAAATGTGGTTATGAAACAAAGGGTTATCCCACCTGTCTTTGTTGGGATGAGCTCACATTCACTGGGATCTTTATTTTCATTGTTACACAGTAGATTTACAAAGAATCATGTTAAAGTTAACATGGAAATGGAGCCAAATCTCTTCTTTCAGGGTCAGGTTTGGCCCCAAAAACACACCAGCACTGTTACATTTCACCTGCTGCTCTAAGAAACTCCCCCTGACGTGTGTCACAGGCTGAAGCTGACCAACGAGGAGATCCGCCACGCCATCCTGACCATGGACGAACAGGAAGACTTACCTAAAGACATGCTGGAGCAGGTACACGCAAGCACGCAAACACACAAACACGCAAACACGCAAACACGCAAACACACATACACGCAAACACACAAACACACAAACACACAAACACACAAACACGCCAACACGCAAACACGCAAACACACCAACACGCAAACGCGCCAACACGCAAACACACAAACACACAAACACACAAACACGCAAACACGCAAACACGCAAACACACAAACACACAAACACGCAAACACACAAACACGCAAACACACCAACACGCAAACACACAAACACGCAAACACGCAAACACACAAACACGCAAACACACAAACACATAAACACGCAGAGTGACACAGTCAGAATGGATCTGCGCCAGTGGCGTGCACAGACTTTTTAAAGAGCAGGGGCTCCTAGAGGACACTTTAGCACATGTTTATGCTCCTAGAGGACACTTTAACACACGTTTATGCTCCTAGAGGACACTTTAGCACATGTTTAGGCTCCTAGAGGACACTTTAACACACGTTTTGGCTCCTAGAGGACACTTTAACACACGTTTATGCTCCTAGAGGACACTTTAGCACACGTTTATGCTCCTAGAGGACACTTTAGCACACGTTTATGCTCCTAGAGGACACTTTAGCACATGTTTATGCTCCTAGAGGACACTTTAACACACGTTTATGCTCCTAGAGGACACTTTAACACATGTTTTGGCTCCTAGAGGACACTTTAACACACGTTTATGCTCCTAGAGGACACTTTAACACACGTTTATGCTCCTAGAGGACACTTTAGCACACGTTTATGCTCCTAGAGGACACTTTAGCACACGTTTATGCTCCTAGAGGACACTTTAGCACATGTTTATGCTCCTAGAGGACACTTTAGCACACGTTTATGCTCCTAGAGGACACTTTAGCACATGTTTATGCTCCTAGAGGACACTTTAGCACACGTTTATGCTCCTAGAGGACACTTTAGCACATGTTTATGCTCCTAGAGGACACTTTAGCGCAGGTTTTGGTTTAAACTGTAATACGTCACTTTTGCAGTTCAATCATCACCACTGGAGGTCACCAAATACCTTTTCAAGTAAAACATATGACCGTGTGTGTGTGTGTGTGTACGTGTGTGTGTTTTTGTGTGTAGCTTCTGAAGTTTGTTCCAGAGAAGAGCGACATTGAGCTGTTGGCTGAACACAAACATGAGCTGGATCGTATGGCCAGAGCAGACCGCTTCCTGTATGACATGAGCAGGTACACACACACACACACACACACACACACACACACACACACACACACACACACACACACACACCCTCATATCTTACACATTTGCACCTTTTTAATTTAATAAAACGACTGAACTACACAGGGTGGAATATAGTTCCAGGTTTCTAAAGACCTGAGGGATGAATCTGAGGGCGCCCTCCCACTGTGCCTCCGTCCCGTGCCCCGTGCTTTAGGGTCCTTGTCCCCCCCTCCAGGCCCGTTTGTACTCACACTACCTGGGCCTCGGAGAATGCTTCTTGCTGCCTATACGTCATCACGCCGTAACACGTCACACGCATTGATGACGTCATGGCGATGCGTGGCTTTGTTTCCAGATCTTTCCGTAGACCTCGGAGTTTTTGTGCGTCTTGTCGACTGTTTTTGAATCTTTTCATCGACCAAATCTGCAGTAAACACTCCACCTCCACATCACACCAACGTGAACCTTTCACCGCCATTGTTTGAAATGTCCGCGCATGGTCCCTTCTTTTTTCTATGTCCCAACAGGCGCACAGGAAATGACCTCAGAGCCGCCGTAGGCCTCGTGCTCGTACACGTGCGCACGCTCGTGCTCGTACATGTGCAAACGTGCTTTACTAAAGCCCACCTCTCCCAAACGGGCCGTGGACGGCAAGCGTGCCGCTCCTAGACGTGGTACGGTTGCACTCACACTGGTCAAAGGAACCAGACTTTAGCTGTGAAACGTGCTGGGGCACGGTACAGAGGAACAGTGGGAGTGCGTCCTCAGGCTTCACCTAAGCTACAGCTGATGTAGGATCTCCTCGTCCTGCTGCTCGTTGTGTGTCCACTCACAGTTGTGCCGTCTCGTGTCCGTCCTCAGCATCAACCACTATCAGCAGAGGCTCCAGTCGCTCTACTTCAAGAAGAAGTTCGCTGAACGAGTCGCCGAGGTCAAACCCAAGATCAAAGGTACTCTTTCCTATCCCAGAGGACCCCGCGTGCACACTGGGGGGGCATCAAACACTCCATTACTGCAGTGTGGTTGAATCTAATGCTCCAGTTTATGGTGAAAGTGTCTTTATGTATGTAAAGGAAAACCCAGGTGACACATTTAAAATATAAAAATGACACTACTCAAAGAATTTATCCTCCAAACCTCAGCACACTGAGAGAATGACGCTCCTTAGTTCTTATTCTCACTCCAGTTTGCTGCTTTTTCTGTGTTTATTTAATTTATGGACGTAATAATAATAACACATTTTATTAATAGGCGCCTGTCTAAGCTCTCAAGGACGCCGTACGTTTGTTAAAAACAGTGCAACACAAACAATAATGAAAATGGGAAGATTCAAGATTCAAGAAGCTTCATTTATCCCGAGGGAAATGATTGTGCAACAGTTTCAATACAAGGATGAAAGGGTCAGAGTGACAATAAGCATAAAAACATGAATCCTATAAGCATAAAGCACAAGACATCGTGGTTAAACGCAGGTTTATACAATATACAACAACACGCAGCGTGCAGTTTAACAGCATGTTGAATAAAATAAGTACAAACTAAAGAAGTGATGACAGTGTTAAAGTGAAGCAGCGTTTCTGACTGAACTAAGTTACAGAACAACTACGTAAAGTTAAATTGAATTGATTTAAAGACGTAATGTGAACAGACAAACAATAAATCAGGATTGTGCGTTAAGAACCTGCGGTGTGAACGGAGCCTGTGAGTCACGTTCTGGTCCCCGGGATCTGCACCCATGATTGGATAAATGCTCAAGTGCACCAGAGGAGGGTTGGATTTCTCTGTTTTTGAGGATCGTGCTGTCTGATTTTCTGTGAACCCGTGTGCCGTTCCCTCCCCGCGTCCCTGTGTGCTTTCAGCTCTGAGTCTTGCGTCGGCGGAGGTGGTGCAGAGCAGGGCGCTGCGTCAGCTCCTGGAGGTGGTGCTGGCCTTCGGGAACTACATGAACAAAGGTCAGCGAGGGAACGCCTTTGGATTCAAAGTGTCCAGCCTCAACAAGATCGCAGACACCAAGTCCAGCATCGACAAGTACAGTGAACACCACATACTCTGCACACACAGCAGGTGTACACGACACGGCGAGCTGCTGGCGTCCTGCTGACCCACTGTTCCACTGTCACGGTTACTGATGTCACACAACACGAGATTGTGAACGTCTTTGCATTTTCTACTCAAGTGTCTGCTGTGGAAAAGGTCTGTTTGTGAGTTCAGCTAGCGAGAGAAGTGATTAATGGTGCGTGTGTGTGTGTGTGTGTACGTGTGTGTGCATGTGTACGTGTGTGTGTGGGTGTGCGTGTGTAGAAACGTCACTCTGCTCCACTACATGATCACTGTCCTGGAAAAGAAGTACCCTAAAGTGACAACGTTCAGGAAAGAGCTACAAAATGTGCCAGAAGCTGCTAAAGTCAAGTAAGAGCACACACACACACACACACACACACACACACACACACACACACACACACACACACACACACACACACACACACACACACACACACTTTGTCTGTCATTTGAAAGCGTTCTCGACAAAAAATAAGAAGTTAAAAAGTCTAAATGTCCTGATGTGTAATACTGCTGACGTGTGTGTGTTTCTGTGTGTGTGTGTGTGTGTGTGTGTTTCGTGTTACTCCTCCCGTGTGTCTCTCTCCGTCTCTACAGCATGACAGAGTTGGAGAAGGACATCGGCAACCTGAGGTCCGGCCTAAAAAGTGTTGAGGCGGTGAGTGAGCTCTGTTCAGTACCTACCGGCCCAAAACCTGTGTGTGTGTGTGTGTGTGTGTGTGTGTGTGTGTGTGTTTGTGTGTGTGTGTGTCAGTGTGTGTGTGCATGCGTCTGAGGTGTGTTTGCTCTTCTCCAGGAGCTGCGGTACCAGCAGGGCCAGCCTCAGCGCCCCGCGGACAGGTTCGTCCCTGTGGTGGGTCAGTTCATCACCGTGGCCTCGTTCAGCTTCTCTGATGTGGAGGAGTCACTGAGCGACGCCAAGCAAGAGGTAACGTCCCCGCGCAGGGCTCTGCAGCGCCACCGCCAGGCCAGGAGGCTACACTGTTACCGTCTCTGGGTTAAGCTAGGCTAACTATGATCTTACAATGTTATAGTCTTTATGCTAAGCTAGGCTAACTATGTTCTCACACTGTTATAGTCTTTGTGCTAAGCTAGGCTAACTATGGTCTTAACACTGTTATCGTCTCTGAGCTAAACTAGGCTAACTATGTTCTTACACTGTTATGGTCTTTACGCTAAGCTAGGCTAACTATGTTCTCACAGTGTTATGGTCTTTACGCTAAGCTAGGCTAACTATGTTCTCACAGTGTTATGGTCTTTATGCTAAGATAGGCTAACTATGTTCTTACACTGATGTAGTCTTTATGCTAAGCTAGGCTAACTATGTTCTTACACTGATGTAGTCTTTATGCTAAGCTAGGCTAACTATGTTCTTACACTGTTATGGTCTTTACGCTAAGCTAGGCTAACTATGATCTTACACTGTTATGGTCTTTATGCTAAGATAGGCTAACTATGTTCTTACACTGTTATGCTCTTTATGCTAAGCTAGGCTAACTTTGTTCTTACACTGTTATTGTCTTTATGCTAAGCTAGGCTGACTATGTTCTTACACTGTTATCATCTCTGTGCTAAGCTAGGCTAACTATGGTCTTACACTGTTCAAGTCTTTATGCTAAGCTAGGCTAACTATGTTCTCACACTGTTATGGTCTCTGTGCTAAGCTAGGCTAACTATGTTCTTACACTGTTATGCTCTTTATGCTAAGCTAGGCTAACTATGTTCTTACACTGTTATGGTCTTTACGCTAAGCTAGGCTAACTATGGTCTTACACTGTTCTAGTCTTTACGCTAAGCTAGGCTAACTATGATCTTACACTGTTATGGTCTTTACGCTAAGATAGGCAGCAAAAGGTGACTGTTAAGTTTAGACAACAAAAGGTGACGGTTTTGGGACTCCTCTTCAAACCCACCCTCCTCCCTGTCGCGCTCTCTTCTACGTTACTTCCGCAGTAATAAAGGCGTGGATGACACAGCGCGTGACTCTCTACAGGTATGAATGAGGGTTGACTTAAGCCACTGACCGAATGTCTTTCTTGTTGTCGTTGAAGTTTGGAAAAGCACTGAGACACTTTGGAGAAGACGCGTCCAACATGCAGCCGGATCAGTTCTTCGGGATCTTCGACACCTTCCTCACGGCGTTCTCCGAGGCCGAGCAGGACAACGGGAACGCGGCCAGACGCAAGGAGGAAGAGGAGAGACGGGCGCTGATGGAGGCACAGGTTAGCACACGCCATCAGCTCAGAGACGTCCTGCGTGTGAAAGGATACATCACGTGTTTGTGTAAGGTTAAACGGGGGTGAGAGTCAGGGTACCCACTTCCTGTTTCCCCGTACTGATGATGATGACCTCACATGTGCAGCGTCTCAGCATCTCTCTTCTTCTTCTCCAGCTGAGGAGAGACCGGGAGGAGAAGGGGAGGAAGGCCAAAGCCACTGAAGGAGAGGAGGGCGGCGAGTTCGACGACCTGGTGTCGGCGCTGCGCTCCGGGGAGGTGTTCGATAAGGATCTGTCCAAAATGGAGCGCAGGAAACAGAGGAGACACAACGCGTTTGACGGCAGCCGGGAGAGACCGGCGGGCAAACTGACCCAGTGACGGGACGCTGTGTGTGTAACCAAGTCCTCCCTGTGACGTCAGGAGTGTGTCCACGCGTGGTGACCTGGACCTGTGTGTTCCTTTTTGTGCGATTCTGATCCGACCAAAGGACTAAGAGTACGTTTAAAATGGCTGTCAGAATAAACACGGGGCTCTGGGTGATACGGCTCGCTCCCAACTGCTTTCATTCACAGGTGAGACGATGAGTCCAGAGGCGACAAACCGAGCTTTCAGTAGTTTGCGAGACATTTTCCCATTACTGTGGACAAAAGTGCCGCATGTACCACGGTCAATGAGCCCTTTCCTTACAGCACGGTCCTGCAGAGCCACTGTCCTGCATGTGTTAGGTTCCTCTCTGCTCCAACACACCTGAGTCTGACGTACCTGAGTCTGACACACCTGAGTCTAACACACCTGAGTCCAACACACACCTGAGTCTAACACACCTGAGTCCAACACACACCTGAGTCTAACACACCTGAGTCTAACACACCTGAGTCTGGCACACACCTGAGTCTGACACACCTGAGTCTAACACAGGTGTGTCAGACTCAGGTGTGTTAGACTCAGGTGTGTTAGACTCAGGTGTGTCAGACTCAGGTGTGTGTCAGACTCAGGTGTGTGTCAGACTCAGGTGTGTCAGACTCAGGTGTGTCAGACTCAGGTGTGTTAGACTCAGGTGTGTTAGACTCAGGTGTGTGTCAGACTCGGGTGTGTTAGACTCGGGTGTGTTAGACTCAGGTGTGTCAGACTCGGGTGTGTCAGACTCAGGTGTGTTAGACTCAGGTGTGTGTTAGACTCAGGTGTGTCAGACTCAGGTGTGTTAGACTCAGGTGTGTGTTAGACTCAGGTGTGTCAGACTCAGGTGTGTTAGACTCAGGTGTGTGTTAGACTCAGGTGTGTCAGACTCAGGTGTGTCAGACTCAGGTGTGTCAGACTCAGGTGTGTCAGACTCAGGTGTGTCAGACTCGGGTGTGTCAGACTCAGGTGTGTCAGACTCAGGTGTGTTAGACTCAGGTGTGTCAGACTCAGGTGTGTGTCGGACTCGGGCGTGTCAGACTCAGGTGTGTTAGACTCAGGTGTGTTAGGGTAGGGAGGAACCTAACACATGCAGGACAGTGGCCCTCCCCTGCCTTACAGCGTGCCCTCTGCAGGTGTGTGTGCGTCACTTCCGCTGCTCCGTCTGGGAAACACTGACGGGTGAATGATTGACACATTCAGCTTCACACCAAGTCGTAGTCGTAGTGCGATTAGACGTGTTTCCATCAGGGTCAAATGTGGCCCCAGAGGGATTTAGAGACTCTGGAGGTGACGGATCACTCTGCACGGGTTTGGATCTCCGGTGATCAGCTGATCAATAGTGTCAGTTGGATTTAAGGTGGACGTGTGATCCAAAACGTCAGCTTATGTACAAGTAACGTGAAAGAACATCCATCCACCTTCAGCCTCTTGTCCCTGTCGGGGTCTCGGGGGGCTGGAGCCGATCCCAGCAGACATCGGGCGTGAGGCGGGGTCCACCCTGGACAGGACGCCAGTCTATCACAGGACACATAGAGACGAACAGAGACAGACAACCATTCACACCTACGGGTGATTTAGAGTCATCAATGAACCCAACACCTGCACGTCTTTGGACTGTGGGAGGAAACCGGAGAACCCGGAGAAAACCCACGCAGACACGGGGACAACATGCAAACTCCACACAGAAGGGCCCCAGCCGGGATTCACACCAGGAACCCTCTTGCTGTGAGGCGACAGTGCTGACCACTACACCACCATGTCGCCCAGAAAACACCTTAAAAACACCAGAAAACAGTCCACCTTAAAAATTCTGGGCGCTGTAAAAGTGTGTGTGTGTGTGTCTCATGTTAACAAGCTCGTGCCCAGACGCCCGTGCACAGGCTCTCGTGCACAGATGCTCGTGTACAGATGCTCGTGCACAGATGCTCGTGCACAGGTCATTCCCTGTTCTGCGTTCTTCTTCTTCTCCTCTGGATAAAAGCGTTTCCTCTTCTTCTCCGTGTTGTCGTGGCGTCTGTTCGACCACACGTCACATCCCGCTGAGAGCTCCGTCCAATCAGCAGCCGGCTTCTCTCAGAGGAGAAACACGTCCCTGCTCTCCAACAGGGAAACACACGCACGCTCCAGAGGCTCACGTGCACATTAGGGGCGTTTGTACGAGATCGACCCGCCTCATTCTGGGGATCTGAGCGCCTATTTCTGCCCAAACCAACAGAAATATGAAAGTTCAACTGTGTTAACAAGAACTTTACACTCTACATGCATTGGGAGCCTCAGACCGGGAACCTTTAGGACGTTTTAGCATGCACTACATATTAAAATAGATGTTTTGGGGGTTGATTGCATCCTTTATGAATAGATTCTGATTGTTATGAAGCATAAATCAGTGTTATCACATGTTGTAAAGTAGTAAAGGGTGAAACCATGAAGTCCCAGCTGCATTATTTATAAAGAACGGCCCCTGTTCACCAGCGTCACGTGTTTAACTCTCATGGATGTTTATTTATTGTGGAGCCTCAGGTTCAGCCAACGTGCAGAAATAATTATATTAATATATAATAAAATATAAACGTGTTTAACAAGAAATAAATCACACAAACGTGTCAAAATCAACATCTTTCTCTGTAATAATGGTGTGTGTGTGTGTGTGTGTGTGTGTGTGTGTGTGTGTGTGTGTGTGTGTGTGTGTGTGTGTGTGTGTGTGTGTGTGTGTGTGTGTGTGCGTGTGTGTGCGTGTGCGTGCGTGTGTGTGCGTGTGTGTGCGTGTGCGTGTGCGTGTGCGTGTGCGTGTGCGTGTGCGTGTGCGTGTGCGTGTGCGTGTGTGTGTGTGTCAGTCATTAAATGTACCAAAAACAATATTAATAATAAAGGCCTGCATTGATATTTCTGTTGTGTTTATTCACTTATCCATTAACTTCCCTTTTAATGTTTGTGGTTATTTATGTTTATTTTATTTTCACGACTCAATTTTCAATGAATTCATGGATTTATTTCTGTATTTTTTTATACATTTTAGCTTCATTATGAAACACCTTTAACAAAGTCTGACATATTTATTAATTAATTCGTTGAGTAATTTATTTATTGATGTATTAAATTTGTCATGGAAATGTTTTTTTAATTAAACAATTTAAATGTACAAATATAAAAGTTATACAATAAACAACACATTAGTGAGTTACTTAATAAATAAACTAAATATAGAGTAAAACAAACATACATAAATACTCACTAAAATAAAAAAGAAATAAATGTAAAATAAAAATAAATGCAAAATAAATAAACAAATTAAAGGGACAATAAACAGGAAAATACATAGTTAATATTTACATTTATTTTATTTTACTTTTGTTGTTTTAATTTTAGTTTATTTTTGTTTTATTCAGTGACATATTAATTAATTATTTAGTTGAATAATTTATTAATTTATTGATGTATTTAATTCATGATTTGGGTTATTAGTGTTTTAGTGATGGAAAATAAAAATAAATGCAAAATAAATAAAAAATAAAATAAAAGGGACGTGTAAGAGGAAAATACATAAATAGTTAATTTAAAAAAAATTAAATTGGATTGTTTTATTTTTTTTAAAGGTTGATTCAATGTCATAATTATGAATTAATTAGTTTAATAATGTTTTAATTAACGTATGTACGTAACCCGTGGTTTGGGCCGGTTCCGTCGTCATGGTGATGTTTGGCGCCCCTTGCGGAGGCTCTCGCGCACGCAGAAACAAAAACAAAGGTGCGTTCAAGACCCCACCTCAGCCTGGAGCCCGGTGACAAAGCCCTCCTATCTGTTTATAAGACCACCCGTTAACACTGCGGGTCACACGGGCTGTGGATCCGGTATCCCCGGTGTCCCAGATCAGTCCGGTCCCGGTGTAACGGGTCAAAAAGTCCCCGTTGTACCCTTGTTCCTCTCCTCCGTGCTGGGGGGCGTTCAGCGGCGCGCTGTCCGGGGGTGTTCAACAACGCTGCTGAACACTTCCTGACTCACAGCAACAGGAGCAAACAAACAGCGCAGCAGCGGCGGCGGCGGCTTCAGTCTGTCCGGATCACCGCAACACAAGCTTCGGGTTTGAACTCCGGCGTCGTCGGCTTGTGTCGAGGAGTGATGGTGGAGACTCCAGCGGGCTGTCTGTTTGAAGACATCCAGTATGAGGACATCCAAGTGGAAGCGGTAAACTTACTGAGCTACAGCGGAGGGACGGAGGGAGGGAGGGAGGGCAGAGACGTTAGCTCCGCGGGGCTGAGGACACCGGGAGTTCAACGCAACTACGCGGTGTTACCGTTCAGGGCAAACACAGACACAATGTCGGACATTACACTGTGCTTTAATGTCCCCCGGTGACGCACTCGGCCCGTGAAACGTGACAGCATCTGCCCCTGAACAGCCACAGATACCCGGGGACGACCGGAGCAAGGCCTCGGCTCTGGAGACTGTGTCCCGGGGAAACTGTGGAAGTGCAGGGGAGGAAAATACAGTTTAGATCTTTTTAAGGGTTTGAAAAGTGACAGCATGTTATTTCAACCCGTCTGATGCTGTTTGTCATGGTCACGGTCACGTTTACCTACCTGGGGGGTCCCACTGGCGTGCACCGGGGGGGCCCGCCCCCTCTTGTGGCCCAATAATGTGTGGTAAAGTGCCCTCCAGGAGCCAAAACATGTGCTAAAGTGCCCTCCAGGAGCTAAAACCTGTGCTAAAGTGCCCTCCAGGAGCCTTAACGTGTGCTAAAGTGTCACTTAAGAGCTAAAATTTGTGCTAAAGTGCCCTTAAGGATACAAAACATGTGCTAAAGTGTCCTCTAGGTGCTAAAACCTGTGCTAAAGTGCCCTCTAGGAGCCTTAACATGTGCTAAAGTGTCCTCTAGGAGCCTAAATGCGTGCCAAAGTAGCCTTAACGTGTGCTAAAGTGCCCTCTAGGAGCCTAAACGTGTGCTAAAGTGCCCTCTAGGAGCTAAAACCTGTGCTTAAGTGCCCTCTAGGAGCTAAAACTCATGCTAAAGTGTCCTCTAGGTGCTAAAACATGTGCTAAAGTGTCCTCTAGGTGCTAAAACATGTGCTAAAGTGTCCTCTAGGAGCCAAAACTTGTGCTAAAGTGCCCTCTAGGAGCCTTAATGCGTGCCAAAGTAGCCTTAACTTGTGCTAAAGTGCCCTCTAGGAACCTAAACATGTGCTAAAGTGTCCTCTAGAAGCCTAAACGTGTGCTAAAGTGCCCTCTTCAGTGGCGAGGATGCGCTATGTGTGCCCTTTTTGTCCCTTTTCGCCCATGCCCTTTTAAAAAGTCTCACACACCACTGGGTCCAGGGCGTAGCGTCTGTAACCCCCCCTGCTCCTCCCTCTGTATCCTGAGCCCGAGGACTCACCTCATGTCGTCTCTCCTCAGGCTGTCGGCAGAGGGACGTTTGGCGTCGTCTTCAAGGCCGTGTGGAAGGGACAGGATGTCGCGATCAAGACCATCGAGAGCGAGAACGAGAGGAACGCTTTCCTCGTTGAGGTACTGTGAACAGCTGAATGTAGAATGAGCAGAACAGCTTCATCTTGTGTCTCCAGATCGTCGTCCCAACAACAAAAAAGAAGTCCAGCAGTGGGGTTTCCAGGTTGGTCAGACCCGGCCCAGTAGCTCCAGGAGACCGGAGTCTGTTTGAGCCTGTTTGAACCCGTCCCCTCCAGAAAACCACAGCATCAAAACAAGGATTAGAGGAGTTTGACTGACAGTTAGCGTTAGCCGTTAGCGTTAGCCGTTCCAGCTGAGTGCAGATGAAAGTGATGTTAGCATCCAGGAGCAGCGTAGCCATGTGGGCGTGCGTTTGAATGGCGTTCCTCTCCTTTCTCTCAGTCCATGGAGTGAATGCTCGGCCTATAGTGACTCTGGTTGTTGCCCGTCTCCGCTCACTCAGCTGCTGGGACAAAGAACGCCCCCTTCACTGAGGCTCCCAAGCAGCTGCAGGATTGGCTAACTCCATTTCACCCAGTGCCAGCCTAAAGTAGCTGCACCCAACAACAGACAACCCTGGCAATCAGCAACGCCCAACGCTATTGGCTGCTACAGGACAGGAAGTCATTGTCAAAGCAATACTTTCATCCTGTTCCGCTCAAAACGCCCCGTTTTCTTTTACAGATGCAGCTTTTAGTGAAGATTCTACACGTTCGACCTTTAAGTGTCGAACATTAAAAACTATTTTCATCGTCTTTCTCGAATCACACACAATTTAATAACTGCAAATGTTCAGTTAAAGCGTTACTCCAGATATGAGTTCCAGATCAGCACAGCTGTGAAAACACTCCTTAGTATGTGTTTCCCTATATGCAGACATACGAACATATGTGTGTGTCTTTGTGTGTGTGCAGCTCCGCCAGCTGTCCCGGGTCAGTCACCCCAACATCGTGAAGCTGTACGGCTCCTGTGAGAACCCCGTGAGTACCAAACCCTCGACGCTGTGACGCGTGCCGTCAGACACGACACGGCCCTGACAGTCTCTGACATCATCCGCGGGTCACCATCACTCATTCAGACGTTCATATTAACGGAGAAATGTTGTTTTTTCTTCCACATGTTCAAAATAAAACACTAACCCTGTGTGGACGTGTGTTCCCAGGTCTGTCTGGTGATGGAGTACGCAGAGTGTGGCTCTCTATACAACCGTAAGTCACAGCATCTCTGTCAATGAGTCTCATAATGGGAGGAAACATCCATCATACATTGTTTCATATAAAATATAAAAGCGATGTCACGCACACAGGTTTCAGACTCAGGGCGCCCTCCCACTGTTCCTCCGTCCCGTGCCCCGTGCTTTAGGGTCCTTGTCCCCCCCTCCAGGCCCGTTTGTACTCACACTACCTGGGCCTCGGAGAATGCTTCTTGCTGCCTATACGTCATCACGCCGTAACACGTCACACGCATTGATGACGTCAATCTTGTCAACAGGCGCACAGGAAATGACCTCAGAGCCGCCGTAGGCCTCGTGCTCGTACACTTGCGCACGCTCGTGCTCGTACACGTGCAAACGTGCTTTACTAAAGCCCACCTCTCCCAAACGGCCCGTGGACGGCAAGCGTGCTGCTCCTAGACGTGGTACGGTTGCACTCACACCGGTCAAAGGAACCAGACTTTAGCCGTGAAACGTGCTGGGACACGGTACGGAGGCACAGTGGGAGTGCGCCCTAATTTGAGTCATTTCCAGTTTCTGGATCAGTTTGGAAAAAATGTTTGTGTTGTTTCCAGACTTTTAGCTCACTTTCTAAAATCAAATATATGAATATAAACAAATCAAAACAAGTTTACTAACGCGACACAGTCGACCTGCAGATGACAGGAAACTTTTAAGCTAGCTGTAGAATGTGTTACCATGGTTACCGTTCACCGTGCACACAGTCAGAACTTAACATACGTGTTAAAAGTTTGATTTTAAACCATTTATTTACATAATAAACATTAAATAATTGTTGTTCAGAGTCTGATTTATAAATGTTGAGTAACTCATCAGTGTCATAGTGGAGTTGAGACTGTGAGGTGTTTGTGTTACAGAGTTTAGAGTGTGTTCATGCAGAGGTCTCACTCTTTGCTCCTCTTCTTTCTGTGTCGCTCCATCAAAGTGCTGCACAGCGCCGACCCGCAGCCCAACTACACGGCGTCCCACGCCATGAGCTGGTGTCTGCAGTGCGCCCAGGGAGTCGCCTACCTGCACTCGATGAAGCCCAAGGCCTTAATTCACCGGGACCTCAAACCTCCAAAGTAACTCTCTCTGTCAACACACACACACACACACACACACACACACACACACACACACACACACACACACACACACACACACACACACACACACACACACACACACACACACACGCAGGTCACACACACTGAAGTTTTTGTGCGAACTCACAAAAACATGAGTCACAAGAAGCTTTAGTGTGTAATTCAAGTGTAAAATCATCCCAGGGTTAACAGAGAAATCCAGGAGAGATGCTAACAGCCGGACGTGGCTAACAGTGATTAGCTCGGGGCAGCACGGTGAAAGCATTCAAAGGTCTTTTTTAACCACTAATGCTGCTGAAAATAACAGCAAACCTCTGCAGCAGCATGAGAAGAGTCCCTACACACACAACAAAGCATCATCAGCGTAGTTAGTGAAGCCAGAGTTTATTAAAGAGTGTTTAAGGGCGCCCTCCCACTGTGCGTCCGTCCCGTGCCCCGTGCTTTAGGGTCCTTGTCCCCCCCTCCAGGCCCGTTTGTACTCACACTACCTGGGCCTCGGAGAATGCTTCTTGCTGCCTATATGTCATCACGCCGTAACACGTCACACGCATTGATGACGTCATGGCGATGCGTGGCTTTGTTTCCAGATCTTTCCGTAGACCTCGGAGTTTTTGTGCGTCTTGTCGACTGTTTTTGAATCTTTTCATCGACCAAATCTGCAGTAAACACTCCACCTCCGCATCACACCAACGTGAACCTTTCACCGCCATTGTTTGAAATGTCCGCGCATGGTCCCTCCTTCTTTTTTCTACGTCCCAACAGGCGCACAGGAAATGACCTCAGAACCGCCGTAGGCCTCGTGCTCGTACACGTGCGCACGCTCGTGCTCGTACACGTGCAAACGTGCTTTACTAAAGCCCACCTCTCCCAAACGGGCCGTGGACGGCAAGCGTGCCGCTCCTAGACGTGGTACGGTTGCACTCACACTGGTCAAAGGAACCAGACTTTAGCCGTGACAAGTGCTGGGGCACGGTACGGAGGCACAGTGGGAGTGCGCCCTAAGAGACGACTGATTCAAGCAGCATTCAAGTAAAAGTTTGGCGTCAGATCGATCGTAGGAGTTCTGAAGGAGATCCTTATCACACATTAGCGGCTCCGTGGCTCCGTCAATGACCCCGCAGCTGTAAAAGTCTTTGGATCTGAACGCACGTGTGTTCTGTTGCAGTAAACCAGTATAACCCAGCGTTCCTTTAACCCCTGCCTGCTGTGCTGTTGCAGCCTGCTGCTGGTGGCTCGTGGCACCGTGCTGAAGATATGTGACTTTGGAACGGCCTGTGACATTCAGACCTACATGACCAACAACAAAGGCAGCGCCGCGTGGATGGCTCCGGAGGTGTTTGAAGGTAAGCTGCTACAAAAACACTCCTGCAGTCGTTAGATCATGTTTATATTTATATGCTTCCTTATTCATGCATAGGTGTGTGTGTGTGTGTGTGTACGCACACACTACTGCTGTAAACTAAGAATGCATTCAAAGATGCTGGAGAGGTGCTGGTTTTCCCCCTGCCCCTGAGCAAGGCATCAAACCCCTGACTGCTCCAGGAGTCCGCCCTATGGCTGACCCTGTGTTATCACCACTCTGAGTCTGAAGTGTGTGTGTGTGTGTATTGATATCTAGATGCTTTAGATTAGTACATTACCAGCCAAGCCTTCTTTTTACCTTCATTCTGCTTTCTGTGAAGTTGTGAACACAGTAACTGGAGGTCTGGTGTGTGTGTGTGTGTGTGTGTGTGTGTGTGTGTGTGTGTGTGTGTGTGTGTGTGTGTGTGTGTGTGTGTGTGTGTGTGTGTGTGTGTGTGTGTGTGTGTGTGTGTGTGTGTGTGTGTGTGTGTGTGTGTGTGTGTGTGTGTGTGTGTGTGTGTGTGTGTGTGTGTGTGTGTGTGTGTGTGTGTGTGTGTGTGTGTGTGTGTGTGTGTGTGTGTGTGTGTGTGTGTGTGTGTGTGTGTGTGTGTGTGTGTGTGTGTGTGTGTGTGTGTGTGTGTTCTCCTCAGGCAGTAACTACAGTGAGAAGTGTGACGTGTTCAGTTGGGGCATTATCCTGTGGGAGGTCATCACGCGCAAGAAGCCCTTCGATGAGATCGGCGGCTCTGCGTTCTGTATCATGTGGGCGGTCCACAGAGGTGAGCAACATCCTGCATCACCTGTGCTGTCACAGAGAGACGTGACGCTGAGTTTCTAACACTCACTGACTCATCTTCAGCCTCTGATCCTGGATCAGGTCTCGGGGGCAGCAGCTTTAGCAGGGGACCCCAAACTTCCCTTTCCCGGGCCACATTAACCAGCTCTAACTGGGGGATCCTGAGGCGTTCCCAGGCCAGTGTGGAGATCTAATCTCTCCACCTGGTCCTGGGTCTTCCCCGAGGCCTCCTCCCAGCTGAATTTGAAACGGCACATTGTAATTTCTGCGTCTATTATCGATTTACCGTGTGTGCACGCGGGGCCACAGTGCTCCTAGTGTAAAAAAGTGAGTGTGGAGCCCTGAGCTGCTGCAGGAGTGATGTGAACTCGTGCTCTCCTCGGTGAAGCCTGTCACCCTGAGACCCTCCAGGCCCTGACTGACTGTTCACTGTGGCAGGTACACGGCCGCCGCTCATCAAAGACCTCCCAGAGCCCATAGAGACCCTGATGACCCGCTGCTGGGACAAAGAACCCAGCCAGAGACCGTCCATGGAGGAGGTCAAGAACACCATGAGTCATCTCATGCAGGTACGGTCCCGACACCGTTACCACCCCTAAAACCACAAATGATCATTTGTCGGCAGAGAAGAAACCCTGAAAAGCTCTGAGGCCAAGTCTAAGTGAGCACTGATCTGTAGCCTGGTATTTTTGGGACCAAAGGCGACAATTTCTGTCTTATTTGCGTTGAGCTGGAGAAAGTTCTGGTTCGAGGAAGTTCTGGTTCATCCGCTCATTGACTCAGCGAGTGTTGGGGACTACGGTCTAACATGCTGCGACACTGAGATATAAAGTTGTGTCTTTATAGGAAACTATTTCTCTGGGAGTTTTGTTCCTTTCGTAAGATCACCGTCTGTCTGACCTGTACTTCCTGTTCCTTTAACGTTGTAATGGATTGTTGGTACCAACGAATAAGAATCAGGTGACAGTGTAACATAAGTGTAACGTCCTGTGTTTGGTGTGTTTGGGTCTTCAGTACTTCCCGGGCTCCGATGAACCGCTCAAGCTTCCTCACCAGTCTTCAGCCAACAGAAGCGGCTCTTCGTCGGCCACCAGCACAGGTAACCGTCAGCTCTGCAGCTTCTCCTGATGCATCCAATGTTAGTCAGTGAGTAGTAACTGGGCCTGTGTGTGTGTTGAGTTCACTGCGTG
The DNA here is from genome assembly GCF_963691815.1 of Echiichthys vipera. Taxonomy (NCBI): domain Eukaryota; kingdom Metazoa; phylum Chordata; class Actinopteri; order Perciformes; family Trachinidae; genus Echiichthys; species Echiichthys vipera. The sequence goes on along the minus strand of NC_139837.1, from coordinate 1,360,762 downwards.
TGTGTTTGCTTTGTGCAGACTCGTACGCCGACTACACCATCAACAGCAACAGGAGCGACGACAACCCGGAGCACAGAGACTCGGTCGGCAGAGAAGAAACCCTGAAGAGCTTCGAGGCCAAATTTCCGCTGCAGTTCAAACCCTCAAAGGTAAAGTGTGAACACAGTAACTGGAGGTCTGGTGTGTGTGTGGTCAGGGAACTTTATTTTGAAGTTTCCCAGCAGCAGTTTTCATAAAATACATCAAACCAGAAGAAAAGAGCAGCTCTGAGGAGGCTGGAGTTCAAACTGTCCGCTCAGGAAAGGGAAGAGGATGTTCTTATAACTCGTGTCTGACTGAAGACACTTTAACTTTGCAGATTTATACACTTATAATAAATATGTCTAGGTTAACAAAAGAAAAAGACGTGAATAAATAATAATAATAATTAAAGAAAAACAAAAAGAAAAGATACGCACACACACTTGAGCTACACGCCACGAAGGAAATAAATGGCTGCCAAAATTTTTCTTAATTTATAAAGTCCTACACGGCCAGTTTATTTAAATACAGACACTCGGATCACCAGAGCCGTGGTGATCAGGGACTGTGCACTCCCACTGTGCCTCCGTCCCGTGCCCCAGCACCTTTCACGGCTAAAGTCTGGTTCCTTTGACCAGTGTGAGTGCAACCGTACCACGTCTAAGAGCGGCACGCTTGCCGTCCACGGCCCGTTTGGGAGAGGTGGGCTTTTGTAAAGCACGTTTGCACGTGTACGAGCACGAGCGTGCGCACGTGTACGAGCATGAGGCCTACGGCGGTTCTGAGGTCATTTCCTGTGCGCCTGTTGGGACGTAGAAAAAAGAAGGAGGGACCATGCGCGGACATTTCAAACAATGGCGGTGAAAGTATTAGTATATTGAGTATTTCTATTAATGAGCACGACCCAGACATAAGAACTAAATGAATGTTGTCTTCCCCCTCAGACGGCCACGCTGCGTACTGGTCTGTCCAGGCCGCCCGGTGCAGACACGCAACCAGGACGCTCCCAGAGCCCCACCCTCTGCACCAGCCCTGTGACCACCACCAGCCAATCAGAGCTGAGGATGACGCTGAGTCCCACAGGTGAGGACCCAGAGCCGACATTCAGGAACCATGTCCAGGCTCATATTTACACACTTAACTACACACGTACACGCTGTTGTTGTTGTTTGCACCTCTCATTGTCACCATGGTTACTGTAGTGTGGAAATGACGAGGCTTCTTACACGGATATCATGATCGGGTGTTTTATCTCGAGTAAGAATGCCCTGGCGTTAGAGTGTTAGAGGGTGTTCTAGGACCCGGTTTCAGGTTCTTGAACCTCGGTTCTGCCTCGTGAACGAGCTGCATTTGCATCACACATCACATTTAAAACAGGCAACAAGTGGAGAGATCAAGTGCTGAGTCTTACAACTACACACAGTCAAAGCTTTGAGTTATGCACCGCCAACACGTCACCACCGAGGGGCGTCACAGTGCAGCCAGTGATTTCAGTGTGTGTGTGTGTGTGTGTGTGTGTGTGTGTGTATGTGTCTGTGTCTCTCTGTGTGTGTGTGTGTTTCTCTCTTCAGCTACCAACGGTTTCGACAGCTCCATCCCCATGGCCTACCTGAAGCTGGATCACCAGTTACAGGTAAACTGAATGAACCACGTCATGACTTCACTTAAACACACACACGGTTCTTTCTGAAACTCCATATCAGAAGAATTAAAACATCACATATGTGACGTATAATGATTTATTGAGTCTTCTGGATGCTGACTGATGGGGATGACGAACCCAGACTCACATAAAGTCGGGACGCCGTGTAAAACAAAATAATAATCCCAGAGTTTTTGGAACGTGCTGCAGGCGTCAAATTCAAAATGAGTGAATATTTGCAAGAAACAATAAAGTTTATCAGTTTGAACATTATGTACATTGTCGTTGTAGTGTATTCAGTTGGATATTGGTTGAAAAGGATTTGGAAATCATACGTTTCCCTCCCAACTTCATGTGAATTGGGGTTGTATAATACATTATAACTGCCCAACACACCTACACACACACCAACAATCAGCTGTACTAAGTGTGTCATGTAGTATATTCATTCATTCATTCATCTTCAACCTCTTGTCCCTGTCGGGGTCACGGTCGGCTGGGGTCGATCCCAGCTGACATCGGGCGTGAGGCGGGGTCCACCCTGGACAGGACGCCAGTCTATCACAGGACACATAGAGACGAACAGAGACAGACAACCATTCACACCTACGGGTGATTTAGAGTCATCAATGAACCGAACACCTGCACGTCTTTGGACTGTGGGAGGAAACCGGAGAACCCGGAGAAAACCCACGCAGACACGGGGACAACATGCAGACTCCACACAGAAGGGCCCCAGCTGGGATTCAAACCTGGAACTCTCTCGCTGTGAGGCGACAGTGCTCACCAATGAAGTATAGATTATTTTAAATGCATTACACTTCACGTCCCACCAACAGTGAAATGTTATGATCACGCTATGAGTCCTCACAGCTGAGTGTTGAGGTGTGTGTGTGTGTGTGTGTGTAGGTGAGCGTAGGTAATGTAATGTATTATAATCCGTCAGCCTCTAGTTTAGAACTAGTCCAGAGCATCCAGTCACATCTATAATGTTTTCTTTGTGTTGCTATGGTGCATCAGGAAGCATTACGTGTGAAGTAAACCAGCAGTTTCCCCCACAAGCTTTCAACTGGACTTCCCTCAACGACCAGGAATCACTACTTTCTTTTTTCTTTTATTTTGAAAGGGTGTCAAAAAGCCTAAACACAAATAGATCAAGTAAATATGCCCCAATAATAAAAACACAAGGCACAAGATTAAATAATTCATTTTAAAGTTAATCTTATCTACTTGAAATCAATGAAATAAAGACATTTTTATAACTTTCAATGATAATTTTAACCTTTAACTTTAGCTGCTTTAAACTCCCATAAACACACAATCCATACTTTTAGCTTTTTAACCTCTTAGTCTAATACATTTTTAAACCTACATCATTTTAAATATATAACATTTTAACATGATTTACACGCCCTGGGATGATTTTACGCCTTAAATCACGCCTTAAACTGCTCATGCGGAGCTTTTTTACTGCAGGACGAACTCTTTTTTTAGTCGTTGAATCATTTAAAGTCTGATTGTTTGAACTCAACCTTTTTCTGGACACACATGAAGGAACTGAGATGTTTTAAAACAAAGGTTTAGCTTTTTCACAGAATGACTCGTTTAGTTGTGTGAAGCTGATGTGGTTAAAACGTGTCCCTGTGCTTTCAGCCGCTGGCTCCGTGTCCGAACTCCAAAGAGTCCATGGCTGTGTTTGAGCAGCACATCCGGATGGCTCAGGAGTACCTCAAGGTCCAGTCAGAGATCTCTCAACTGGTTCTGAGGAAGTAAGTCAAGTCACATTTGTGTGTTGTTACGCTGCTACGCTAACCAGGCTCCCCTCTGGCTTCCCTTGGACTGTGTTTGTTCGGTTTAAAGGCTTTTTTAAAAATGCAGTTTAAGGGTCCATCCACATGATCTCTGTCGTTCTTAAAAAGTTCCAGTCCACTCGGCTTCGACTCCCAAACCTCTGCGTCCACGTGAAACCAGGTGCAGCGACTCCAAACGCTGTAGTACCCATGCCAGGCCTGGAGGTGGCGCTGTAACTGCCACAGAAACACACCAACAACGGAGAAGAAGAGACGGGGAGACGCTGTGGAGAATCCAAACACCGGAGAGTTTCTCTCCAAATCCTCCTCCATCCTAGAGACAAACGTGTCCCTGGTTCTGGTCTTAGTGGAGACTTTGGTGCTGTTCTGGACTCTGATGCACCCATCACTCTGCAGTTAGTGTCCTCACTGAGCAGAGGGTGCTGCTGGGTGCCCCTTCACTCTGCAGTTAGTGTCCTCACTGAGCAGAGGGTGCTGCTGGGAGCCCCTTCACTCTGCAGTTAGTGTCCTCACTGAGCAGAGGGTGCTGCTGGGAGCCCCTTCACTCTGCAGTTAGTGTCCTCACTGAGCAGAGGGTGCTGCTGGGAGCCCCTTCACTCTGCAGTTAGTGTCCTCACTGAGCAGAGGGGGCTGCTGGGAGCCCCTTCCCCGTCCCAAAGCACTCCCAGGCGCCACTTTCTCACTACATTTAGAGACTTTTCACAGCTTCTTAGAACTGGATTTAGAAACAGAGCCTAGAGCAGTTTAGCTCCTTATTCAGAGCATCAGGGGAAAGGGAGACATCTGTGCTGGGCCTCATTCAGTCCCATGCATGTGGCTCAGAGTCCAGTTCAGTAACAGTCTCTGGGTCCGTCTCTGTCCTCTCACGCAGCAGCACTGTTGTTGTTGTTGTGTGACACCGTGGGGTTAGAGGTTGGAGATGGGGCCATGACGCCGTCCTTTAACAAAGTCTGAGATTAAAGGACGGCCTTTGGCGTCCATGTTTAGTCCTCTTTAGGCCAAAGGACTAAACATGGACGTCAAAGGACTAAACATGGACGTCAAAGGACTAAACATGGACGCCAAAGGCCGTTCTTTAACAAAGTCTGAGCTTTCCCCGTCCAGACCACACGTGCCACTCGACAGATGCGACCGTGGGATCGACACATTTGTTAAAAAACGTTTCTGCACCGCTGCTGTTATCATACATAACGTTCCACCGTGCGTCATTTGATGTTATTTGTACGTATTATATTAAATATTCTGTTCACTTTAACAATAATGTAAGAGTGAGAAAATGTTTTCAACTAAGGCTCCACACTGTTGTTTCCCTTGTACACACTGATGACTGATTATCTTAACTGCTTTTTACTCCAGTGATGAAAAATATGGAATAAATGGAAAGTAAACTAAGGGTTCGGTGCCGTGACTGTGACTGTGGCTCTGTGCTCTTCAGACAGGAGCTGATGTCTGAGCTGGAGCAGGACCAGAGGGAGCAGCAGACGTCCTCTCGACTCATCCAGGAGCACGGCAAGCTGCTGGAGGACAACAGCAGCCTGTCGGCGTACTGCCAGGGCCTGAAGAGCAAACTGAGCCTGATCAAGAGTCAGAACCAGCACCACAGCTAGGACTCCGCTGGTTTGACTCTCTTCTCTTTCTCAGACGGATGAGAGGAATCACTCCATGAACTGGCCCCAGATACCCTGAGAAAACCGCGTCTTTTACTCACCGCAAAACAATGTGTGAAGGTAACGGTAACACAGATGGACTCACCGGTGACCGCGCGGGTCTACAGCCGGCACTGGGCTCCGAATGTCCACTTTAGACTGTTGGATGTATGACAGGACAGACATTTCCCATCAGTACCAAAGATCCACTCCCACTGGAGAACAGCAGTATAGAAGGTTTTGTCACCACAGGGAAATAATTGTAATTTTGAGCATATATGTACAAAGCCAACATTTAGATTTCCCAAAACAAATGAATCTCAGTTTGACTTTAACCTAAATATGAGTTGTTAAACTGAGACTAAAGTATTAGAGGGTGCCTTTGTACATTCGCTGATGGGGTTTGACCATAAAAAACAAAGTTAATTTCAGTATTTCACAGCGGTTTTGATGCGGCGGGACCAAGGAGGCTCCCGTGGACTCGTAGTCTGAAATGGACTTTGATTTGGACAAACCCTGGAGCCTCAGGTGCCGCGGGGTCAGAAGGCGGCTTTTACTTCTTTGTGTTTTCTTTTTTAAAGTGAAACTCTGGCGTAAAATCCTCCCAGGGTCCTTTTCTGCAAATACACTCATCAAATAATCCACAGAGACAGTTTCTTTAATGTTAACGGAGAAATCCAGGAGAGATGCTAACAGCCGGGCGTGGCTAACAGTGATTAGCTCGGGGCAGCACGGTGAAGGCATTCAAAGGTCTTTTTTAACCACTAATACTGCTGAAAATAACAGCAAACCTCTGCAGCAGCATGAAAAGAGTCCCTACACACACAACAAAGCATCATCAGCGTAGTTAGTGAAGCCAGAGTTTATTAAAGAGGGTTTTTAAAGACTTACCTACTGGCCCCTGTACCAGCTCCTCTCATAGTAAAGTCCATTACAGTGGAAGGAGCCCATTGGTGCTTTGTTGTGTGTGTAGGGACTCTTCTCATGCTGCTGCAGAGGTTTGCTGTTATTTTCAGCAGCATTAAAGTTAAATATTGCGTCGATGAATAAATACAACTGTGACTTTTGTTTCTGCAGCTTCAACTAAACTCACATTCAAGCACTTTTCCGTCACTCCTTTAATTAACTCCACAAAAAGATACAAAACCACCACAAAAAGATACAAAACCACCACAAAAAGATACAAAACCACCACAAAAAGATGCAACACCACCACAAAAAGATGCAACACCACCACAAAAAGATGCAACACCACCACAAAAAGATACAAAACCACCACAAAAAGATACAAAACCACCACAAAAAGATGCAAAACCACCACAAAAAGATGCAAAACCACCACAAAAAGATACAAAACCACCACAAAAAGACGCAAAACCACCACAAAAAGACGCAAAACCACCACAAAAAGACTCAAAACCACCACAAAAAGACTCAAAACCACCACAAAAAGACTCAAAACCACCACAAAAAGACTCAAAACCACCACAAAAAGACACAAAACCACCACAAAAAGACTCAAACCACCACAAAAAGATACAAAACCACCACAAAAAGACTCAAACCACCACCAAAAGACTCAAAACCACCACCAAAAGACTCAAAACCACCACCAAAAGACTCAAAACCACCACAAAAAGACTCAAAACCACCACAAAAAGACTCAAAACCACCACAAAAAGACTCAAAACCACCACAAAAAGACTCAAAACCACCACAAAAAGACTCTTAACCACCACAAAAAGACTCAAAACCACCACAAAAAGACTCAAACCCACCATAAAAAGACTCAAAACCACCACAAAAAGATACAAAACCACCACAAAAAGACTCAAAACCACCACAAAAAGACTCAAACCCACCATAAAAAGACTCAAAACCACCACAAAAAGACTCAAAACCACCACAAAAAGACTCAAACCCACCATAAAAAGACTCAAAACCACCACAAAAAGACACTAAACCACCACAAAACGACTCAAAACCACCACAAAAAGACTCAAAACCACCACAAAAAGACTCAAAACCACCACAAAAAGACTCAAACCCACCACAAAAAGACTCAAAACCACCACAAAAAGATACAAAACCACCACAAAAAGACTCAAAACCACCACAGAAAGACTCAAAACCACCACAAAAAGACTCAAAACCACCACAAAAAGATGCAAAACCACCACAAAAAGACTCAAAACCACCACAAAAAGACTCAAAACCACCAGCAGGTTCACTCTCTACGCCGATGATGCCGTGTCTTCCGTGTAGGGACTCTTCTCATGCTGCTGCAGAGGTTTGCTGTTATTTTCAGCAGCATTAGTGGTTAAAAAAGACCTTTGAATGCCTTCACCGTGCTGCCCCGAGCTAACCACTGTTAGCCACGTTTGCCTGTTAGCGCCTGTACCGTATTTCTCCGTTAACCGTCGTTACGGGGACAAAACAAAATGTCTTGACGAGTGAATTTGCGGAAAAAGACCCTGGGATGATTTTTACGACCTTTAAGTTGTTTTTAAAGTAACGACAGCTGTAATTTGTAAATTCTTATTTTCTATATTCAGTGTATCGCACCCATCGTGTCACGTTTTTACGGAGAGAGGAGAGGGATCGTACGGTTTTACTGTGAACGCGCTCGTACCAAAGGAGTCGGGCTCCGGTGACGCTGCGCCGCGCCGCCGCCTCGGAGCCGTAGAACAACGAACCTGGCACACGTTTTATACCCGTCTCACTTTCCTTTAGTTGCTTTTTATACACCGTCTGTTCGACCTTTATTCTGCACCGCACTTACCTGGGGGTGAACGGCTCGCCTGCATGCGTCGTGGTGAGTTCAGGGGCAGTGGGTCGTTGTGGTTTTAACGCGTTTCTTCAGACGTCGCCTGCGGATCGTTCCTGTACAGTTCACTTTTTCATCTCAGTTTGTTTTCTAAAAACATTTCTCCCGTGATTTTTAACATGTACAGACTGAAGTTACGTGCTTTTGACAAGTAAAGATACAAGTTTGTAGTATTTTGTCTCTTTATTTTGAACAGCTGCAGGTTTTTCTGGTACGTTCACATTCTCATTTTTACGTTACTGTATTTGTTTGTGCCATAAAAAGCAGGAAGTGACCCGAACAGCTGATCTGCAGAGGGATACGGTGTACACACACACACACACACACACACACACACACACACACACACACACACACACACACACACACACACACACACACACACACACACACACACACACACACACCTAAAAATACAAATATCCATTAAAGTCCATTGGTGAGTCGGCTAGGAACCGGAGGGTTGCCGGTTGGAGTCCCTGTGTGGAGCGTGGACTGGCGGCTGAAACCAGTCTGAAACATTGAGGACTCCTCGTGAACACACTCACCAGTGCCAGTTCATCTCCTGGGCACTGCCGAGGTGCTGTTGAGCAAGGCACCGAACCCCCAACACACACACACACACTTAATGGAGAGGTGTCAGAGCGAGGGGGGCTGCCAGTGGATCAGCGCCCCGAGCAGTTGGGAGGGCACTTTAACACACGTTTATGCTCCTAGAGGACACTTTAGCACACGTTTATGCTCCTAGAGGACACTTTAACACACGTTTTGGCTCCTAGAGGACACTTTAACACACGTTTATGCTCCTAGAGGACACTTTAGCACACGTTTATGCTCCTAGAGGACACTTTAACACACGTTTTGGCTCCTAGAGGACACTTTAACACACGTTTATGCTCCTAGAGGACACTTTAACACACATTTATGCTCCTAGAGGACACTTTAGCACACGTTTATGCTCCTAGAGGACACTTTAGCACACGTTTATGCTCCTAGAGGACACTTTAACACACGTTTATGCTCCTAGAGGACACTTTAGCACACGTTTATGCTCCTAGAGGACACTTTAACACAAGTTTATGCTCCTAGAGGACACTTTAACACACATTTATGCTCCTAGAGGACACTTTAGCACACGTTTATGCTCCTAGAGGACACTTTAACACACGTTTATGCTCCTAGAGGACACTTTAGCACACGTTTATGCTCCTAGAGGACACTTTAACACACGTTTATGCTCCTAGAGGACACTTTAGCACACGTTTAGGCTCCTAGAGGACACTTTAACACACGTTTATGCTCCTAGAGGACACTTTAGCCCACGTTTATGCTCCTAGAGGACACTTTAGCACACGTTTATGCTCCTAGAGGACACTTTAACACACGTTTATGCTCCTAGAGGACACTTTAGCACTTTTTTCCAAAGCACTGATTCAGGGACATTTCTGTAAACGTCTGTGTGGTGAGCGGAGTGAGCACAACAGTGTGACGGGGCAGAGCTCAGAGAAGAGCCTGCAGGACGACGGCTGAACCTCCCACTGCAGCCGCTCCAGATGCTGAGCTCACTGTCATTCCTCACATTCCTGCAGCCTCGGAGCAACACACAGTCAAAGGGCCTGTGTGTCTAAAGGCGCACTCCCACTGTTCCTCCGTACCGTGCCCAAACACGTTCCACGGCTAAAGTCTGGTTCCTTTGACCAGTGTGAGTGCAACCGTACCGCGTCTAGGAGCGGCACGCTTGCCGTCCACGGCCCGTTTGGGAGAGGTGGGCTTTTGTAAAGCACGTTTGCACGTGTACGAGCACGAGCGTGCGCACGTGTACGAGCACGAGTCCTACGGCGGTTCTGAGGTCATTTCCTGTGCGCCTGTTGGGACGTAGAAAAAAGAAGGAGGGACCATGCGCGGACATTTCAAACAATGGCGGTGAAAGGTTCACGTTGGTGTGATGCGGAGGTGGAGTGTTTACTGCAGATTTGGTCGATGAAAAGATTCAAAAACAGTCGACAAGACGCACAAAAACTCAGAGGTCTACGGAAAGATCTGGAAACAAAGCCACGCATCGCCATGACGTCATCAATGCGTGTGACGTGTTACGGCGTGATGACGTATAGGCAGCAAGAAGCATTCTCCGAGGCCCAGGTAGTGTGAGTACAAACGGGCCTGGAGGGGGGGACAAGGACCCTAAAGCACGGGGCACGGGACGGAGGCACAGTGGGAGGGCGCCCTTAATTCCACAGTTATAGGTTGAAACTGGAGAATGAGCAGAACGGCTCCATCTAGTGTCTCAAGATCGTAGTCGCAACAACAAAAAATAAGTCCAGCAGTCGGGTTGCTGAGTGTGTCGAGCGAGGAGACGGGAGCTGATATTTAGACCAACACAGTGATGCATCACACTTTTGTTTCTGATGCGTTATGGGCGAGAAAAATACATTTTTATTGATAAATTATATCCCGCAATGCATCATGGGAGTTTCCGGTTCAGCCTCTTCGGCCGTATCTCGGTGACAGAAGGTCGTAGAGAGATGGGAGTTGGTTTCTTGAACGTGTTTTCATGTTGATAGATGGCGTGCACTCACATGAGATGTGCCCTGATGTTGAGAGTGGCGTGGGAGATCTGTTCCTGAGGGTGGGGTTAGATGTCAAATTTCGGGACACATCCCCAGCAGTGTTCCTTTGAGTCGACAGGTGTTTCGGCCTTTAAACAGCCTCATCCCAGGTGGCCAGCGACAGGGGGATCCAGCCTTAGCTCGTGTCCCACGCCCCATCATTAGCGTAGCCTAGCTGTAAAATGGCTAACATCCAGGGGCGTCCTCTTCCCTGAGCCAAGCCTACAGCTGACCGCATACCTCATGGGCCCTCCTCAGGTTGGAGGGTTGGGATTCGGGCTCTCGGGTCAGGAGGGGGGGGGGTCACGTTCTTAGGGCCCAGCAAGGGTCCTTCGGTTTAATCCATAGCCATAGATCTGATGGTCTGCCGCAGAGCCCGTCCCTGGATTCCAGGTTCCCTCAGCAGCCTGACGGTGGAAGAGGCCGCGAATACTCCGCATCCGACTTCAACCTGGACACACTTTTGCATTCCAGCCGTGTTGAATTTGCGAAATGTCTATTTTTACCAAATTTCAGACGTGTAAATATTTAAAGAAGTTCGTGTCGGGAACTTGAATTCCTCTAGTTTTTGCTGAAATGCAGGAAAAACGTTACAGTCGGTGCAATTTCAGTTGTTCAAGTGGAAGAAACGCACGATCTGCGGCGCCAATCACTGGAAACCGCAGCGATCAGACGACGACGGACGGCTTCAAAGTAACAAAACACATCATGATCGTTTCTAATTTCACGCTCAGTTAAATTTAACGTCTTCAAACCGAACATTTAAGAAGATTCGGTGGTGGAGGAGTTTTGTTGCTGTGATTTGAGGTGAAACATTTGTTCCTCGTCATCATCGTCAGGTTACCGACGGCAACAGCCGCTTCCTCTGGAGCCGTGGGTCCAATTTAAGTGACGGACTGCATTCTTTCCAACGCCGCGCTGCAGTTTCCATAGCGATGCTGAGGTTTTTATAGATCCGAGCGCTGCTTTCAACAACAGTTTGACAGTGTGCTGCAATGTGGACACACACACACACACACACACACACACACACACACACACACAGGTTGGGCTGACTCTGAACCCACTGCGCTCTGTGATGATGTCAGACTTCATCTGAAAACGGCAGAGAAATCACCGACCCGACGCCTCCAGATGGTTGATTCTCCAGGTTCTCGTGGTCTCAGCAGATCCACGTGAACTCTTGTTTGGAGATCTTTGGGGTAGGGGTGAAAATCCTGGTTTCTCATTGGATAGAACGTGTGCTAAAGTGTCCTCTAGGAGCCAAATGTGTGCTAAAGTAGGAGCCTAAACGCGCTCTAAAGTGCCCTCTAGGAGCCTAAACGCGCTCTAAAGTGCCCTCTAGGAGCCTAAACGTGTGCCAAAGTGCCCTCTAGGAGCCTAAACGTGTGCCAAAGTGCCCTCTAGGAGCCTAAACGTGTGCCAAAGTGCCCTCTAGGAGCCAAAACGTGTGCTAAAGTGCTCTCTAGGAGCCTAAACGTGTGCTAAAGTGTCCTGTAGGAGCATAAACGTGTGTTAAAGTGTCCTGTAGGAGCATAAACGTGTGCTAAAGTGCCCTCTAGGAGCATAAACGTGTGCTAAAGTGTCCTCTAGGAGCCAAAGGTGTGTTAAAGTGTCCTCTAGGAGCCAAAGGTGTGTTAAAGTGTCCTCTAGGAGCCTTAACGTGTGCTAAAGTGCCCTCTAGGAGCCTAAACGTGTGTTAAAGTGCCCTCTAGGAGCCTAATCGTGTGCTTAAGTGTCCTCTAGGAGCATAAACGTGTGTTAAAGTGTCCTCTAGGAGCATAAACGTGTGTTAAAGTGTCCTCTAGGAGCATAAACGTGCTAAAGTGCCCTCTGGGAGCATAAACGTGTGCTAAAGTGTCCTCTAGGAGCATAAACGTGTGTTAAAGTGTCCTCTAGGAGCATAAACGTGCTAAAGTGCCCTCTGGGAGCATAATCGTGTGCAAAAGTGTCCTCTAGGAGCCCTTTGTGCTGCTTGACAACACCCCGGGGGTGTCCTGTCGTAACGTCACACTGATCCGTAACAGAACTGTCAGGTGATGAATCTGATCTGAATGCAGAGACAGACCCCGTCTCTTTACACACAGAGAGCGTTAATCTGGTGACGTGCACGTGTGTCTTCAGCTCGTGCTTTCCTTTGTCGCTCCAAACCTGTCGGGATGCTCTCGGCTCCGTCCCTGAGAACACCACGTCCCCCCGCTGAGCTGATCCCAGCTGCCAGAGGAGCCGCACAAATCAGTCCTGGCTATTTATAACATCTTGACATTGAGAATGTGGGCTGATCTGGATCCAGCCGCTCAGAACGAGGCCCGAGAGGTGCCCGTCTGCGGCACACTGATAAAACGCAGCGCTCCGCCAGCTCCCACCGGATTACACCGGGTATTAGAAACCGTATCACACCCACTGTCCTGCTCACATCAGCCTGGCTCACTGCAGATACACGGGTTTGATTCCCTTTAATCAGGAATTACTCTTCACTGGATCCCATTTATGTTTCTGTGTTACAACATGATTTCAATCAAGTGTCAGGACAAAGCTCAGAAACAGGAAACAGGAAACAACATGTGGGTAAAGGAGATTTTCCCTTTGTGTTTAACGTGAATTTACGGATCAAAGGCCCAATTTCAGGAGCCCGGTCCATATTCAACAGAAGGATCCAGAGAACAAAGAGTTAGTGAGCGGCTCGCTCCATAGCTGCTCATCTCATCCGTGGAAGCCTCCATGTTGTTCACACTCAACAGTCTCTTCTGTTTCACTTCAATCTACCACGAAAACAGGAGAATAAACGTGTGTTTAAGTGTCCTCTAGGAGGCTAAACGTGCGCTTAAGTGTCCTCTAGGAGCATAAACGTGTGCTAAAGTGTCCTCTAGGAGCCAAAACGTGTGCTGAAGTGTCCTCTAGGAGCCAAAATGTGTGCTAAAGTGTCCTCTAGGAGCCAAAACATGTGCTAAAGTGTCCTCTAGGAGCCACAACGTGTGCTAAAGTGTCCTCTAGGAGCCAAAATGTGTGCTAAAGTGTCCTCTAGGAGCCAAAACGTGTGCTAAAGTGTCCTCTAGGAGCATAAACATGTGCTGAAGTGTCCTCTAGGAGCCAAAACGTGTGCTAAAGTGTCCTCTAGGAGCCAAAACGTGTGCTAAAGTGTCCTCTAGGAGCCAAAATGTGTGCTAAAGTGTCCTCTAGGAGCCAAAACGTGTGCTAAAGTGTCCTCTAGGAGCATAAACGTGTGCTTAAGTGTCCTCTAGGAGCCAAAACATGTGCTAAAGTGTCCTCTAGGAGCCAAAACGTGCGCTTAAGTGCCCTCTAGGAGCCTAAACGTGCGCTTAAGTGCCCTCTAGGAGCCTAAACGTGTGTTAAAGTGCCCTCTAGGAGCTAAAATGTGTTAAAGTGTCCTCTAGCAGCCAAAACGTGTGCTAAAGTGTCCTCTAGGAGCCAAAATGTGTGTTAAAGTGCCCTCTAGGAGCATAAACATGTGCTAAAGTGTCCTCTAGGAGCCAAAACGTGTGCTAAAGTGTCCTCTAGGAGACAAAACGTGTGCTTAAGTGCCCTCTAGGAGCCAACACGTGTGTTAAAGGGTCCTCTAGGAGCCAAAACATGTGCTAAAGTGTCCTCTAGGAGCCAAAACGTGTGTTAAAGTGTCCTCTAGGAGCATAAACATGTGCTAAAGTGTCCTCTAGGAGCCAAAATGCGTGCTAAAGCGTCCTCTAGGAGCATAAACGTGTGTTAAAGTGTCCTCTAGGAGCATAAACGTGTGTTAAAGTGTCCTCTAGGAGCATAAACGCGTGCTGAAGTGTCCTCTAGGAGCATAAACGTGTGTTAAAGTGTCCTCTAGGAGCCAAAACGCGTGCTAAAGTGTCCTCTAGGAGCATAAGCGTGTGTTAAAGTGTCCTCTAGGAGCATAAACGTGTGCTAAAGTGTCCTCTAGGAGCCTAAACGTGTGCTAAAGTGTCCTCTAGGAGCATAAATGTGTGCTAAAGTGTCCTCTAGGAGCATAAACGTGTGCTAAAGTGTCCTCTAGGAGCATAAACGTGTGTTAAAGTGTCCTCTAGGAGCATAAACGTGTGCTAAAGTGTCCTCTAGGAGCATAAACGTGTGCTAAAGTGTCCTCTAGGAGCCACAAAGTGTGCTAGAGTGTCCTCTAGGAGCATAATCGTGTGCTAAAGTGTCCTCTAGGAGCATAATCGTGTGCTAAAGTGTCCTCTAGGAGCATAAACGTGTGCTAAAGTGTCCTCTAGGAGCATAATCGTGTGTTAAAGTGTCCTCTAGGAGCCAAAACATGTGCTAAAGTGTCCTCTAGGACCATAAACGTGTGCTAAAGTGTCCTCTAGGAGCCTAACCGTGTGCTAAAGTGCCCTCTAGGAGCATAAACGTGTGTTAAAGTGTCCTCTAGGAGCCTAACCGTGTGCTAAAGTGCCCTCTTCAGTGGTGAGGATGCACTACACTTCATGTGCCCCTTTTTCCCCTTTTCGCCCCTGCCCTTCAAAAAGTCTATGCACGCCTCTGGCTCCTAATATTTCTCCCGTGCACCGTCAGGGTGTGCAGGGGGGGGCGGGGGGGCTCCGTCACCGGCACCGTCACCGTCGGAGCAGTGGGGGCTCGGCCGTTGTTGTGAATGAGGGGCAGCATGACGTCAGGAAGCCAATGTCAACAATGCAGCTCCTAGAGGAGAAAAGGCGTTTCATCCTCACACACACACACACACGCACACACGGGCCACACACACACACACACACGGATCTACCGGAGCCCACGGTGCAGGGGGAGCAGCTGCGGAGGAAACTAAACCCAAACACAATGTGGACTCTTTATTTCTGAGGGTTTGGACGCAAGACGAGCAGGACAAAGGCGGGTAAGTCGGGATAACGAGGGGCTTTACTACGGGAGCCTGTCAGCCCGGGACACACGGACGTGCCTGTGTGTGCCTGTGTGTGTGTGTGTGTGTGTGTGTGTGTGTTGTTGTTTGTGTTCACCGGGGCTGCCTTTAACCCCAGGTTGGTTTCATCCACCCGGCGGTGCGTTCCGACACCGGGGTGCCTCGGAAAGGTTAGCCGGGATGCAGCTGCGGTCGGCGGCGTGTGTAAGCTAGGTGTTGCGGGTGAATGTGCGCCCCTGGAAAAACGTGTTCCTCGCGTTTTTTCCTGTTGTTTTGTTGCGTTTCGCTTTGTTGCAGACGAGTTTACACCAAACACCGCGGATGCACATTTATAATACCCATATATATGTGTGTGTATGTGTGTGTGCGCGTGCATGTGTGTGTGTGTGTGTGTGATTATGACGCGCCTGTTCATTACAAAAGCAAGTTCTTTATGATTTTATGCAGCTAATCTCGTCCCACTTGTGCAATAATGATGATAAAAATCCCATAATGCATATTAATGTGTGCACCGGGGGCCGGGGCCGGGGCCGGGGCTCGCTCCCCTGTCATGCTGGGGGAGGAAGGGTCTGCAGAGGGACAAAGGACCCAGCCTCCCACCCCCTTATTCCCGCCCTCAGCAGCTGAACAGTCGCTCCAGTAAACACCCATTGGAATAAAGCAGGAGCTGCTGCTGTGTTAAAGGCTCAATGTGCAGAATCTTTATGAAAATACAGATATTTTATAATAAAAACACGCTCCAGGGGCGTTTTGAGGGGTGCATAATGAGATTAATATGCTTTACAGAGCCCATGTGCAGAGATTTAAAGCTAAAAATGTCTTTAAAGTTTGTTTATTGTCCCTGAAATATAAATATTTGACACATTAATGATGAATTATTGTTTATTAGTGTGATATTTTATAATTATCACCCAATTAAACCCAAACATCCACACTTTCAGAGCCAGGATTGTGCAGAAATCACGTGTTTAGTGGTGTTGTAGTCGCTGCACCGAGGCTTTGCAGGGCAGTTTTGTTTTTCTGTAAAAAAATAAATTAAGTTAAATTAATATTTAAAGAGATTTGACAGGTTTGACACCACAGCGACTTCCTGGTTGATCCAACACGAACGCCAGGCTCCGTCCAGGTGCTGGAAACACATGAAAATGAGTTTAAATGTTGTATTTTAAAGGCTTTAATTCTGGATAACGTGATTTAAAATGCTTTAAACTGTATCTTTATTTCTTTCACAACAACATAAAGAATATAATGTAATTAAATTTCTTATTTTTCTGGTGAAATGAAGCGATTTTAGTGGTTTATAACATGATTCCATCTCTTTGTTTGTGATTTTCTTTAATGAAAGAAACTGAAATTATCATTTTTAATGTATTTGTAGAAATATGAACAGAAACTCACACTTTAACACACGTTTATGCTCCTAGAGGACACTTTAGCACACGTTTATGCTCCTAGAGGACACTTTAGCACACGTTTATGCTCCTAGAGGACACTTTAGCACACGTTTATGCTCCTAGAGGACACTTTAGCACACGTTTATGCTCCTAGAGGACACTAACACATGTTTATGCTCCTAGAGGACACTTTAGCACACGTTTATGCTCCTAGAGGACACTTTAACACACGTTTATGCTCCTAGAGGACACTTTAGCACACGTTTATGCTCCTAGAGGACACTAACACATGTTTATGCTCCTAGAGGACACTTTAACACACGTTTATGCTCCTAGAGGACACTAACACACATTTATGCTCCTAGAGGACACTTTAACACACATTTATGCTCCTAGAGGACACTTTAGCACACGTTTATGCTCCTAGAGGACACTTTAGCACACGTTTATGCTCCTAGAGGACACTTTAACACACGTTTATGCTTCTAGAGGACACTTTAGCACACGTTTATGCTCCTAGAGGACACTTTAGCACACGTTTATGCTTCTAGAGGACACTTTAGCACACGTTTATGCTCCTAGAGGACACTTTAGCACACGTTTATGCTTCTAGAGGACACTTTAGCACACGTTTATGCTCCTAGAGGACACTTTAACACACGTTTATGCTCCTAGAGGACACTTTAACACACGTTTAGGCTCCTAGAGGACACTTTAACACACGTTTATGCTCCTAGAGGACACTTTAACACACGTTTATGCTCCTAGAGGGCACTTTAACACACGTTTATGCTCCTAGAGGACACTTTAGCACACGTTTATGCTTCTAGAGGACACTTTAGCACACGTTTATGCTCCTAGAGGACACTTTAACACACGTTTATGCTCCTAGAGGACACTTTAGCACACGTTTATGCTTCTAGAGGACACTTTAGCACACGTTTATGCTCCTAGAGGACACTTTAACACACGTTTATGCTCCTAGAGCACACTTTAACACACGTTTAGGCTCCTAGAGGACACTTTAGCACACGTTTATGCTCCTAGAGGACACTTTAGCACACGTTTATGCTTCTAGAGGACACTTTAGCACACGTTTATGCTCCTAGAGGACACTTTAACACACGTTTATGCTCCTAGAGCACACTTTAACACACGTTTAGGCTCCTAGAGGACACTTTAACACACGTTTATGCTCCTTGACACTACAGCGACTTCCTGGTTGATCCAATACGGACGTCAGTCTCCGTACAGGTGCTGGAAATGCTTGAAAATGAGTCTTAATGTTGTATTTTTAAGGCTTTAATTCTGGATAACGTGCTTTAAAATGCTTTAAATCGTATCCTTAATTCTTTCATAACAACATATAGAACAGAAATATAATTTAATTTCTTATCCTTCTGTTGTGATGAAGCGATTTCAGTGGTTTATAACATAATTCCTTCTCTTTGTTTGTGATTTTCTTTAATGAAAGAAGCTGAAATCATCATTTTTAATGTACGCCCCTCCCCCCAACGTCACATACATGCCCTTTTTTGGTCAGAGGAAATGAGGCGCAGTCAAAGTCTGACAAGATGGAGACTCCTGTAGGGGAGGACGACTGGATCGAGTTGAGAGAACGGAGCTGACGGAGACGCTATGTCTGCTTTTTATACAGTCCATCGTTTGACAGTGACTTTCTGTCCCGTTGTGTTTCCATGGTAGCAGCCAATAGCGTTGCTGGTTGCCAGGGTTTTCTGTTGTTGGGTGCAGCTACTGTAGGCTGGCACAGGGTGAAATGGAGTTAGCCAATCGTGCAGCTGCTTCTTTGTCCCAGCAGCTGAGTGAGCAGACACGGGCAACAACCAGAGTCACTATAGGCCGAGCATTCACTCCATGGACTGAGAGAAAGGAGAGGAACGCCATTCAAACGCACGCCCACATGGCTACGCTGCGCCTGGATGCTAACATCACTTTCATCTGCACTTAGCTGGAACGGCTAACGCTAACGCTAACGCTAACTGTCAGTCAAACTCCTCTAATCCTTGTTTTGATGCTGTGATTTTCTGGAGGGGACGGGTTCAAACAGACTCAAACAGACTCCGGTCTCCTGGAGCTACTGGGCCGGGTCTGACCAACCTGGCAACCCCACTGCTGGACTTCTTTTTTGTTGTTGGGACGACGATCTCGGGACACTAGATGGAACCGTTTGTTTTTGTTTCACCACTTCCCCAAAACCCCCAGCATCGACGTGAGTGTGAGCTGCTGTTGTAAACAACAGATTAGCTCTTTGTGATCCTCACGTCGCTCCTCCCTCCTGCAGCTCGGGGCTCGTGGGCGGACAGACAGAAGCAGCCGAGTGCAGATCTGTGCAGCGCTGGGTTGTGTTCGGGGAGGAGGGGTTACACACAGTTCAGCCGGAGGAGGCGACTGAGGCCAATGAAATATTTACCAGCACCACTTCCAAACACTTCTCCTGAGTACACACTGACGTCTCTCTGCTGCGCTGCTGTAAATATTCACTTCTTACTCTTCATGAAAATACATTTTATGTGTGTAGCGCTTTGCAAAGCATTTAAGTAAGTTAATAAAGCGGGCACCAGTGGCGTGCATCCTTACCACTGAAGAGGGCACTTTAACACACCTTTTGGCTCCTAGAGGACACTTTAGCGCACATTTAGGCTCCTAGAGGACACTTTAGCACACGTTTTGGCTCCTAGAGGACACTTTAACACACGTTTATGCTCCTAGAGGACACTTTAGCACACGTTTAGGCTCCTAGAGGACACTTTAGCACACGTTTTGGCTCCTAGAGGACACTTTAACACACGTTTATGCTCCTAGAGGACACTTTAGTACATGTTTAGGCTCCTAGAGGGCACTTTAGCGCACGTTTTGGCTTCTAGAGGACACTTTAGCACGCGTTTATGCTCCTAGAGGACACTTTAGCACACGTTTATGCTCCTAGAGGACACTTAAGCACATGATTTGGCTCCTAGAGGGTACTTTAGCACATGTTTTGGCTCCTAGAGGGCACTTTAGCACATGTGTTGGCTCCTAGAGGACACTTTAGCACACGTTTTGGCTTCTAGAGGGCACTTTAGCACATGTTTTGGCTCCTAGAGGACACTTTAGCACACGTTTATGCTCCTAGAGGACACTTTAACACACGTTTATGCTCCTAGAGGACACTTTAGCACACGTTTATGCTCCTAGAGGACACTTTAGCACACGTTTATGCTCCTAGAGGACACTTTAGCAAACGTTTTGGCTCCTAGAGGACACTTTAACACACGTTTATGCTCCTAGAGGACACTTTAACACACGTTTATGCTCCTAGAGGGCACTTTAGCACACGTTTTGGCTCCTAGAGGACACTTTAACACACGTTTATGCTCCTAGAGGACACTTTAGCACACGTTTATGCTCCTAGAGGACACTTTAGCACATGTTTTGGCTCCTAGAGGACACTTTAGCACATGTTTTGGCTCCTAGAGGACACTTTAGCACACGTTTCGGCTCCTAGAGGACACTTTAGCACACGTTTTGGCTCCTAGAGGGCTCTTTAGCACACGTTTATGCTCCTAGAGGACACTTTAGCACACGTTTTGGCTTCTAGAGGACACTTTAGTACACGTTTTGGCTCCTAGAGGGCACTTTAGCACACGTTTTGGCTCCTAGAGGGCACTTTAGCACACATTTTGGCTCCTAGAGGAATCCAGAGGTCTGTTGATGATCTTGGCAGATGACCCGTAGAGGATGCTGTTGCAGAAGTTTATTCTTGCTGTGTGAGTCCCTGTGACATAAAGAGATCATTCACTGTAAATACAGAATTATTAAAGAGACACAAAAAATATATAAGAAACATGAAAGCACCAAGAAAAGACCAGAAACTGCAGCGGATAGGGATCATACCAGCGACCGGCGCCCAGCGGGTGATACAGGGACGTTATGTGACAAGTTGCTGTGTGTATGTGTGTGTGTGTGTGTGTGTGTGTGTGTGTGTGTGTGTGTGTGTGTGTGTGTGTGTGTGTGTGTGTGTGTGTGTGTGTGTGTGTGTGTGTGTGTGTGTGTGTGTGTGTGTGTGTGTGTGTGTGTGCGTGTGTGTGTGCATGTGTGTGTGTATGTGTGTGTGTGTGTGTGTGTGTGTGTGTGTGTGTGTGTGTACTTCAGCTTTGGTGAATGGAAGGCCGGTCGGCGTTGTGCTTCCTGTGCGGAGTGTGAAATGTGTTTCCAGTGGTGTGTGCGGAGGCGTTCACTCCTAAAAATAACTGCTTTCAACCTGTTGTGTCACAGCAGCTCTCACTCATCGGGGGGGGGGGGGGGGGGGGCAGATCACCAAAGTCCTTTACACTTCAGCACACGTTTGGGCTCCTAGAGGACACTTTAGCACAGGTTTTGGCTCCTAGAGGACACATTAGCACAGGTTTTGGCTCCTAGAGGACACATTAGCACACGTTTATGCTCCTAGAGGGCACTTTAGCACATGTTTATGCTCCTAGAGGACACTTTAACACACGTTTGGGCTCCTAGAGGGCACTTTAGCACACGTTTATGCTCCTAGAGGACACTTTAGCACACGTTTGGGCTCCTAGAGGACACTTTAACACATGTTTATGCTCCTAGAGGACACTTTAGCACAAGTTTATGCTCCTAGAGGACACTTTAACACACGTTTTGGCTCCTAGAGGTCACTTTAACACACGTTTTGGTTCCTAGAGGGCACTTTAGCACACGTTTTGGCTCCTAGAGGACACTTTAGCACATGTTTTGGCTCCTAGAGGACACTTTAGCACACGTTTTGGCTCCTAGATTAGATGCCTTCAGGGCCCGCTCGGAAACTGTAGCGCTTGCTGTGTTAAAGCAGCACATTGCCTTCGACCAAATGCTCTTTTTTTCTTTACGCCTGAAGAAATCTGACGTTTTTCAGCCTCTACGGTTGTTTTTTTGTGAGATGAGGATGGAAAAGACTATTTTAATATGTTCTATTATTCTAAATTATACTTTATAATCATTATAAAGTAAAATATTCAGATTATATTTAATAATAATTAGATTAGACGTTTGTTTTCCTTATCTTCCCTCCAGTTTTCTGAGGCTGCGCCTACTTTGAAAACCACTAATTGATTAATTGTCTCAGTGTAAGACGCAGCAGCAGGGGGTCCGTCCTCCGTCCTGGAGACCCCCGTCACAGGTGCAAAGACGTCTCCGCGGTCAAACGGCGTCGCACCGAGGCGCTGACCCTGGTTCAGTGTGTGGAGGCTGTCGTGCCTCACAACGACCACAAGGGAGCAGATGGACTGACCTCCACTCACATCACATCAGACAAGAGTGTGTATATGAGTGTGTGTGTGTGGACGCAGACTGAGGAGTGAAGCTTATAAAAGTATGAAAAAGAGATAAAAGAGATAACGTTTCCATGGCAACGCGGCGTGTTTGGGTCAGTGCGGTGAAGACGAAGCCTGTTCTTCTTCTGTGTCTGTGCAGAACATGTTCATGTGCAGGTGAGAGGAAGTGATCAAGGGCAGCGTGACCGCGTGTGTGCGTGTGTGTGTGTGTGTGTGCGTGTGCGTGTGTGTGTGTGTGTGCATGTGTGTGTGTGTGTGTGGAGGTACAGACTGTCCCAGGAGGCGAAGCCCAGCTCGAGGGCAG
This sequence comes from Echiichthys vipera, assembly GCF_963691815.1. Taxonomy (NCBI): domain Eukaryota; kingdom Metazoa; phylum Chordata; class Actinopteri; order Perciformes; family Trachinidae; genus Echiichthys; species Echiichthys vipera. The sequence continues at coordinate 1,338,314 of NC_139837.1, read as the reverse complement.
ACAGAGGAAACTAGAGTCCCAGTGTCTGATGGATCTCTGCCTCTCCTCTCTCCTCCTCCCTCTCTTATTGTCCGTACCTCCCTCGCTCTCTCTCTCTCTCAACACGTCTATTTTTATCAGCTGTGCTTCAGCGCTCCGTCTCGCTGGAGGACGGGGGAGCACTTCCTATGAAACACACATTTCTCACTCGTCTTCAGTATCGCCGGTGTCTGTGATCGCTCTGATTCATCCATGAGGTGTGAATCAATACTTTATTCTTTGTTATTTATGAGTAAATGTGCATCAATCACAAGGTAGCAGAATCAAAAGCACCGTGCAGAAGATACTGATGTCGACTCAGGGCGCCCTCCCACTGTGCCTCCGTCCCGTGCCCCGTGCTTTAGGGTCCTTGTCCCCCCCTCCAGGCCCGTTTGTACTCACACTACCTGGACCTCGGAGAATGCTTCTTGGTGCCTATACGTCATCACGCTGTGACACGTCACACGCATTGATGACGTCATGGCGATTCGTGGCTTTGTTTCCAGATCTTTCCGTAGACCTCTGAGTTTTTGTGCGTCTTGTCGACTGTTTTTGAATCTTTTCATCGACCAAATCTGCAGTAAACACTCCACCTCCGCATCACACCAACGTGAACCTTTCACCGCCATTGTTTGAAATGTCCGCGCATGGTCCCTCCTTCTTTTTTCTACGTCCCAACAGGCGCACAGGAAATGACCTCAGAACCGCCGTAGGCCTCGTGCTCGTACACGTGCGCACGCTCGTGCTCGTACACGTGCAAACGTGCTTTACTAAAGCCCACCTCTCCCAAACGGGCCGTGGACGGCAAGCGTGCCGCTCCTAGACGCGGTACGATTGCACTCACACTGGTCAAAGGAACCAGACTTTAGCCGTGACACGTGCTGGGGCACGGTACGGAGGCTCAGTGGGAGTGCACCCTTAAGTCTCCATCAGTGTCAGAATCCATGGACACTGGATTTTGACACAAACACGCTACGTTCTGTCTTTTCACTGGACTCAAATATTAAAACGTCAGCGTTTGGAGCTGAGCACAAAGACATTCTGCTGCTTCTACACAAATATTTGGCGCGTTCGGCCTGACTCATTGTCGGCGCCGTACACAGGAACATTACTTCTGCTCTGAGAGCGACTCGGCCCGCACGATGAAAAGAACACACAGCTGCCTCCTGTGTACCGTAGCACGTTCAATATTTCATGGCTCCATCTGTTCACACCTTGAAACAATGAAGAGTGTCACCAGCAGCAGATCCGTCATGGCAGAGGAGTCTTTTCTAATCCCGGTGCGAGGGACGGCGTTCCTGACATTAAAGCGCTTCGCCGAGCGCCAAGCTGCTGCTGCCGTGTGTTCGCGTCTTGGAACAGATTTGAGCAGCTATTGTTTGGACTTCTGAACGACACGCGGAGAATTCCTAATGAGGAGACAATCTGTCCGCAAGAACCGCGTGGGTGTCCTCACAGAGCGGGCGAGGTTCCTGTCTAATCTCATCTCATCTTCAGCCTCTTATCCGGGGTCGGGTCTCGGGGGCAGCAGCTCCAGCAGGGGACCCCAAACTTCCCTTTCCCGGGCCACATTAACCAGCTCTAACTGGGGGATCCTGAGGCGTTCCCAGGCCAGTGTGGAGATCTAACCTCTCCACCTGGTCCTGGGTCTTCCCCGAGGCCTCCTCCCAGCTGGACGTGCGTGGAACACCTTCCCTAGGGAGGCGCCCAGGGTTCATCCTTACCAGATGATCCTGAACCACCTCAACTGGCTCCTTTCAACGCAAAGGAGCAGCGGCTCTACTCCGAGTTCCTCACGGATGCTGAACTTCTCCCCCTCTCTCTAAGGGAGACTCCAGACCCCCTCCTGAGGAAACACATTTCAGACGCTTGGACCAGGACCTGGTTCTTTGGGTCCTGACCTGGACCTGGTTCTTTGGGTCCTGACCTGGACCTGGTTCTTTGGGTCCTGACCCAGCTTTCAGGACCACAGGTGAGGGTAGGAACCAGGACTGAGGGTAGATCCAGAGCTTTGTCTTCCTCAGCTCTCTGTTCGTCACAACGGTGCGGTAGAGCGACTGCAGCTCCGCCCCCGCTGCTCCATCGTCCCCTCACTCAGTATTTAACTTAGTGCAGTTTCACAAATCCAAACCTAATTATCAACAACAAACCCAGACAGGCCTCTGGAGTCCGTACCGCTCTGTGTCCTCACTGCCCTGGGCTTTGTTGGCATTCCTGGTTTATCCGGTTCATAACCTTGCCACAGATCTGGCAACCCATCTGGCATGGCTGGCGGGGATTGGTGCAGACGGGGAGGGGGCAGATGGTGGGTGAGAGGATGGTCAGCTGTGTCAGGCCCTGTCTAAATCCCACGTAGAGGCGGCTAAGCTAAAGCTAAATCTCTTGTTTAGCTCACAGCGTCTGATGAAGAATGACAACAAAAGAACCAGAGTCTAATTCACACACGCGCTGTAATCCGCGCCGTCTGAGGACCTGGTTTTACAGACGGGCTGGAGCTAACGGAGCACAGCGTCCGCTCTCCACCAAGCTGGGATGTTTATCACATTATGCAACAATAAAAACAATATTATGCTGCACATAAAGGGTCAGTGACATGGCAGGCATGTGTCCAGCAACTTTACTTAAGAATCATTTGAATTAAGTCTTTATTATTTAAAACCTGTGAAGTTTGACGTTTGCATCAGAAAATTATAATGATATATTTATATATTTTATGTTTTATTATCTCAAACCCCCAAAATGTGAAATGGCGCAACCGTCCAAGCAAATGTACAGACCAAGAAAAGTGTTAAATATGTTGCTTAAATACTAAAATACTGTGGCGTGACTTAGGGCGCACTCACACTGTGCCTCCGCACCGCGCCAAAACAGGTTCCACGGCTAAAGTCTGGTTCCTTTGACCAGTGTGAGTGCAACCGTACCGCGTCTAGGAGCGGCACGCTTGCCGTCCACGGCCCGTTTGGGAGAGGTGGGCTTTAGTAAAGCACGTTTGCACGTGAACGAGCACGAGCGTGCGCACGTGTACGAGCACGAGGCCTACGGCGGTTCTGAGGTCATTTCCTGTGCGCCTGTTGGGACGTAGAAAAAAGAAGGAGGGACCATGCGCGGACATTTCAAACAATGGCGGTGAAAGGTTCACGTTGGTGTGATGCGGAGGTGGAGTGTTTACTGCAGATTTGGTCGATGAAAAGATTCAAAAACAGTCGACAAGACGCACAAAAACTCCAAGGTCTACGGAAAGATCTGGAAACAAAGCCACGCATCGCCATGACGTCATCAATGCGTGTGACGTGTTACGGCGTGATGACTAGTGCAGTTTCCCTCTTGTGCACTCAAACGCTCCGATGGGACACAGTGCCCCCATTGGTCAGCCTCTCGAGTGCATCCTGGCTGTTGGAGCGGTCTGTGGGCTGATGCAACAGCGCCAACGAAGCTGCAAAGGCTGCCTGATGCTGTGGAGGTTCCACCTGTCGAGACAGATTAACACGCCGTCACATTCATCTCCGCGTCTGCCGCTGAGGGACGACGTGGCTCTGTCTTTGATGTGATGCAATTAGGGGTTTGTGTGCTACCAAGGATTACAGCAGTGGAGGTGATAAACAACCACGCTGTCATGCTTTGCGACCGCGAGGGCAGCGTGCACGCGGCCAACACGGAGCTGCAGCGAAACAATGCAAGGGGCTTTTGTGGGTGTGGGGGTGTTGATACAGGGCGGGAGTGAGGGGAGGAAATATGCCATGGCTCCACTTTGATGGATTTCTACACAACAAGGCATCAAATGGTTGTTTGTATTCCTTTGTGGCAGCATTGCACCCGTCTGTTGGGTAGATTAGTTCGTAACGTAGACTTAATTTAATCAGCTAATCCCACGGACATCAGTATCTCTGCAGCAGACATAACCAAAGCTAACGCATACGGGTGCAACGAGACTCTCAGCTCACGCGACGAGGCGAGATGTCTTTGCGTAGAGCTCGTGTTAGCTGCGGTGTAGCCTGCGGTACTTACGCTGGGGAAGTTTACCCCCCCCTGCAGACCTAAAGGGCTCTCCAGTTACACAGACATGGGGACGTATCGTAGAGGAAATTTCCTGCAATGTATCGGTTATCGCAGAGTATCGTGATATCGTTATCGAGGGCCAAATGTCGTGAGTTAATCTTATCGCCCGGCCGCCAGTTACCAGGATGTAACAGTTCTATGAGGATGTGCTGAACCCCGGGGGGAGAGGGAGCAGGGGACGAGTACCCTAAATCACGGGGCACGGGACGGAGGCACAGTGGGAGGGCGCCCTTAGCAATGTGACAGAAAAAGGGAACTCCGCTCTTTGGTGTTTTCAGACTCAGTCAGTCTAAAGACACAAACAGGCATCCATCATCCATCAGCGTGTTTATCTAAACAAGCATCCCCATGCTTCACGCAGCACTGTAAACGTACAATATCATTAATGTGTGTGTGACAGACATGACAAAAGCTAACGCACACGGGTGCGACAAGACCCTCAGCTCACGAGACGAGGCGAGATTTCAGTATTGTCTTGATTTTCATTTCCGCAGAGAGCTGCGGTGGTGCACAGGTTTCTTTGGGTAGAGCTTGTGTAAGCCGCGGTGTAGCCTACGGTACTTACGCTGGTAAAGTTACACAGACATGGTGACGTATCGTAGATGAAATATCCTGCAATACGTCGGTCATCGTGGAGTGTCCTGATATCGTAATCGAGGGCTAAATGTCGTGACAGAATCGTATCGTGAGTTACTCGTATCGTCCTGCCGCTAGTTACCAGGATGTAACCCCAGCTCTATGAGGATGTGCTGAACCCCGGGGGGAGATGGGGGGGGGGACGAGTACCCTAAATCACGGGGCACGGGACGGAGGCACAGTGGGAGGGCGCCCTTAGCAATGTGACAGAAAAGGGAACTCCGCTTTAGACACGAACAGGCATCCATCATCCATCAGCCTGTTAATCTAAACGAGCATCCCCACGCTTCACGCAGCACTGTAAACGTACAATATCATTAATGTGTTTGGATCTGGTGCGGGGCCATGTGTCACATCAGAACCGTGCAGTGAATGAATGTTGAGCGGGTGCACGAGCTCTGCTGCCAGATGACTCATAAACGCAGAGGATTATTTCATCTCCCTCACAAGGAAACGCAGCGTAGGCGTGAAAAGCAGAGTACACATGTGCGCCGCCAGACGCCCACAAAGTTTCCACAGAGAGAAAAAACATCGTCTTTATGGAAGACAGTGGTTTCTTTAGGTTCTTTCAGATGTTTTGCATTGCAGGGAAACAAACAGCAGCATTGTGATAATGGGGATGTGTCACACAACGGCCAAACAAGCTGCAGTGACTCAGACGCTGATCTCATCCATAGGCTCAGGGCTCGGTGCTGTGTTGGCATCAATCACTCTCCGCGTTTCTCCTCCTGTTCACACACAGAACATTAAGGGGTGACGCCACTGCTCTTATTAACCCAAACAACACAGGAGGAGTCAGTCCGGCTCACATAGATTTGGTTTCACCTGTGTGACGGATGCGGATGTGGCAGAGGAAGACTCTCCGTCCCCGGGGAGCGCCTCAGCGGCCGCCTGTGTTCACTTACACGTCCGCTCCCCTCCTTTCAGCTGGGAGGCCGGGCTGACATCACTTTGCTCCGGGCTGCTGGTGAAGCGTAAATTAGATCAGGCTTGTCGGGTTTCAGGGAAAGTGAAGCTGGTTTGACTGTGTGAGTCATGCTCCAGATGGGAATGCTGCAGAAATTCAAGCTCAGCAAACGGGGAAGGAGCAGGATCGAACCCCAACGAGCGAGAGGCTTCGGCTCCCGTGCACACTGAAGGAGGAGCGCGGCACATGAACCGGACGGGCAGAAGGTTTTACAGCCTAAAAAAGAAGAAATCTGTGAGGAGTAAATGATGCAACGCTGTGTCTGGCCTCTCTCCATGAAGATCAAATGACACAAAGCTTTCAGAAGTTCACTGCTAATTGTTGCCACATCCAGCCGTCTGTGTGACGACGCATCCAGAGAAACAGACGCCAGTCGCTGCCGTTTGGTGAGCGCTAATTGGACACGATGAAGCTAATTAGCAGAAGCCCCAAAGACCCTCGACAGCAAGTGTCAAACAGGACTGACTCCATAACACGGTGCTTAGTGCGATTAACACTTCTTCTTCTTCTGCTGCTGGTGATTAACGACAAACACAGCAGGGCTGAAGTGTGACAGCACGACATGAAAGCCCCGACTGCATCAAGAGAACGCTTTAATCAGTCAAACCAACGACAATAACTCAGAATTTACAGTAATTAGTTGATTTAGGGCGCCCTCCCACTGTGCCTCCGTCCCGTGCCCCGTGCTTTAGGGTCCTTGTCCCCCCCTCTAGGCCCGTTTGTACTCACACTACCTGGGCCTCGGAGAATGCTTCTTGCTGCCTATACGTCATCACGCCGTAACACGTCACACGCATTGATGACGTCATGGCGATGCGTGGCTTTGTTTCCAGATCTTTCCGTAGACCTCTGAGTTTTTGTGCGTCTTGTCGACTGTTTTTGAATCTTTTCATCGACCAAATCTGCAGTAAACACTCTACCTCCGCATCACACCAACGTGAACCTCGTACACGTGCAAACGTGCTTTACTAAAGCCCACCTCTCCCAAACGGGCCGTGGACGGCAAGCGTGCCGCTCCTAGACGTGGTACGGTTGCACTCACACTGGTCAAAGGAACCAGACTTTAGCCGTGAAACGTGCTCGGACACGGTACGGATGGACCCTAAGTCTCATTCAAACTCGGTGCCGACCAATTTGGAACAATGTCCGAGGGCCGCTTGGGCGAAGAGGGACGAAATTTGTTGTTTAGATGACCAAAAGAGGAGCATAAGTTACCGACGGACAAAGACAAAAGCCAGATGTTAATGTGCGTTAGTGTGTTTTTTGTACAGTGGGAAAGGGGCTTTGCAACAGTCCACTCATTGTTTCATACATACATGTAGAACTACAATGATTATTTTCTTTACTGGTTAAAGTTTTTATATATTGATAGAAGTAATGATAGGATAAGAAGGAGTAAACAACAGCTCCTAGGCGTGGTACGGTTGCACTCACACTGGTCAAAGGAACCAGACTTTAGCTGTGAAACCTGTTTGGGCACGGGACGGAGGCACAGTGGGAGTGCGCCCTTAGACCTGTTCCTCTCCATAATACCATAATTCATCATGACGTCCACAACAATAATATTCGTTCTTCCGAGCGACAAAAGCCGAAGCGTTCTCCGACGACACCACGAGTAAACAAACCCTCCGTGTCGTTCGACCACGGAGGAAACAGAGGAAACGTCTCGGATCACTGATCTGCACCGAAGTGGAAGTAGAAGTAATTTACACACTTCTACGAATCTCTGAGGTGAATTTCCACAGAAGTAAAAAAGTCTTGTGTCTGAAACCAGAGATGGAAAGAATGCAGGTGTGAGGCACTTCTCAGATCCAGAAGCTGCATCCATTAGTTTCCTTTTCACAGTCGATGGAGTCGAGTAGCAGATGTTAGAGATGGAAACAACGGCAGTGAACCAGAGAGAAGAGGGGGAAATGGACAGGATCACAGATGATTGAGGCCTTTTTGGAGCAAGTTCAGCCTGGAACCGTTTCAGCAGGTTATTACCAAGCCCCGCCCACAGAGAGAGAGAGAGACTTCCTGTTTGATCCAATCAGGAAGCTCCGTCAGCGTCAGTTCTCTGAGTGTCCACTAGGGGCAGGTTTCATAACAGAGCAGTTTCTCATTGAGCCCCATGTTAAACAGGCCGTTTACACAGCATCATTAAACCTGTTTAAGGACAAAAGAACATTCTAGTCTGTGTGTTTGGATCAGATCTCCATGGCAACACTGAGGGGGAGGGGCTAATTTTTATTTTATTGGAGGTTAAAGTTTATGAATAATTAGGGGCGTGGCCTCTTGAGTGACAGCTAGCCTCTGGCCCTCACTTCTCCTCGGAGGTAAATGTCAGCCAGATGGACGTACGCCCCTCCCCCCAACGTCACATACATGCCCTTTTTTGGTCAGAGGAAATGAGGCATAATCAAAGTCTGATAAGATGGAGACTCCCGTAGGCGAGGACGATTGGATCAAGGTGAGAGAACGGACCTGACGGAGACCCTACGTCTGTTTTTGGTTAGCACATAAGGGCGCACTCACACGTGGCCCACATGATCCGTGCTTTTGGCGTTATTGGCCCCTCCCTCTTCCCCCCGTTGTACTCACATTACATAAAAAGATTTGGACCTCGGCTCAAATGCTTCTTGCGTACGTCACCTCATAGTTTTGGGGCGAGAGCGGGGACACGGTGGTGCGGTTGTTAGCAAGAGAAGTTAGCAAGTCTGCGATAGACTGGCGTCCGGTGCAGGGTGGACCCCGCCTCACGCCCGATGTCAGCTGGGGTTGTCTCCAGCCCGCCGCGACCCCTTCAGGGACAAGAGGTTGCAGATGATGATGATGCATGATAAAGTAATGTGTGTCGTGTGTAAACGGTTTCCCTGAACCTTGATTCACTACTTAACTAAATGTAGCCACAGTCTTCTCTAGCCTGAACCGTAGACCGCCTTAAAACCGCGTCATTGAATGCAATCCTGAGTCTTCCAGACACACACACACACACTCACACACACTCTGTGTTCTTGTCCGGCGTCAGACTTGAAAGCGGTAAAAACGTCTTCGGACGCTTTTTCCTCATCATCAGAGGAGTGAGAGCGTCGTCTCAGGGTTACAAATGGGCTCCTGATGGAAGCAGAGCAGAGCGCTGAGTGCTCCGCATTAGTGCTGCTTGACCCATGTGCAACACCCGTGTGTGTGTGTGTGTGTGTGTTTGTGCGTGTGCGTACGTGTGTGTGTTTGTGCGTGTGCGTGTGCGTACGTGTGTGTGTGTGTGTGCGCACTTGTAGGACAAAAGGTGAAGGTATTGATGTGGAGTGAGAAGGCATGAGAGCCAAAGTACCTAGGTCAGCTATTCAGCATCTATAGATTGTAACTTAATCCCTGCAACACACACACACACACACACACACACACACACACACACACACACACACACACACACACACACACACACACACACACACACACACACACACACACACGTACGTTGCCCTCACCCTTTCCTGCTCATATCAACACGTACGTCTTCCCCTCATAAATGTTCCATGTGCCATTTTGCGAGCCCTATAGTCCATTTATTACCCATAATCCCTCAGTGCTACATCAGGCCACTTGCCCTTCACACACATCTACAGCGGTCCTCTGACACACGAGTGCTCTGTCAGGAGAGCTGGCTACACGCCGGGGGGATGGAGGAGTTACATCTGCACCAAATCCCGTTCAGCGCGGCGACGGCCACATGAGTGATTCAGGGCTGCAGGAGGCTGCGTGTGTGTGTGTGTGTGCGAGTATGTGTGTGTGTGTGTGTGTGTGTGTGTGAGCAAACACTGTTGGCAATGACCTCAGAGGTCGTTCATCAGGATCTCAGTGACCGCGGTGCGAGTGAGAGCTTCCCCAGAGCTGCTGGCTCAACAAAGGCCCATTGTTGCGCGGGGGACGCTGATGTCATGGCCGTATATTTCCGGAGCGCAGGAACTCCCAGGAGACGGGCCGAGGCGGTGCAGCGAGGAGCGAGCGCTATCTTTAGCTGTGTGTTGTTTTGAGGAAATGAGATGAAGTTTCATCTTCGTTCTGTGCAGGAAAATAATCAGGAGCTTTGGATCCAGCATCATCAGCACCTGACGTTAGGAACAGACTCGTTGCCGTGACAACTTTGACCAGAAACGATTGCGAGAAGCAATAATTTTGCTGTTTTTAGACCATTTTCAGCTGATTTACTGATATTAGCACAATAATCCACCCTCTTAAAGGTCAATAAATGTTTGTTTTTAAAGAATATTTAACATTAGAACTGGAAAACATTTAAAAATATGCAAAATAAATCAACTAAACGACCAAAAACAATAAATAAAGTGGACTCTTAGACTCTCATTTGAACACATTGGCGTGTTTAAGAATTACGAAGAATAGAAGAATTACTTTTTATTTATCCTGCATTATACAGGTCTCACACACACACACACACACACACACACACACACACACACACACACACACACACACACACACACACACACACACACACACACATGCACAAACAGGACCTATATCCACGCATTAATGGAGAGATGTTAGAGCGAGGGGGCTGCCAATGGATCGGCGTCCCGAGCAGTTGGGGGTTCAGTGCCTTGCTCAACAGGAGATGAACTGGCACCTCTCCAGCCACCAGTCCACGCTCCGTTCATGGTCCACACAGAGTTACAACAAAACTCTGAGGGGCGACGACGTCAAGACGCAAGAAACAACGGAGCCGAGGCTCGGATCATTTCATGGAACGCGAGTACAGACTGGGCCTGGGCCGCCGGGGGACGAGGGGGGGCAATCACGCCAAAGCACAGGTCATCTGGGCCTGGGCCGCGGGTGACGAGGGGGGGAGGGGACAATCACGCCAAAGCACGGCTCATCTGGGCCTGGGCCGCGGGGGACGAGGGGGGAGGGGACAATCACGCCAAAGCACGGGTCATCTGGGCCGCGGGGGGCGAGGGGGGAGGGGACAATCACGCCAAATCACGGGTCACCTGGGCCTGGGCCACCGGGGGACGAGGGAGAAGGGGACGCCATAGCACGGGTCATGTGGTCGACGTGTGTGTGTGCCCGAACCTTTTCCCGAATAATTTATTTTTTTCAGAAAATTCTGTTTTTCGTGAATGATTCAAGCTGGGCAAATACATGTCATCAGTTGTTTTGACACACACACACACACACTCACACACACACACACACACACACACACACACACACACACATATACTGTAAACACTCCACTCAGTAAACCCCCCACACACACACACACACACACACACACTCACACACACACACACACACACATATACTGTAAACACTCCACTCAGTAAACCCCACACACACACACACACACACACACACACACACACACACACCCTCAGATGGAAATAAGACATAATCAGGGCAGGAGAGAGAGGAGGAAAGTAGGGCATAGCAGTACGTTGGACTGTACCTACACACACACACACACACACACACACACACACACACACACACACACACACACACACACACACACACACAGACACACACACACACACACACAGTGTAATTGGTGAATTATTAGTGTTAGTTAATTAATATTTGTGTGTAGCAGCAGCTCTGGGGGGAGGTCCGCGCCTGGTCCTGGGCTCTTCTTCTGCTCCTGTGATGAATAATTCACTCCTGGATGTTTCTGTGTGTGTGTGTGTGTGTGTGTGTGTGTGTCTCAGTGTGTGTGTGTGTGTGCCCGTGGCTACCTCTGCTTGCCTCAGATGTGTGTGTGTGATTGATGCTTTTGCAGGGTTGGATGTAGGCTAACGGAGCGCCTGGCTGATGAGGGGAAACGCCGTCCTGGGGTTTTGCGTGTTGGTTGTGATGTTGAGAGCTGATCTGAGGAGTCCGCTCTGTGTTGTGACGTGTGTGTGAACGGGTTTTGAACCATGAACCCAGCTTCTCTGACCCCGGGGCTGCAGCAGGATCAGAAGCTCTTTATCGTCTTTGAACATCGTGCAGCGTAATTCAAGAGTCATCCAGAAAAATGCAAAATAAAGCAACAAACAGGAACCTTTGTGTTTCACTCAGAGCCACTTTGACCCCGTTTTAACGTTTAACGCTCTAAATACAGGTGTGACATCGTGTCTTTTCCTTATTTTATGTATTTATAACTTGGAAAACCTGATTATATTTTCTCATTGTCCTGTAAACGTACTTGTCTGTGTCCCCTTTTGTCAATTTGATCATTTTTATTATTATCTATCAATTCAAATATTCAGAAGGCAAAGGGGTTCGAGGGGAAAATGACTTCAGGAGCGCCGGGCGATTTTGTGTGTGTGTGTCAGGTATTTATAACTAGAAGTGAATGCACTGCAATGTGTGTTCCACCATTAAAATGAGGCGCTGTAGTGTCAGGGCGCACTTCCACTGTGCCTCCGTACCGTGCCCCAGCACGTTTCACGGCTAAAGTCTGGTTCCTTTGACCAGTGTGAGTGCATGTTGTGTTGTTGTTTTTACTAATTAACGTAAACGGTCAGAGGTTAAAACACTTTCTCCTGCTTTCCTCTTGAAGTTAGTGATATTATTTAACATTATATAAAAGCTTTTAAATCCAGTTGGGACAAGGTTTGTTGATAGCTTGGTTTTCCTTTTGACAGTAGATGTGACGTAGCTGAGAAGCGACTGTTGTGATTCAGACAACAGTGGCGTCTCTCACGCAGGAAGCAGGCGCCAACATGGACGCTGCTATTTCATCGTGTTTCCGATCCAGAGAATCTTTTTTTTAAAAGAACCAGAGAACGGCTCTGAAGGCGTTTGGTGCTGGAAACCATGTTTTTTCTCCCGTCTCATCAGAGTCACGGGTCGGTTTCCATGTGAGCGGTTGAAGTAGCACGTCAATAAAGATGACGGACAGGTGGTTTATCCAATCATATGGTTTCTGATAAGGCCCCGCCTCCTGAAAGCACTTTGCTGTGGAGCGATCCCACATGGAGGAACCAAACTCATCTGTGGAGGGTCCTGTTGCCAAAACCAGCCCCTAAAAGTGAATAAGGGGTTACAAACAACGTGTGCTAAAGTGTCCTCTAGGAGCATAAATGTGTGTTAAAGTGTCCTCTAGGAGCATAAACGTGTGCTAAAGTGTCCTCTAGGAGCATAAACGTGTGCTAAAGTGTCCTCTAGGAGCATAAACGTGTGCTAAAGTGTCCTCTAGGAGCATAAACGTGTGTTAAAGTGTCCTCTAGGAGCTTAAACGTGTGTTAAAGTGTCCTCTAGGAGCATAAACGTGTGCTAAAGTGTCCTCTAGGAGCATAAACGTGTGTTAAAGTGTCCTCTAAACTCTGGCTTCACTCTCTACGCTGATGATGCTTTGTTGTGTGTGTAGGGACTCTTCTTATGCTGCTGCAGAGGTTTGCTGTTATTTTCAGCAGCATTAGTGGTTTAAAAAGACCTTTGAATGCCTTCACCGTGCTAACCACTGTTAGCCACGTCCCTCTGTTAGCATTCCTCTGGGATTTCTACGTTTAAATCGTACACAAACAAACTCTCCTGATGGCTTATTTGATGATATTTGTCTGTTGTGCTGCTGTTTCCTCTCTCTCACACAGAACTGGCTCAACACACAGGGAGTCATGTGACTTATATGAGTTCGCTCTGCTTCTCTCTTCACTTGTAGTTGAGCAGTTTGCGGGTTATGGATCCGTTAGCTGCCTGTCAGCCCAGCGTGCTGTGAGACAGCCCGACCTCACAGACGGTACACTGAAGCACAGGCGAGATGATGAAACCACCGGCAATGACTTGTTTACCAAAGCCCCTCAACCGTCCCTGAACAGTTTACGCAGCACCGCTGAACGTCAAAGAGCGGCTGATTCAGACGGAGGCGTGGGGAAATGTGTGTGTGTGCAGTTTATCTGAATGTTGTCTGTGTTTTGTTCTGGTGCAGTCACGTCTGAGGAAACGCCGCTCACAGAGGGTTCAGATGTAAACACTACAAACTTTAAAAATGTTAATATACAAATTAAAACAGAAGCAAACAAAGTAACCTACGTCACAACTACAGCCGCAGAAACAGCTGCTTCATGGAGAAAAGGAGGAAAATTCATAATTAAAACAATAAAAAATAAAGAAAAACTAGCAATAAATGTGCAAAACAACCAGAGTGACAAAAACCAAACAACAATCTCCATTAAAAACAAACAAAGACTCAGACAGAACCAAGGGCGCATTCCCACTGTGCCTCCGTCCCGTGCCCCAGCACGTGTCACGGCTAAAGTCTGGTTCCTTTGACCAGTGTGAGTGCAACCGTACCACGTCTAGGAGCGGCACGCTTGCCGTCCACGGCCCGTTTGGGAGAGGTGGGCTTTAGTAAAGCACGTTTGCACGTGTACGAGCACGAGCGTGCGCACGTGTACGAGCACGAGGCCTACGGCGGCTCTGAGGTCATTTCCTGTGCGCCTGTTGGGACGTAGAAAAAAGAAGGAGGGACCATGCGCGGACATTTCAAACAATGGCGGTGAAAGGTTCACGTTGGTGTGATGCGGAGGTGGAGTGTTTACTGCAGATTTGGTCGATGAAAAGATTCAAAAACAGTCGACAAGACGCACAAAAACTCCGAGGTCTACGGAAAGATCTGGAAACAAAGCCACGCATCGCCATGACGTCATCAATGCGTGTGACGTGTTACGGCGTGATGACGTATAGGCAGCAAGAAGCATTCTCCGAGGCCCAGGTAGTGTGAGTACAAACGGGCCTGGAGGGGGGGGCAAGGACCCTAAAGCCCTGGTTGCGGTGCGGAATGACAATGTGAGTGCGCCCAAAGACTCAGTCAGAACTGAGGGCGCACTCCCACTGTTCCTCCGTACCGTGCCCCAGCACGTTTCACGGCTAAAGTCTGGTTCCTTTGACCAGTGTGAGTGCAACCGTACCGCGTCTAGGAGCGGCACGCTTGCTGTCCACGGCCCGTTTGGGAGAGGTGGGCTTTAGTAAAGCACGTTTGCACGTGTACGAGCACGAGCGTGCGCACGTGTACGAGCACGAGGCCTACGGCAAAGCAATCGATGTTCAGGTGTTGTGGATGTGCTGATTGGCTTTCACCCAAACGCCTTTAGAGAAGCCTAAAGGAGAAAGATTCTATAGATCGGAAACATGATGAAACAGCAGCGTCCATGTTGGCGCCTGCTTCCTCCATTGTTGTCTGAATCACAACAGTCGCTTCTCAGCTACGTCACATCTATGAAAGCTCCTGATTGGCTCGACCTCCTGAAATCAAATTCCTCTGGAGCGATCCCAGATGGTGGAGTGGAGCAGAGTCAAGGAGGAATGAAAGTCATCTGGGATCTCTCCGAAGGAAAGGGATTTCAGGAGGTTTTACAGATGTGACGTAGCTGAGAAGCGACTGTTGTGATTCAGACAACAATGGCGTCTCTCATGGAGGAAGCAGGCGCTAACATGGACGCTGCTGTTTCATCGTGTTTCTGATCCAGAGAATCTTTCTCCTTTAAAGAACCAGAGAACGGCTCTGAAGGCGTTTGGTGCTGGAAACCATGTTTTTTCTCCCGTCTCTTCAGCGTCACGGGTCGGTTTCCATGGGAGCGGTTGAAGTAGCACGTCAGAGAAGCTCTTTACGAACCGTAGAGTACGATACCGTTGTTAAAGCCTTCGCTAACAGAGGAATACAGTCGAACAGCGCGAGCGAACGCCTCCCCCCTTCCTTTGTTTCTCCTTCAGCAGCAGATGAATGGACAGTAGTGAGTGCGGGGGGGGTAAACAGGGGTAGAGAACAATGTGCAGGCGTCATGAAAAGATGCTCTGAGCCCGAAGTTATCCTGGGGGGGGGGGGGGCGGGGGGACGGGGGGGGGGGGGGGGGGTAGCAGATGATCTGCAGTGTGGAGATGATCGGCCCCTGGGCCAGAACACTGCTGCAGACGGCCCCCAGTGCTGCGCTCTGCCTGCTCAAAAGCAATGAGTCAGCAGAAATCAGCCCTGCTATGCCTGCTGACACACACACACACACACACACACACACACACACACACACACACACACACACACACACACACACACAGAGCCCAGGGCTGATGAGACAGACAGACTGCACGCTCAGCTGTCTGTGTTGGGGCTTTATGTACATGTGACAGCAGCCTCCATCAGTATGGAAGGATTCTTTATATTTATATTTAACTCTTTAATACGACGGTTCAACGTGACGTCACAGCAATAATGTACGCTCCAGAGCGAAGCGTTCACCGACGGCACCACGAGTACACAAACCCGTGCTCAGAGGAAACAGAGGAAATGTCTTAGATCACTGTTTGATCTGCACCGAAGTGCACGTAGAATTTAATTACACGCGTCTAAGAATCTCAAAAGGTGAATTTCATACTTGTGCATGAACGTTTCCGTCAGATCAGTGAAATAAAGTGGCGTTGACGAGAGAAAGCAGTCAGAACGTTTGTGCGACGCTCAGCCTGAGCGGCTCAGGTGCTCGTTTACATTCAAAATGACTTTACGCTTTATTTTGGAGCTGTTGAAGCATGGGCTTTTATTGTGAAGGGCTGAAGTTTGGTCCTGGATGTTTGGACAACATTGTTGTGCTTTTATTTTGAAGGACTGAAGTTTGGTCCTGGATGTTTGGACAACATTGATGGGCTTTTATTGTGAAGGACTGAAGTTTGGTCCTGGATGTTTGGACAACATTGATGTGCTTTTATTGTGAAGGACTGAAGTTTGGGCCTAGATGTGTGGACAACATTGGTGGACTTTTATTGTGAAGGACTGAAGTTTGGTCCTGGATGTTTGGACAACATTGATGTGCTTTTATTGTGAAGGACTGAAGTTTGGTCCTGGATGTTTGGACAACATTGATGGGCTTTTATTGTGAAGGACTGAACTTTGGTCCTGGATGTTTGGACAACATTGATGGACTTTTATTGTGAAGGACTGAAGTTTGGTCCTAGATGTTTGGACAACATTGATGGGCTTTTATTGTGAAGGGCTTTACCTGTGAAACCTGTTTTGGCGCGGTGCGGAGGGACAGTGGGAGTGCGCCCTAAATCCGTCACAACACTTGATAATTAATTTCCTGTTCCGATGTCTTAGCCTCTTTCTTTCTTCTGTGCAGGGCGCCAGAGGGAGTGATGTCGGCAGGCGAGGAGCGGGATGGCGAGGCGGCAGCGCCCGTGTACGTGTATGAATCCAAGGTCCATTGTGCCAACGTGCTGTTGAGCCTGGAGGAGCAGCGGCGGCAGGGCATCCTGTGTGACGTGACTGTGCTGGTGGAGGGGAGGGAGGTGCGAGCGCACAGGGCCGTCCTCGCCGCCAGCAGTCGCTACTTCCTGCAGGCCCTTCTGGGTCCCAACGGGTCGCCGGGCGAAGTGGAGACCATCATTAACCTGCCAGACAAGGTAAAGGGGCGCAGTGAGCACACACACAACACTCAGGGAGGCACACAGGGAGCGGTCTGAGGACTTTTGAAAGGCGCTGCAGGGTTTCGCACCACCAACGACACCCTTTAGGGCGCACTCCCACTGTGCCTCCGCACCGGGCAGAAACCGTTTTTTCAGCTAAAGCCTCGTGCGTTTGACCAGTGTGATGGCAACCGCTCCGTGCATAACTGCGGACAGGGGGCCGTCCCCGGCCCGTTTGGGAGAGGTGGGCTTTAGTAAAGCACGTTTGCACGTGTACGTGCACGAGCGTGCGCACGTGTAGGAGCACGAGGCCTACGGCGGTTCTGAGGTCATTTCCTGTGCGCCTGTTGGGACGTAGAAAAAAGAAGGAGGGACCATGCGCGGACATTTCAAACAATGGCGGTGAAAGGTTCACGTTGGTGTGATGCGGAGGTGGAGTGTTTACTGCAGATTTGGTCGATGAAAAGATTCAAAAACAGTCGACAAGACGCACAAGAACTCCGAGGTCTACGGAAAGATCTGGAAACAAAGCCACGCATCGCCATGACGTCATCAATGCGTGTGACGTGTTACGGCGTGATGACGTATAGGCAGCAAGAAGCATTCTCCGAGGCCCAGGTAGTGTGAGTACAAACGGGCCTGGAGGGGGGGACAAGGACCCTAAAGCACGGGGCACGGGACGCACGCACAGTGGGAGGGCGCCCTGACAGGTGGAAACAATCAAGGATCAGGGGAGGACGACACAAGAGGAAGGGCACGTGACCTGGAACGAGAGGAGAGTTACCTTTCAAAATAAAACAGGAAATTCACAAGACAGGACAGACCTCACCGCTGTGTGACAGTATGGGCCCTTTCTTTCCCTTTTCCCGCCCCTGACCTTCAAAAGTCTGTGCACGCCGCTGGTTTTTAGTGGTTTTTGGAGCTCGTCCTGTTCTCGCCGGACTTCAGAGGGTCCCAGAGAGACAACAGAGACACTGTGACGTCTCCAGAACAGAGGACAACAGCAGCAGCCTCTTCTAAAAACATACATGTTCAGCACGTACGCGTGAAGAAAGCGTGCTGGACACGACTGTAAGCGTGGTTGTTAGCTGATGCCGTCTCTCTTCACCACCAGAGCTGATCAGGGAGCAGTTCGAGTCCCAGTGGCTCACATTACCATCTAATGCCCCAGATCTGTCAGAGTGATTAATACGTCTGTACGCACGGCGTTACTCTCCACGTCCTCGCTGCCGTCCGCTCGCTCCTCTCCTTAATTACTGGGGCTCCGGGAAAAACACGTTCAGCTTTGGAAACGAGTGTTTTCAAGAGTACAGACGCGGCCGTGTGACGGATCTGCTGTGGCGTTAGAGGAAACACCGGCGTTCCCTCATACGTGGCGAAGAAGAATACTGAACTACACGCTGTGTTCACCTGACACGTGTTCAGGCGTCCGTCTCGTGTGCACCTGATAAAACTGAGGCAACGCCGATCATCAAATATAAAGATTTTCTCCCTGTGATGAATATTTTTCTCCCATAAAGAGTTTTCAGAAACACATTTTAGTGTAAAAGCTGTGAAATGAGGACGTTTACGGAAGAAATGTGCAACACAGTCACAGGATATCGACTCATATATTGCGGGCATTGTACGGACGCACAGTGGGATTGGCCCTTACAGACTACTCACAGGGCTAACTGGCGAGCTAACCGCTAACATACTAGAGTTAAAGCAGGCTCTCTCGCTGGTTAGATGTTTAAATAGAAGACGTTACAATAGTTATATTATTATGTTTTTGACAGCACAATGAGGCGGATGACCTGTTCCTCCGCCTCCCCTCGTGCTCCTAATGGCATCTGCAAGACTCCACCACCACCAGTGGGAGTGCGCCCTTACCGACTACTCACAGGGCTAACTGGCGAGCTAACCCCTGTTGCGGTTCACCCTCTGATAGAAGACGTCACATAATAGTTATATTATTATGTTTTTGACAATGAGGCGGATGACCTGTTCCTCGTGCTCCTGATGGCGTCTGCAAGACTCCACCACTACCAGTGGGAGGGCGCCCTTACAGACTACTCACAGGGCTAACTGGCGAGCTAACCGCTAACATGCTAGAGTTAAAACAGGTTCTCTTGCTGGTTAGATGTTTAAATAGACTAATTCCCCTTCAGTGGAGCGGTTCACCCTCTGATAGAAGACGTCACATAATAGTTATATAATTATGTTTTTGACAATGACGCGGATGACCTGTTCCTCGTGCTCCTAATGGCATCTGCAAGACTCCACCACCACCAAAGGAAAACAACCAATCAGAGCTGAGGAGTCGCTGACGCAGAACGGTCAAACATGAGTCGATATCCTGTGACTGTGTTGCATATTTCTTCTGTAAAGCTCGGTGGTTTTGGCTCTTTGTGGTCGCAACGTCCTCATTTTACAGCTTTTACACTAAAATGTGTTTCGGAAATCTCTTTGGGGGGGGGGGGTGTGCATCACAGGGAGATAATCTTCACAGTGTGATCAGCGTTCAGAGGCTCCTCCTCCTCCGCTCTGATTGGTTACGGTCGGGTAAATGTGTTTTATTAAAGTTACCTACTCGAGCTTTAACTGATTTGCTTCACTCCTGTGATTGAAAGAAATCGATCTCGCCCCAAAATGTCCGTGTCTTAGTTTCATTCACACATCTCTGAAATGGATCCGTTTCCAGTGGCGTCGTGGTCGCGCGTCATGTGCTGGAGGTAAACCCACGCTCACCGTAGTGAACAGTGACTGATCTCTTCCTTTTGTTGTGATTGTGATCACTCTCAGGGTGACGCGGTGCACATGCGGCTCCGCTCTGGGGTCTTTATCAGTCTGAACATGCGTCCTCACTAATCCCCTTCTGTCGATACTTCGGTGTTTGAACATTAAAGTCAGGGCACAGAGATAACGTCTACATCCATGCAGCTCAGCATTAATGTAACGTGTGATCATCGGTTATTGATCGTTTTAGTTACGGGCCGACTGAAAGATCCCAAATGTGTTAAAGGCCTCGTGTGTGAAGCTGCTGCTGCTGCACAGAAACATCACGTAGACGCAGAACTGTGCGGTGAAACGTTGGTGTTCATAGAAACATGATACCTGTGGATGCCTACTCCAGGTAGGGAATGAGTCCTGACCCCAAGTGGAGGAGTTCAAGTACCTCGGGGTTCACGAGTGAGGGGACGATGGAGCAGCGGGGGCGGAGCTGCAGTCGCTCTACCGCACCGTTGTGACCAAAAGAGAGCTGAGGAAGGCAAAGCTCTGGATCTACCCTCAGTCCTGGTTCCTACCATCACCTGTGGTCATGAAAGCTGGGTCAGGACCCAAAGAACCAGGTCCAGGTCAGGACCCAAAGAACCAGGTCCAGGTCAGGACCCAAAGAACCAGGTCCAGGTCAGGACCCAAAGAACCAGGTCCAGGTCAGGACCCAAAGAACCAGGTCCAGGTCCAAGCGTGTGAACTGTGTTTCCTCAGGAGGGGGGCTGGAGTCTCCCTTAGAGAGAGGGGGAGAAGTTCAGCATCCGTGAGGAACTCGGAGTAGAGCCGCTGCTCCTTTGCGTTGAAAGGAGCCAGTTGAGGTGGTTCAGGATCATCTGGTAAGGATGAACCCTGGGCGCCTCCCTAGGGAGGTGTTCCAGGCACGTCCAGCTGGGAGGAGGCCTCGGGGAAGACCCAGGACCAGGTGGAGAGATTAGATCTCCACACTGGCCTGGGAACGCCTCAGGATCCCCCAGTTAGAGCTGGTTAATGTGGCCCGGGAAAGGGAAGTTTGGGGTCCCCTGCTGGAGCTGCTGCCCCCGAGACCTGATCCAGGATCAGAGGCTGAAGATGAGATGAGATGAGACTTTCTTCTGGGTCGTTTTCCTCACGTCCTCATTAACAGCGTGCATATTCATGAGCTGTTTAGCATATTCCATTTATGGAAGATAGTGGGAGGGAAAGTGGGACGACGCTCAACTCAGATGGGAATTTATCGCTATTTATAAAAGAAAGATTGAGAGTTTTCTCTAATCTCGATATTTTTGTGTGCAGCACATTCATGGTTTTGTGCGAACGCGGCGTTTTAGGAAGAATTCTACGCACAGTTTTATAAACGAGGTACCGGACGTGTCGGACTGGGTTTGAGGAACATGTTTGAAACATATGGAAAAGAATAAAGTTGAGTGTTTCAGTGTAAACGTCATCAGCAGCTTCAGGACGACACAGGATTGAGCTGTGAAATCACACCCGTTAAAGCTGCGTGAGGAGAAATAAAGGATGGAAACGACGATGGTCAGAGGCACGAGGTCGGTACCAGTGAGCAGCGGCGTCTCCTCTCTGTGCAGATACAGCTGCGTTACAGAGCTGCTGATGCTGCTGATGCTAGCTGAAAATAGGCTTACGCACACACCGATACACACACACACACACACACACACACACACACACACACACACATACACACACACACACACACACACCGTAGAAGTCAGGTCGACTGTGGTGGAGCAGGGTGAGAGGGTGGAAGAGAAGGGTGAGTAAAAGGACACACACACACACACACACACACACACACACACACACACACACACACACACACACACACACACACACACACACACACACACACACACAAACACACACACACACATATATGTTCATGTGCACATGAGCAACACACACACACACACACACACAGACACACACACACACACCATAGAAGTCAGGTCGACTGTGGTGAAGCAGGGTGAGAGGGTGGAAGAGAAGGGTGAGTAAAAGGACACACACACACACACACATGTATATGTTCATGTACACATGAGCAACACACACACACACACACACACACACACACACACACACACACACACGTATATGTTCATGTGCACATGAGCAACACACACACACACACACCGTAGAAGTCAGGCCGACTGTGGTGAAGCAGTGTGAGAGGGTGGTAGAGAAGGGTGAGTAATAGGACACACACACACACACACACACACACACACACACCGTAGAAGACTGGTGGAGCAGGGTGAGGGGGGAGAGGAGGGTGAGTAAAAGGATCCAGGCAGGAACACACACATGTCAGATTCATACTCTGGTGAAAAGGAACTGTGGGAGAAAGTGTTTCGGTCGCTCGTGGGGTAAAATTCTGTTTCATCCGTTTCCAGCTCAACACCTCTTTGTTAGAGACACACTCTGTTCTGTTCTCTGTGTTTCTGTGAATCATGTCACAGTGTTCTTCTTCTTCTACCGTAGAAACAGCGTGATTCTCAGATTTTACCCACCCTTAGTTACATCACTAGAAAAATCCACCCCTGAAAACCTAAGACCCAGCTAACACAGAGTCTGTCTCAAAGGTGGCAGCAGCTCCAGATCTGGGTTAATGAAGACCGCTTCATACCAGATTAAAAAAACTCCTGGTGGTTGTGTTCAACAGCAGCCCAGAGGAGGTGTTTGGCCAGAGGTAGCGTCATTAGTGTGAGTTAGTATAGCAAACCTCTACAGTTTGAGTTGCAGAGTGGTGCTAATTTTCCTGCAGGACATCTACTCGTTGACTCCAGGGAAGTGAAAAAGAGTTCGAACAAAGACAAAAGCAGCGCTCCAGTTTTAGTCGTGGGATTAAATTGTTCTCAATAATTTGCAAATACACCGTTGTGATGAAAAGAGAGCTGAGGAAGGCAAAGCTCTGGATCTACCACTCAGTCCTGGTTCCTACCCTCACCTGTGGTCATGAAAGCTGGGTCAGGACCCAGAGAACCAGGTCCAGGTCAGGACCCAAAGAACCAGGTCCAGGTCCAAGCGTGTGAAATGTGTTTCCTCAGGAGGGGGTCTGGAGTCTCCCTTAGAGAGAGGGGGAGAAGTTCAGCATCCGTGAGGAACTCGGAGTAGAGCCGCTGCTCCTTTGCGTTGAAAGGAGCCAGTTGAGGTGGTTCAGGATCATCTGGTAAGGATGAACCCTGGGCGCCTCCCTAGGGAGGTGTTCCAGGCACGTCCAGCTGGGAGGAGGCCTCGGGGAAGACCCAGGACCAGGTGGAGAGATTAGATCTCCACACTGGCCTGGGAACGCCTCAGGATCCCCCAGGTAGAGCTGGTTAATGTGGCCCGGGAAAGGGTCCCCCTCCACAGTCAGCCTGCTTCACTGCTGTCCTCCATGTTTGTTCTGATTCTGTTCCTGTGTCACACTTTTTCTTTTTCATTTCCAAAACAGTGCAGCACGACTCACAATGACGTCAGAGTCTCTTTAAACGAGACCTGGATGTTCAGATTGTTCGTATCCGAGTCAGTAGCTCATTAAAAGTGAACAAGTCCTGATGGAAAATGTCAGATTCAATGGGACTTGTTCTGTTCACACTGTCAAAAGAATCAGATCTGGGTCACACATCAGGTCTGAGGCAACATCAGGTCCCTTGTGACTACAGTGTGAACGGAGCCTTAGATTTAGACGTTAACCTTCTTCTGAGTGAATGCTTAAAGCCCTGACAGCTAAACTCTTCTTTCCTCTCACCCTTCTCTGCAGGTGACAGCCAAGGGTTTCGCTCCGCTGCTCCAGTTTGCCTACACAGCCAAGCTGGTGCTGAGTCAGGAAAACATCCACGAGGTCATCCTGTGCGCGGACTTCCTGGGCGTTCACAATTTGGAGGACTCTTGCTTCCGGTTCCTTCAGGCCCAGCTGCAGAACGACAGCCAGCAGGCCAGTAACGGCAAGGTGGAATACGACGACGACGAGGAGGACGCAGCGTTTTCCGAGGAGGATTCTGCGGATGTGAGGCAGCAGACGGGTCACGGAGCGAGCACCGCGTCACTCCCCGCTGACCTTTCTCAGTGTCCTAAATACAGGAAGTACCAGTACCAGATCTGCGATAACAAGCACAACGGAGAAGACCATCACGGCGGCGATGATGTCGTTTTGGCCAACCATACCTCAGTCAGCCCTGTGAGCTCTCAGCTCAGAGACCGCGGCGCCGCTCCGCAGACTCTCCTCACGCCCTCCAGGATCAAAGAGGAACCGTTCGTGTTCGAGGAAGAGGGAGATGAGAGGAGCGGTTTCAACGCGGAGTCGTGCACCGAGGAGGTCCTGGAGATGGAGCTGGAGGTGGAAGGGGTTCCGGTAGCAGCCGAGCACTCGCCGAGCCGAGGTTCACCCTCTTCCTGCCTCCGCTCCTACCTCCAGAGAGGCGGCCTCGATCTGAGCGGCATGCCCAGCACCACCATCCAGCAGCTCCTCACCAACAGACTGTCCCTCAACCACTACAGAGAACTGGTCAAAGACAGGCAGAGGGATAAGAGGGACTCTCTGGATCTAGTGGACCTCAAGACCAGCAAGAGCACGGAGAGGCCGGTGTCCAGAGCCTCTTCCTCTAAACACGAGGGGGAGCTGGACCGAGCCAGTGTCATTTTCTCCTCAGCAGCTGGAGAGCAACAGATGTTGGCCCATCCTTACGCGGACGACACGTTCAGAGAAAAGGTCTCAACCCTGATGCAGGTGGAAAGTCCTTCCTCTGGTCGGTCGTGCCTCACCACCAGCTGCCCTGTTCCCATCAAGACATCAGCCCACTCCCCTCCCCCCTCCGAGCCCCGGACCCAGACTTCCAGCTCCCGGTCCTCCTTCTCTTACCCAGAGGACGCGGGCAGTGGCAGCTCCCCGTTCAACCTCCCCCACTTCGACCTCTCCTCGTCCCCACACTCAGGCTCCACCTCTGGACTTTCTCACTGCCTGGCCGGGGTGGTGGAGCAGAGGAACCCCCACGGCGGAGAGGTGGTCTTCTCTCAGGGTTGCGCCAATATCAAAAACGAGCAGGGATTCGGCGCCAGCGGTTGCAACTCCAGCGACGAATCGGGCTCTTTCTCAGAAGGAGACAGCGAGAGCGGCGTCTCCAGAGTCTCCGGCCCTGAGGTTGGTACCGTCCTTTATTTGACTTTCTCGCCTCGATGCTCTTTTGTGTTAGCACCAAGGTGTACGGGGCGACTCTGACACTGCTCTCAGAACTGTGGTAAAGCAGGAGGGTGTAGCTTTAGTTGCTTAAAGGGACATTTCAGGTACTTTGAGGTGTGGTTGTCAGTGTGTTCCCTTCAGTAAATGACAGCCAGGAGCACTGACACAGCAATTTACTGCACTGGACATGAGAAAACATGCATCAGTGTAAGTGAACAATATATTTAGAATATTTTTATAGCTTTATCTTGCTGTCAGACAGTCCTTTCCTCTGGGAATTCATTTTCTTAACCATAGACTTTACGTATTCCCACGCACAAGTGCAACGGTGCTGCACCCTGATGCTGTACCCAGGTGCTGCACCCCGATGCTGCGCCCCGATGCTGCACCCCGATGCTGCACCCCGGTGCTGCACCCTGATGCTGCACGCTGCTGCTGCACCCTGATGCTGCACCCCGCTGCTGCACCCTGATGCTGCACCCTGATGCTGCACGCTGCTGCTGCACCCCGGTGCTGCGCCCCGATGCTGCACCCCGATGCTGCGCCCCGATGCTGCACCCAGGTGCTGCACGCTGCCACAGGCCAAGTGTTGTGCTCATGCAGAGAAGCACAGACGCTCTGAGACACGATCATTAGAGACCTGACTGGGATCCAGAGCAGAAAACAACAATCATGACTCTGCTGTTTTTAACTTGGTGATAAACCCACTGACATGTTGATCTGTGACCTGCTCAGATGTTGTGAACAAAGGAGTCACAAGTTCTGACTCACTCATCAGCAGTTATCTGAAGTGAGCTAATGTTTGTTGAGTGGTCAGTTTGAGGCAGATCTGCGACGCTGCTTAGACAATGCAAGCTTTGAAATGGACCAGTTTGTTACAGTATGTTACTAAAGTATCGACCGTTTGATCAATACCAATAACTGAAACTGTACACCAGGGGTACTGAACCTTTTTTAGCCTCCTGAAAGTGAAATTACGGCATAAACAGTGATGAGCTCGGGGCAGCACGGTGAAGGCATTCAAAGGTCTTTTTTAACCACTAATGCTGCTGAAAATAACAGCAAACCTCTGCAGCAGCATGAGAAGAGTCCCTACACACAACAAAGCATCATCGGCTAATCACAAAGAGATGCAAAATGATTAAAAATAAATGCAAAACCAGCACAAAAAGATGCAAAAAGACTAAAAATAGATGCAAAACCACCACAAACGATGCAAAATGACTAGAAATAGATGCAAAAGCACCACAAAAAGATGCGAAATGACTAAAAACAGATGCAAAAGCACCACAAAAAGATGCAAAATTACTAAAAATAGGTGCAAAACCAGCACAAAAAGATGCAAAATGACTAAAAATAGATGCAAAAGCACCACAAAAGATGCAAAATGACTAAAAATAGAAGCAAAACCAGCACAAAAAGATGCAAAATGACTCAAAATAGATGCAAAACCACCTCAAAAAGATGCAAAATGACTAAAAATAGATGCAAAACCACCTCAAAAAGATGCAAAATGACTAAAAATAGATGCAAAACCACCACAAACAGATGCAAAATGACTAAAAATAGATGCAAAACCAGCACAAAAAGATGCAAAATGACTAAAAACAGATGCAAAACCAACTCAAAAAGATGCAAAATGACTAAAAACAGATGCAAAACCATCACAAAAAGATGCAAAAGGACTAAAAATAGATGCAAAACCACCACAAAAAGATGCAAAATAACTAAAAATAGATGCAAAACCAGCACAAAAAGATGCAAAATGACTAAAAATAGATGCAAAACCAGCACAAAAAGATGCAAAATGACTAAAAACAGATGCAAAACCACCACAAAAAGATGCAAAATGACTAAAAAAAGATGCAAAACCAGCACAAAAAGATGCAAAATGACTAAAAAAAGATGCAAAACCAGCACAAAAAGATGCAAAATGACTAAAAAAAGATGCAAAACCAGCACAAAAAGATGCAAAATGAACACAAAAAGACTCAAACCCACCAGCAGCTTCACTAACTACGCTGCTGCTGCTTTGTTGTGTGTGTAGGGACTCTTCACATGCTGCTGCAGAGGTTTGCTGTTATTTTCAGCAGCATTAGTGGTTAAAAAAGACCTTTGAATGCCTTCACCGTGCTGCATCGCTCCATACATGTTCATATATTGTGTTTTAATGTTAAACACACACGTGGAGGGCTAACGTCACCTTTACACCAGTACGACCATCATCAATGTCTTCCACAATGAGTCCCATTTACATTTGCTCATAACACGTCAGATTCATATCAGTGTGTATGTTCAGAGCTATTTTAATATTTGAAACAATGTTTAAAGGAATGATCAAAGCCTCGTTAGTCGGCGCCCTCACAGCGACTGTGCGGCGCTCCGCTGTGAGGGAACGTGTTCCTGTGCAGCGGTGATTGTTCCGTGTGTCGTTTACAGCGGGGGACTATTCTTAGACGGTTTCTCTCTCAGGAGAAATTACGCACTTCCAACACATACTCTTTGCAGTGAACGGGGCTGTATGGTTGCCATGGTGATGCCTAAGCACATACACCATCATATGAGATGTGAGATGTGAGGGGAGGACGTACTGCAGCTCTCTCTCTCTCATGGTTCAGTTATTTTAAAGCCAAAGTCGGGGTCAAACGAACAAATCGCATTTTTTATCCTTAATACGTAAAACTACCGTATTTTCCGCACCTTAAGGTCACCACATTATAAGGAGCATAGAACAGACGCTACAGTGGAGGCTGGGGTTACGTTCTGCATCCATTAGATGGAGCTGCGCTAAAGAGAACGTCAACACAACAGTCAGGGGAGGTCGTCTTGTTGCTTCCTCCACTTCGGCACCATTGATTGGTTCATGTTAAACTCTCTAGCTGCTGCTCTGTTCCCGTGTTCTACTGCGTGACTAATGGCCTTGAGTGTAAACTCTGCGTCGTAAGCGTGTCTCTTAACAGGAGCCATTTTGGGCTCTTTACACAAACACACACATGGAAATGAAACGGCACGCTTCACGCAGTCGTATATCTCAACATGCACCGCGCGTTACTTCTTCTACGGGGGAAAATAGAGTCGGCGGCTGCTCACCGTAGTTGGAGACCTGTTGTGGCTCAATATTGGTCCATATATAAGGAGCACCGGGTTATAAGGAGCACTGTCGGCTTTAAAGGTTTTTAGGTGCAACTTATAGTGCGGAGAATACGGTAAATATATATATATATATGGTGCATGCCGTTTCATTTCCATGTGTGTGTTTGTGTGAAGAGCCCAAAATGGCTCCTGTTAAGAGACACGCTTACGACGCAGAGTTTACACTCAAGGCCATTAGTCACGCAGTAGAACACGGGAATAGAGCAGCAGCCAGAGAGTTGAACATGAACCAATCAATGGTGCCGAAGTGGAGGAAGCAACAAGACGACCTGCGCCAAGTAAAGAAGACTAAACAGAGTTTAGAGGGAACAGAGCGAGACGGCTGCAGCTGGAGGACAAACTCCAACAGTGGGTTGTTGAACAGAGAGCAGCGAGTAGAAGAGTCCGTACGATCACTGTTCCACTGAAGGCAACAGCGCTAGCACGCTAACTTAGCATCAATGAGTTTAGAGGCGGTCCTTAACGTGACCCCAGCCTCCACTGTAGCGTCTACTCTATGCGCCTTATAGAGGGGAAAATACGGTTTATAGGAGGGAGGATCTTGGTTTCAGCGAGGTTTAATAAACTTGTGACAGTGATCTGAAAACTGTCACATTACATCTGAATAATTAAAATAAATATAATAAATTAAACCTCTGGAAATAAAACAGTCACTGCTGAACCACACAGTAAAGCGCCTGTTACATTACCTCACCACAGCTTTACTCCAGTATAAGTGTGTGTGTGTGTGTGTGTGTGTGTGTGTGTGGGGTCTGTCCCACTTCTGTGCCCTGACCCAGTTGTCTCTCACACACACACACACACACACACACACACACACACACACACACACACACACACACACCCCGGGTGCCCTGTAGGCATGTGGAAGGTGTCCTGGCCACCCCCCCCCCCCACCATCTGCTACACCTGACCCCAGATCTGCCCTCTCCAATTAGGCCGGCCCACCAAGACTCTCCCCTCCACTCTGCTGTCGGCCATTTTGCCCCCCCCCCCCCCCCCCCCCCCACACACACACACACACACACCCTTCCTTAATAACTCTCACTCAATTATTCCACTGATTATTTTAAAAATCGTATTTTTAGATTCACATTAAAGAGACCGGGGGGGGGGGGGGGGGGGTCTACTGTGAGTGATCGGGCTTCACATTTTAAAACACTGAGATTACAAATCACCTTAAATACGCTTGGTTTTTCTGATCCGTGCACATGAAAGAGCTGTTTTTATTATATTTTTATTACATTTATCACCTGACTCATCAACAAGTGACTCCATAACTAAAGACACCGGCTCAGAGCTCAGTCTGAATGTGGGGAGACCTCCAGAAAGAGGCCCAGGGGCAAACTACGAGTTCAAGGGGTTCAACTCAGGGTCTTGTTCACGAGTGAGGGGACGATGGAGCAGCGGGGGCGGAGCTGCAGTCGCTCTACCAGAGAGCTGAGGAAGGCAAAGCTCTGGATCTACCCTCAGTCCTGGTTCCTACCCTCACCTGTGGTCATGAAAGCTGGGTCAGGACCCACAGAACCAGGTCCAGGTCAGGACCCAAAGAACCAGGTCCAGGTCCAAGCGTGTGAAGTGTGTTTCCTCAGGAGGGGGTCTGGAGTCTCCCATAGAGAGAGGGGGAGAAGTTCAGCATCCGTGAGGAACTCGGAGTAGAGCCGCTGCTCCTTTGTGTTGAAAGGAGCCAGTTGAGGTGGTTCAGGATCATCTGGTAAGGATGAACCCTGGGCGCCTCCCTAGGGAGGTGTTCCAGGCACGTCCAGCTGGGAGGAGGCCTCGGGGAAGACCCAGGACCAGGTGGAGAGATTAGATCTCCACACTGGCCTGGGAACGCCTCAGGATCCCCCAGTTAGAGCTGGTTAATGTGGCCCGGGAAAGGGGAGTTTGGGTACGCCCTCACACAGTACTACATATATACAGTAAGTATTGCAGTATTGGAGTTTCTGTGTGCCTGCCTCGAGTCATGGAGCTAAATATAGATGCGCGCGCACACACACACACACACACACACACACACACACACACTGTTGTCAGAGCGGTGAATGATGTCATTGTTGTAGCATCACTACTGTAATGTAACATGGAGGGGACACAGAGCACCAGTGGTTTTCACTCATCTGGGAACCAGTGAACACGTCACTGTAAGGATCGATGAAGGGACTCGTGAAGAACGATATTAACCAGCGTGAGTTACAGCGTTCACATCAGCACAGAGAGGAAGGATCTTTGTGTCCGAGCTGCTGCGATCAGAGAACAGCGTCACACTGACACCTGGTGGATCTCACTCCACACTGACCTCCATCTGGCAACTCCTGCTGCATCTGCTCATATCAGGGCGCCCTCCCACTGTTCCTCCGTCCCGTGCCCCGTGCTTTAGGGTCCTTGTCCCCCCCTCCAGGCCCGTTTGTACTCACACTACCTGGGCCTCGGAGAATGCTTCTTGCTGCCTATACGTCATCACGCCGTAACACGTCACACGCATTGATGACGTCATGGCGATGCGTGGCTTTGTTTCCAGATCTTTCCGTAGACCTCGGAGTTTTTGTGCGTCTTGTCGACTGTTTTTGAATCTTTTCATCGACCAAATCTGCAGTAAACACTCCACCTCCGCATCACACCAACGTGAACCTTTCACCGCCATTGTTTGAAATGTCCGCGCATGGTCCCTCCTTCTTTTTTCTACGTCCCAACAGGCGCACAGGAAATGACCTCAGAACCGCCGTAGGCCTCGTGCTCGTACACGTGCGCACGCTCGTGCTCGTACATGTGCAAACGTGCTTTACTAAAGCCCACCTCTCCCAAACGGGCCGTGGACGGCAAGCGTGCCGCTCCTAGACGCGGTACGGTTGCACTCACACTGGTCAAAGGAACAAGACTTTAGCCGTGAAACGTGTTTGGGCACGGTACGGATGGAGAGTTTGAGTGCGCCCTCAGGGAGACTCCAGCCCCCCTCCTGAGGAAACACATTTCACACGCTTGGACCTGGACCTGGTTCTTTGGGTCCTGACCTGGACCTGGTTCTTTGGGTCCTGACCCAGCTTTCATGACCACAGGTGAGGGTAGGAACCAGGACTGAGCGGTAGATCCAGAGATTTGCCTTCCTCAGCTCTCTTTTCGTCAGTGTGAGTGCGCCCATAGCCTTGATATAGTGCAGCCTGTGTGCAGCCTGGGAGGCAAAACCTAGGGCAAAAAAACCCATAAACCCTCTCCCATGCTCAGGAGGTGTCTTGATGTTCAGTAACACTAACTCAGGCTCCATTTAGTCGCCTTTTCTGCAGTTTTCAGCGACGTGTCTCGGTCTCCATCCGAGTTTCACATCATCTAAGTTTGTTCCAGTCAAATGAAATCAAACCCTTTGGTCCTCGTAGGTGAAGCTTCCCTTCCCCGTGGACCAGATCACCAACCTGCCACGCAACGACTTCCAGATCCTCATCAAGATGCACAAACTGACCTCAGAGCAGCTGGAGTTCATCCACGACATCCGCCGCCGCAGCAAGAACCGCATCGCCGCCCAGCGCTGCCGCAAGAGGAAGCTGGACTGCATCCAGAACCTGGAGGGTGAGATCCGCAAACTGGTACGATCACACACACACACACACACACACACACTGGTCTGAAGCTTCCTGTGTATTGGTGCATTATGTGAGGCAGCACGCCCTCTGGTGGCCGTGTTGCCGTACTGCAGCGCCTCAGTCCAAATGTTTATCTCTTAACCATCGTTGTGTCGGAGGGTTTCTGGGGTTTCCCTCTGGTGTTTACTTCCTGTTCAGCTTTTGTCTGGAGGAGCGAGGGTCAAAGGATGATGTCAGGTCGTTATAAGATGATAAATAACTTTATTTATCCTGAGGGGAACTTTTATGCAGCAATTTCAGAGCAAAGCAGGAAAGAGTGCACGTTAAACAACGTAAAGATTAAACAGGAAATGTGGAAACTAAATGAAACTGATGCCAGAAACGTAAACATCACTTATTAGTACGGTTCAAATCCCTGAAAAGCTGCGGTTAAACGTCCGCTGGGTGCTTTGGTAGGATCAACTATTCTGTACTTAGATCAGTTTGAGTTCAAATAACTACTTTGACGACTGCTTACAAAGGTTACAGCTCCTTTGTTGCCACGGTTAAGATAAAGATTAAGGATTAATCTGGATTAGGTCAAAGAAATCAACACTCCTCCCTTTGACATGAGGCTTTAAGTGCGTCTGTACGCGCTTCCTCTTCCAGATTTGACCCCCTGGTGTAGCAGGACTTTTCTCTGCGTTCTCTGACTTCTCTAAACCCTCTCCTCTCCAAATCTGTCTCTCAGCGACTCATGGCAGTTAAACTACATTACCCAGGGTGCACTAGTATGTTGTTCACCTCCCCTCCTTCACTTCCCCTCCTTGATCCACAGCGATGTTAGAAAAAGGGAAAAGCAGAGGAATAAACACACGACAGTGAAATGAGTCGTTTGCTAAAGGGCACAAAGAGAACTCGAACCTTAACGTGACAAAACGTATCGCCCCGAATATTAAACAGTGTTTTTTTTCACTGGAAATCCACGTGAAAAGTGGTTTCATCTTAATTTGAGGTCTGGATTCTAAAGGTAAAGTGCTTGGGGGCGGCAGTAGCTCAGTCCATAGGTGACTTGGCTGGGAACCATAGGGTCGCTGGTTCAAGTCCCTGTGTGGACCATGTATGGAGCGTGGACTGGTGGCTGGAGAGGTGCCAGTTCATCTCCTGGGCACTGCCGAGGTGCTGTTGAGCAAGGCACCGAACCCCCAACTGCTCGGGGCGCTGGTCACTGGCAGCCCCCTCGCTCTGACATCTCTCCCTAATTGCATGTATGGGCCCTGTTTGTGCGTGTGTGTATTTCGGGCCTGTGTGTCTATGTATGTATAATAATAAGAGTGAAAAAATTCAATTTCCCCGTGCGGGATAAATAAAGTAATTCTTCTTCTTCTTCTGCAGACACAGGCACAGACAGTGACACAGACAGTGACACAGACACAGACAGTGACACAGACAGTGACACAGACACAGACAGTGACACAGACAGTGACACAGACAGTGACACAGACACTGACACAGACACAGACAGTGACACAGACAGTGACACAGACAGTGACAGTGACACTGACAGTGACACAGACACAGACAGTGACACAGACAGTGACACAGACAGTGACAGTGACACTGACAGTGACAGTGACACTGACAGTGACAGTGACACTGGCAGTGACAGTGAGAGTGTTGGGTCCGTGTGCAGCAGGGGGCGCCAAAACCTGTAAAACGAGTGAGTTTCTCATGACAGTTCACAGCAGGGGGGTCAAAGTGATCCAGTAAAGAGTCGCTGTGGCTGCAGGTTTTCATTCCAACCGAGCAAGAACACACCTGACTCGACCTGCAGCCACACGGCCCTTTACTGGATCAGTTTGACCCCCCTGATTTACAGAGACACGGTCTGAGGAGACGGTTCTCTACGACAGGGGCAGGAATCCACACCAGCTCTGCCTCTGTGAGAGAAACCACTCACACAGCCACTGGAGGGCGCCTCTGAAAACAGTCCTGCATACGGACAAGGAGACGATGATGTTAGTTAAACTGTAGAAATGCTTCTTTCATGTTCAACAGTGATGAACCTGTGAACGTTCTCATGTGTCCAGGTCATCGTTAGTTTCAGTCCAAAGCAACTGGACTTGGTTCTTTGTCAGGAAGACGTTTCACCTCTCATCCAAGAGGCTTCATCAGTTCATGTACACATCAGACCAGCACCAGGACTAGGACCAGGACCAGGCTGGACCAGGACCAGGCTGGGACTGGACCAGGACCAGGACCAGGACCAGGACCAGGCTGGGACTGGACCAGGATCAGGACCAGGCTGGGACTGGTCCAACTAACTGGTGTGGAGATCCAGGTCTTTAACCTCTTACAAGGCCGATGATGCACTAACAAAGTGGAAACCAACTTCCACCAACCACTGGACCAGGACCAGGACCAGGATCTGGACCAGCACTAACGAAGTCCAGACCAACTTCCCACCAACGACTGCCACTCTAACGACTTTCGTTGGCACTTGGAGACAAAGGGTTCCAGTGACATCATCGACCTGTGAGAGGTTAAATACCTGGATCTCCACACCAGTTAGTTGAACCAGTCCCAGCCTGGTCCTGGTCCTGGTCCTGGTCCAGTCCCAGCCTGGTCCTGGTCCAGTCCCAGCCTGGTCCTGGTCCTGGTCCTGGTCCAGTCCCAGCCTGGTCCTGGTCCTGGTCCAGTTCCAGCCTGGTCCTGGTCCTGGTCCTGGTCCTGGTCGAGTCCCAGCCTGGTCCTGGTCCTGGTCCTGGTCCAGTCCCAGCCTGGTCCTGGTCCTGGTCCTGGTCCTGGTCAGATGCGTAGATGAACTGATGAAGCCTCTTGGATGAGAGGTGAAACGTTGCTCTGAGGACTCAGCAGTGATGTAACTTTTACTCGTTTATAAAGGTGGCGTGCGCACAGAAGAGGGCGCCACGCCACGTCCTGAGTTCAAACTGTGAGATTTATAAAAAGCAAACTTGACATCACGTGCTCACTGACCTGATGACGCTGTGTTTTCTCAGGTGTGTGAGAAGGAGAAGCTGCTGGGCGAACGCAACCAGCTGAAGGTCTGTATGTCGGAGCTGTGGCAGAACCTCTCCTTCCTGTCCCAGCAAGTGTGCCGGGAGGTGCAGGGCGCCCAGCCGCCCCCCTGCTCCGCCAGCATCGACCTCACATCCAACCCGCCGTCGCCCTCCTCCTCCGACGAGGGCTCATCCCGGCTCAGGTCGCCCGTGTCGAGACGAAGCGACGCCGCGTGTCTGTCTGATGACGTGGGTCTCGGTCGGGGCCGGCCGGACGACAGGCAGCCCGGGGCGGAGGTGTCGGGTGAGGGGCAGGAGCGCCCGGAGAGTCCGCTGGGTCCGGGGTCCGCCGAGGAAGTATGTAGCCCCACTGTCACGGTGGATTTCTGTCAGGAAATGACTGAGAAGTGTACGACGGAGGAGCAGAAGAGACAGAACTGTACTTAGAGTCTGGAGGAACCCTTCAGTGTCGCACGCGCTCGAGTCTCTTTTTCTTACGGACGACACGACACAAGCGTCGTCTCATCAGCAATACTGTCCAACAGGTCTTTGTGAAGTGGTGGTAAAAGCAGAAGCACTGGCAGCTCTCTCTCTCTCTCTCTCTCTCTCTCTCTCTCTCTGTCTCATCCTGACGTCTCTTCCTGTCAGCGTCCCTCCCTCTCTCTTGTGCATCACGGGAGGCTCAACTCAGGAATTCCTCCGAATGTTCAGTAAACATGTTCATGCACTTTACTTTAGGGTCCTGTCCAAGCTCCATCGTCACTGCGGTTACAGTTCAACGTCACGGTAAATATTAATTCTACGTCTGTGTGTCGAGTACGAGGCTAACTGTGAGTCAGGATGAGGTTAGCTTAGCTTAGCATTAAGGGCGCCCTCCCACTGTGCGTCCGTCCCGTGCCCCGTGCTTTAGGGTCCTTGTCCCCCCCTCCAGGCCCGTTTGTACTCACACTACCTGGGCCTCGGAGAATGCTTCTTGCTGCCTATACGTCATCACGCCGTAACACGTCACACGCATTGATGACGTCATGGCGATGCGTGGCTTTGTTTCCAGATCTTTCCGTAGACCTCGGAGTTTTTGTGCGTCTTGTCGACTGTTTTTGAATCTTTTCATCGACCAAATCTGCAGTAAACACTCCACCTCCGCATCACACCAACGTGAACCTTTCACCGCCATTGTTTGAAATGTCCGCGCATGGTCCCTCCTTCTTTTTTCTACGTCCCAACAGGCGCACAGGAAATGACCTCAGAACCGCCGTAGGCCTCGTGCTCGTACACGTGCGCACGCTCGTGCTCGTACACGTGCAAACGTGCTTTACTAAAGCCCACCTCTCCCAAACGGGCCGTGGACGGCAAGCGTGCCGCTCCTAGACGTGGTACGGTTGCACTCACACTGGTCAAAGGAACCAGTCTTTAGCCGTGAAACGTGCTGGGGCACGGTACGGAGGCACAGTGGGAGTGCACCCTAAGGCTCCGTTCACACTGCAGTTCACAGTGACCTGAATCTGATGTTTCCGCTCATATCTGACCCAGATCTGATTCTTTTGACAGTGTGAAAAGCACAAGTCCCACTGAATCTGAGAGTTAGTGGTCGCATCCTAACTCCAGCTCTGTACTCTACGCACACACACACACACACACACACACACACACACACACACACACATCAGTCTACGGTACCTTTCGCCGTGACTACACATCTGTGGTGATCCAGTAACGGTGGAGTGACACAGGACTCTAAGGTAAAATGTAACCAAAGGTGTGTATTTGTGATGAAACGGTCAAATGAACTCTCATTATGCAAAGTTCCTTTCGTCAAACTTCACTTGTACTCTCTCTCGTACTCAGACGGACGTTTCTACAGCAGCTCTCTTCTGCCTTTTTTCATATGTGCGCGAAGAGACGCGACGACATTACAAAGTTGAAGCACTGCCCGGTACCTCCAAGAGGTGACGCACGGCACTGACTCTGAGCAGACGCGGCGGCACGTCGGCATTTAAAGCCGGACAGGTCGCCGCGTGTCCAAACTACGTTAAAGGACCACACCGGTGCCACGCTACATTCCTGCTGACCGGTTTCCACAGCGTGCTGCAGAGTTTCCCACTTCATTTGTGTCCAATCGACGTGCAGAGAAGCTAAAATGATCATTTACATCATTTCTGCTTCATTTCACAGGAACCCAGTTCACCAATCGTTACCTAGAACCTAGAAAAGTCTGTCGTTTAGTGATGACTCTGGGGAAATGGAGAAAGAGTCCAGTTGGTGCACACAGCCGGGCAGAGGAGACACAGGTTTTAGGCGTTCAGAGCATCAGGGAAAAGGGAGGAATCTGTGCTGGGCCTCATTCAGTCCCATGCATGTGGCTCAGAGTCCAGTTCAGTAAACAGTCTCTGGGTCCGTCTCTGTCCTCTCACGCAGCAGCACTGTTGTTGTTATGTGACGCCGCGGGGTCAGAGGTCGGAGGTGGGGCCATGACACCATGTTTTGACAAAGTCTGAGGTTAGAGGACGGCCTTTGACCGCCATGTTTAGTCCTTTGACCTCCATGTTTAGTCCTTTGACGTCCATGTTTAGTCCTCTTAAGGCCAAAGGACTAAACATGGACACTGAAGGACTAAACATTGACGCCAAAGGCCTAAACATGGAGGTCAAAGGACTAAACATGGCGGTCAAAGGCCGTCCTTTAACAAAGTCTGAGCTTTCACCGTCCAGACCACAACGCCATGGGGGACGTTTTGCAATCCTCACACTCTGGGACCTGGTTTCTAAAGATCCTATTTTCAGGCTCCGATAACGAACAGGACTAAACCAGACTGAACCAGACTGAACCAGACTAAAGTTGAGCAGTTACAGGAAAACTGGTCTCTGTGTGGACGGACCCTGAATCCCAAACATAAGCACCACTGGTTTGCTTCTATCACTGGAGTGTGAATGGAAACAAAAGCTCCTCTAAGGCTCCAAACTCTGTGAAAACTCTGTCACGCTGTGGAAAATGAACGGTCACAATGTGAAACACACTCGATCCACGTTAAACCGACCCAGAACGCCACTCTCACAGCCCGGTGTGGTCCTTTAAAGACATCAGAAGTGCTCTTTTTCGTCCCACTTATTTATTTATTGTCTTAAAAGTAGTAATAACTGAGTGTTTGTACTTACGGTAAATATGTACTTAGCTGCACTGTTCTTGTATTGTACATAAGACAGATGACCCTACTCAAAGTATTTGGTACAGTATGTCGGTGTGAGACACCCGCGCTTTCAAATCCACGCTTCATAAGTGAGTTTGTTTCAACACGGAGCAAAAAAAATGATCAATTCCTGCAGCAGAGTCCGTTTCCCCGCAGTGTGTGAGGCTCAAACCCACACGCTGGCACCGTATTGATTTAGGGAGACGCCAAATTCATCTGCTGCTGGAAAAGGTCGATGGCGAGGCACGTGGCCGGGGCGGGTGCTGCTGTGGGTGCGCGGTCGGCTCCGCACTGGGGCCCCGAGTCCACCGGGGTCAGGGCGGATCAACGTTTAGCACAGGAAGGTCAGACGATACTTCCCCGCACTTGATTTATTCTGAAATCGGTTAAAGAGAAGCCCTTCAAAATAAAAGGGGCGGCTGCTGCATTTCCCCTGCGTGGTTTCAGTGAATGTCAAACAAACGTTGAATGTTTGATTCTTAGATGAAAAGCACGCGGATCAAACGGCAGCTCAACGGAAACACCAACGCCAACACCAACGCAAACGTGCCGTTGGTGGAGGTGAAGCGATCACGACAGTGCGCGACGCTCTCACCGAAGAACGCGGCTCCGCTCGTTCCCTTCGACTTTAACTCCTCAATGTGAACTTGTTGATTTATTTATTTGGACTCTTGTTGTTGGGGGGGGTGGGGGTGGGGGGGGCTTCGGGCGTAGATGTAAAATGTTTAGAGTTGATTTGTTAATGGTTGTGTTTTGTTTTTTTGCCAATTTCATGAGAAGACGTCTTCATTTCCGAGTCACGCGTGAGCTTAAGTTTAACGCTCTGACCTAAAGCGCGTGCGTATGTTTACAGTTCTGTGTGTTACCTTTTGTAAAGTTAAGACCTGAGGGTTAAGTTAAATTAGAGAAACCGTTAAAGCTCCTTTTTTTTAATTTGCGTAAGTTCAAAGTGTTAAAAATAAGCATCTGACGAGTGCAGCTACAATTTCTTGCCTTAGAAGGTTCCAGAGGCCAAACTGAGCCGCGCCGCAGCCGAGTCACGAAAACCGCTTCACGCTCTTCTGTTTACGATGTTTCCTCCTTATTCACGAAGCAGTTCAGTCCAAAGCTTGTGTTCACGCGGAACGACTCTTGGGTGTGAGTATGAGCGTAGACGAACGCTCATAAAGTTCCCCCGCGTGTGTCCGCAAAGTGAGAAAACAACAAATTTGTGCGTAATTTTTGTTTTTACATGACGTCTTGTTTGTTTGTTTCACACTGAACCTGATGTAATGTGACGGGGGTGCACCGACATCAATGCTGACGCTGTTCATTTTGATTTAGTGCGCCCTCCCACTGTGCCTCCGTCCCGTTCCCCGTGCTTTAGGGTCCTTGTCCCCCCCTCCAGGCCCGTTTGTACTCACACTACCTGGGCCGACACCACTGGTTCACGACGGAGAGCCACTGGTTCACGACGGAGAGCCACTGGTTCACGACGGAGAGCCACTGGTTCACGACGGAGAACCACTGGTTCACGACGGAGAGCCACTGGTTCACGACGGAGAGCCACTGGTTCACGACGGAGAACCACTGGTTCCCGACGGAGAACCACTGGTTCACGACGGAGAACCAGTGGTTCACGACGGAGAGCCACTGGTTCACGACGGAGAGCCACTGGTTCACGACGGAGAGCCACTGGTTCACGACGGAGAACCACTGGTTCACGACGGAGAGCCACTGGTTCACGACGGAGAGCCACTGGTTCACGACGGAGAACCACTGGTTCCCGACGGAGAACCACTGGTTCACGACGGAGAACCAGTGGTTCACGACGGAGAGCCACTGGTTCACGACGGAGAACCACTGGTTCACGACGGAGAGCCACTGGTTCATCACATTATGCTGAAATATTAACATGTCAACAAACTTTGGACTGAACTGCTGCTCTGAATAGAAGAGAAGTTTAATCATCGCAGGGTTTGTTTCAACAAATACACTCATCAAATAACCCATCGAGTCTGTTTTAACGTAGAAATCCAGGAGAGATGCTAACAGGCGGACGTGGCTAACAGTGATTAGCTCGAGGCAGCACGGTGAAGGCATTCAAAGGTCTTTTTTTAACCACTAATGCTGCTGAAAATATCAGCAAACCTCTGCAGCAGCATGAGAAGAGTCCCTACACACACACAAAGCAGCAATGGGCTCCTTCCACTGTAATGGACTTTACTATGAGAGGAGCTGGTGCAGGGGCCAGTAGGTAAGTCTTTAAAACACTCTTTAATAAACTCTGGCTTCACTAACTACGCTGATGATGCTTTGTTGTGTGTGTAGGGACTCTTCTCATGCTGCTGCAGAGGTTTGCTGTTATTTTCAGCAGCATTAGTGGTTAAAAAAGACCTTTGAATGCCTTCACCGTGCTGCCCCGAGCTAACCACTGTTAGCCACGTCCGCCTGTTAGCATCTCTCCAGGATTTCTCCGTTAACAGTTGTTACACTAAACAAACTGTCTCCATGGATTATTTGATGAGTGTAAGTGTTGAAAAAGACCCTCGGATGATTTAACGCTTGAATTCCACTTTAAGTCTCCGACCCTCCTCCTTCTCTGGGCGCGGCTCTCGAGTGGGCGCAGACGTCGGTGCTTAAACCGCGATCGTCGGTCGTCAAGTTGTACTTCAAGGATGTTTGGACTCAAATGCGTCAAAACAGACGACTAAAGGACGTCCAGTGTGTTTACAGGACACGTTAATCGGGGGCCATTGAATCTCAGATT
This sequence comes from Echiichthys vipera, assembly GCF_963691815.1. NCBI lineage: Eukaryota > Metazoa > Chordata > Actinopteri > Perciformes > Trachinidae > Echiichthys > Echiichthys vipera. The sequence goes on along the minus strand of NC_139837.1, from coordinate 1,297,686 downwards.
GCGATTTTTTTGCGGTTCTTCGCGCTCAGTCTGACGGACTCAAGCACTTATCTACCTGGATCCTCCAGCTTACCTCTACCTGTGGGTACGGACTGTCAGATAGACACGTGGAGCGCTTCAGTGGCGTCGTCTCCAACTTTTTACAGTGGTTCATTGTATTTGTAGGTTTTTGGTCAGTACATGCGACATGACTGTTATATGCAGGTTTTTTATTTCCCTTTTTTATCTTTGAATGTTCGGACGACTTGTGTTTGGTTTCAGTTCCTTTTGTAAATATTGTGCAACACGTCATGTTTTGTTTATTTGATATGAAAAAGGTTTTAAAGCAAACGGCGTTTTGTCTAGAGAAATAAAGAAAAAGCATGAGAAATGTGGCTGTGTGTGTGTGTGTGTGTGTGTGTGTGTGTGTGTGTGTGTGTGTGTGTGTGTGTGTGTGTGTGTGTGTGTGTGTGTGTGTGTGTGTGTGTGTGTGTGTGTGTGTGTGTGTGTGTGTGTGTGGATTCAATCTCTGCTGACAAAGTGTTCAGAAGCATTTAATCTGAAAACAATATAAAGAATCATGAAATGAGCGTATATAAATGACTATATACAGGTTCACGGTGGCGAGAAGGTTCCAGGTTTGAATCCCTGCTGGGGCCCTTCTGTGTGGAGTTTGCATGTTGTCCCCGTGTCTGCGTGGGTTTTCTCCGGGTTCTCCGGTTTCCTCCCACAGTCCAAAGACGTGCAGGCGTTCGGTTCATTGATGACTCTAAATCACCCGTAGGTGTGAATGGTTGTCTGTCTCTGTTCGTCTCTATGTGTCCTGTGATAGACTGGCGTCCTGTCCAGGGTGGACCCCGCCTCACGCCCGATGTCAGCTGGGATCCGCTCCAGCACCCTCCCTGCGACCCCGACCCCGGGATAAGCGGTTGAAGATGAATGAATGAATGACTACACAGGTTCCTAATCACGTCTGCAACTTAGAAAAAGTACTCAAAGCTCCTAAAGTCCACGTGACAGAAGCAAACGGATGAGTTTGCTCCGTAATCCACTGTTTTGTTTCTGCACGTCTTCAAAATGGAAAAATGTCCACGTTACAAAAAAAAACAGTAATAAAAGATACAATCCTGTCCTGTTAGTGCCCACGTGGAGACGTTCGAAGGTGCTTCAGTTCCTAAAAACATACGGGGCCTCGTCATGGCTGCTTTGGAACCGGACCCCCAGGACCGGCGCCCTCCTGGTGTCCCAGCGTGGTCTCAGCGTTCCACCATGGTCTCAGTGTCCCACCAAGCGTCATCTCAGTGTCCAAGCGTGGTCTCAGGTCTCAGCTTAGTCTCAGTGTCCCAGCGTGGTCTCAGTGCCCCACCTAGCGTGGTCCCAACGGGGTCTCAGCGTCCCAGTGTGGTCTCAGCGTCCCACCATGGTGTCAGTGTCCCAACGTGGTCTCAGTGTCCCAGAAAAAAAATGGATGTGTTCGTAACTTTAGACCCGACCAAAATGGCGCCATGGGCAGGAGAAGGAGGGTGCGCGGCTAAAAAGAGCCGTAGTGAAACACATTCAGAAGCTTAGGTCCCGTCACCGTTAAGGTCCAGAGACACAACTCTGCTGCTCACGCTTTAAAACACTGTGTGCGATGTGTTTCCTGTTGTTTACGTGTTGTTTCCTGTTTGGCGCTCGGGCATGGACTCGGGAACGCAAAGATTTCTACATCCGGTAAGTCCTCCTGTGTTCATGAGTACCAAAATGGCGGCGTCCTTAAGGGAACCTGCCCCACTCAGCAGCTCTCCATAGGAATGAATGGACGCCACTTTTACGTCCGCTGTCCGTTCTTGTTTGTGTGTCCGTGGTTTTGGACGCGGACGGCTGGATCGCTGATAACGTTTGTGGAACACGGCTCCGCGGGCCGTGATGTCCGCCTCGTGGCTTCACTTCTTCATGATGGAGGAGATATCCAGAAACATGCTCTGAGGAAGACAAGAGGACAGCTGTGACTCAGACTGGCGCCGGAGCGGGATCGAACACACCGGGGACGCTCCGCAGGTGCACTCACCTGTAAAGGAACATTCTCACAGTCTGGGACAAAGAGCGATCATCCCAGGGTCTTTTTCCGCAGATTCCCTAAATCCCAGAGAGATTCTAACAGCCGGACGTGGCTAACGTTGATTAGCTCGGGGCAGCACAGTGAAGGCATTCAAAGGTCTTTTTTAACCACTAATGCTGCTGAAAATAACAGCAAACCTCTGCAGCAGCATGAGAAGAGTCCCTACACACACAACAAAGCAGCAATGGGCTCCTTCCACTGTAATGGACTTTACTATGAGAGGAGCTGGTACAGGGGCCAGTAGGTAAGTCTTTAAAACACTCTTTAATAAACTCTGGCTTCACTAACTACGCTGATGATGCTTTGTTGTGTGTGTAGGGACTCTTCTCATGCTGCTGCAGAGGTTTGCTGTTATTTCCAGCAGCATTAGTGGTTAAAAAAGACCTTTGAATGCCTTCAACGTGCTGCCCCGAGCTAACCACTGTTAGCCACGTCCGGCTGTTAGCATCTCTCCTGGATTTCCCCGTATATAGTAAAGTAATTGTCTCCGTGGATTATTTGATGAGTGCAGAAAAAGACCCTGAAATGTAATTGATTTTTAATTTAACTGCATTTTAAATATTTTATTATTATTATTGTTTGTGATTAAACGTCGTTTGTCAAGAAACATCCAAACTAATTTGTTCATGTATTTAATTCATATCACATGTGTTGCCCTTTAGAAGTTGCATCTGTCTGATCTTAAACAAAACTTTTACTTTGTAATATTCAGTGACATCGCCTCCGTTTCCCTTCCCTGTCAGTGGTGAAGGGCATCATCTGAAGCTTTACAGCGGTTCGATTTCCCTTATGAAAGCTGAAAGCCGCTCACAGATGATGCATACATGTCAGAATTGTTCCTTAACATCTCTTTTATCTCCTCTCTTCTTATACTTTACATTTCTAGTTCAGAAAATGACAGATTTGCTTCTCAGGGTCATAAAAAAGATGAAAAACGTCCCCAAATTAAAACGAATTTCCACCTTTTAGTCACGTTGATAGGCTCTGGACTGTGTCTAGAAGATCTAACCCTACACCTTTATTCTTTTGATGTTCTGGACTAGTTTGAAATGTGATTTGGACACAAGACACAAGCGCTGCTCTTTACTTGCCATTGACATTCTTCTGCCTCCCGGCGGCGGCATCATCGGCATGTCTCCCTGCAGAGAGCCCAGCTCATCCGACTCCTCTGACGTGTGCAAGGACGGGCTGGTGGAGCGACTGATGGAGGAGAAGCTCTCCGATGGTGGCCTGATCATGAAGCTGGTCTTCCTGGGGTTAGGGATCAGGACCTCGCTCCCCATCGACTCCCTTCGCTCGTCCTCCTCCATGTCTCTGATGGCACGGATCCTTAAGTTGCTCGTGGACAGCAGAGCTTCCAAGTCTCTGGGCTGAGGCTCTTCTCCCTCGCCGAGATCCTCGTGGTGACTCGTTGCGTTTCCCTCCGCATTGGAAGCGGCAGAAACCCAGGCCGGATGGTGGTTCACCATAGCTGTGTGCACCCCTGGACCTTCGTGGGTTTGCGGGGTTTGGATTGCACAGTTCTGGCCGGACCTGGGGGGCATCCTAGGCTGGGGGCAGATATAGCTGGTCTGACTGTGTCCCAGCTGAGGCAAGCTGTTGTGTCTGGGTGCGTCCTGGTTGGCTTTGAGCCCAGTGTTGTAATAAGAAGGCTTCATGTCCGCCTCTGGAATCACTTTGAAGGTCTGAGTCAGAGGCCCGTTGTGAGGCGATACAGTACTCATGACACAAAGATGCGGGAAGGACGCCTTCTTCTTGGCCCTGTAAACCAAACTGTCGTCCTCCGTGTACCTCTCTCCGTACAGTGTCTGTTTGATCTTCCTGACGCCCAGGTGGGATATTTCCATGATGTTGAGGAAAAGTGACACAGCAGCGATGGCGATCATGAACACCATGAAGATGGTCTTCTCCGTGGGCCTGGAGATGTAACAGTCTACGCTGTTGGGGCAAGGCAGCCTCTCACACTTATAGAGCGGCTCCAGTTGGACCCCGTAGAGTACATACTGGCCGAGGATGAAGCAGACCTCCACTAAAGAGCGCGTAAGGATATGGATGATGTAGGTTCTCAACAGAGAGCCTCTGAGAGGAGCCTTCTTCACCCTCCGCTGCTCATCCAGCCTCCTCAACTCCCTCTCCACGCGCTTATGCTCGTCCAACGCCAACTCAACCTCGTCCAGCTCCTCCTTCAGCTGGGCCCGTCTGCGGTGGCGCTCCTTCTCCAGCGTCCGGATGCAGTAGAGGGCGTGGCCCATGTAGACCAGTGAGGGCGCGGACACAAAGATGACCTGCAGGACCCAGAAGCGAATGAGGGAGATGGGGAAGGCGCGGTCGTAGCACACTGCCTTGCAGCCTGGTTGGTCGGTGTTGCAGACGAACTCGGACTGCTCGTCGTCCCATACGTCCTCCGCGGCCGCACCCAGGATCAGCATACGGAAGATGAAGAGTATGGTTAGCCAGATCTTGCCCACAATGGTGGAATGAATGTGGACCTCTTCCAGGATGCTGCCCAGCAGGTTCCAGTCACCCATGGTCGGCTGCTCACCACTTCACTGCCACATGTCCTCAAACTGTGGAGACATTCACATACACAACACGTCAGCCGCACAACGCCGGACTACACATCAGATATGTTTCGCTATGAGACTCTGAATGAAAGCCACAGGCCCTCAGCTCGACTCACTAACGCAGGGGTGATCCAGTAGACGGTCGCTGTGGCTGCAGGGTTCAATTCCAACCAAGCAAAAACACCTGGTCCAACAAATCAGCCGTGTGGAGGCAGTGCAGGTGATTGAGTCATTAGAGTCAGGTGTGTTCTTGCTTGGTTGGATTTAAAACCTGCAGCAGGTTCAGTTTGACACGTGCACTAAAGGGATCACTGAGGTCTCGGGACACGGGAACCTCGCAAATTACATCCAACAAGGCCTGAAACCCAAGCAGTCCGATGATAAGACAAAGAAGGTGAGTCAGTGGTTACTGCCTCCTATGGTGACGGCTGCTGTTGATTAGTGATATCCACATGAAACCTCAGGAACCATGAGTTGTATTTGAAGAGCTCTTTTCCAAAACGAGATAAAAGCCAAATTTAAACGAAATGAGTTTGAGCCACTTTGCTGTTAAAGAGCCTTTTCATTGCTTCATCAGTGTTTCTGCCAAATCTCTTTATTTCCTGTTGGAAATGGTCTCAAGATGCAGTTCCTTTCCAAAATGACACAAAACAACCAAAACCAAACAAATACCGACTACAAATGATTGAAAATGACCACAAATAAATGCAAATCAACTAAAAATCGACGTAAAACCGTCACAAAGGTGTAAAATGACCACAAATTGACCTAAAGCTGTTACAAAGAGAAACAAAATGACACTAAACAACCAACACCAAAGAAGTAGTGACAACAAATGACTCAAAATGACCACAAATAAATGCAAATCAGCTAAAAATCAGTGCAAAATAACTCAAAGTGGATGCAAAACTCTCTCAAAACTATAACATCTGCCCTGAATGCTGATGAACTTGTGGTGCTGCAATGAGTTCACGGGCTACCGTTGCATTGTGGGTAATGTAGTTTTGGTGCGTGACAAACACCAGCAGGCGGCTGTGGCGTGCGGGTCGGTTCTACTACTCATCAAATATCATCCCGGGGGCAAAGATCATTCATTCACGGGCCGGATCTGGCCCGCGGGCCTTGACTTTGACACCCATGTTCTATAATATCGTTGCCAATAAAGTTTGTTAAACACGAACGCGTTGCTCCTCTGATAAAGCTGAAGCCTTCCAACGTCTTCGATGACATTAACTTCTCTGTCAGTGAGTAAAGCGGTTCGATGCTGATCCATGTTCTCCGGCTCCTCTGACACCGAGTCACTGAAACAGGTTTAATACACTGCACTATTCTTTTGTTTTCTCCACATCTCAAGTTAAATATCTCGTCAGCAGGGGGGAAACAGAGGACATGACCTGTATGTAACGTATGACCCTGTAGAGCAGGGGGGTCAAACTCAGGCCCGTGGGTCAAATCTGGCCCGCGGTGTAATTATATTTGTCCCTGAGATCATATCCAGGTTCTGTGAGAGCTGGTCCGTGAGTATAAAACACACACACGTCTACTTTTCTGTTCACACACATGAGCATCCATGCTACCAGTCTCTGCAGACACACTGAATCCACCCCTCCCCAAACACGACCCAAAGAAAGATGGAGGACAGGAGCTTTCAGCAGATGATCTGTGTGTGAAGGTAAAGAGCTGTTTGTCACCGTGGCTGTGACCAAAGAATCAAACAGAAGAAACACCACGACAAGAACAAGGACCTGCACTGGAAAGGTTCAACGTTACACATCTGCAGAGAAGGAACACATGCACATTTGCAGTCTGCGTTTTTTTTTAGTAAAGAAAGATGCAAAACACCCGAAAAACGACTAAAAACAGATGAAAACACCACAAAAACGTGACAAAACGACTAAAAACAGATGAAAACACCACAAAAACGTGACAAAACGACTAAAAACGGATGAAAACACCACAAATACGTGACAAAACGAGTAAAAAAGACGCAAAACACCACAAAAACGTAAAAAAGCGACTAAAAAAGACGCAAAACACCACAAAAACGTGACAAACTGACTAAAAACTGACGCAAAACACCACAAAAACACGACAAAATGACTAAAAACTGATGCAAAAACGTGACAAATCAACAAAAACAAGGACCTTCACTGGAAAGGCTCAGCTTTACACATCTGGAGAGAAGGAACACATGCACGTTTGTGTCTTTTTTTTGTTTTTATAGTAAAGAAAGATGAAAACACCACAAAAACGTGACAAACTGACGCAGAACACCACAAAAACATGACAATACGACCAAAAAAGACGCAAAACACCACAAAAAGTGAAAAAACGACTGAAAAAAGACACAAAACAACACAAAAACGACTGAAAAAAGACACAAAACAACTCAAACGTTAAAAAACGACTAAAAAAAGACTAAAAAAAGACACAAAACAACACAAAAACATGACAAAACGACAAGAACAAGGAGCTGCACTTGAAAGGTTCAGCGTTACACATCTGGAGAGAAGGGACACATGCACATTTGCAGGATTTTTAAGCTTTTAACTTCGTCCCACTGTGAATTAGAGTTTGACTCCGCTGCTGTCGTCTTCCGTAGTGAACATTTGATTTATTGAACACATCTATTTTAGCCTGAAAGTCGGTTACAGGAGAAAAAGATCGTCCTCTTTTACACCAGAGGAAATTAAACGTGTGTAAAGTCCGATGTTGTGTCCTTTAGCGCCTCCTTTTTGCAGCCGACCCACTGGTGCACAGGCACACATTTACCCAAAACCCACCTGAGCCGTGCACCGCTTTAGAAAACAACCTGCAGATTCTAACTCATGGAAGTGCAGTGTGGTTTCCTGTTGGATCGGTGACTCAGCGTTTCCTCCTTTGTACAGTAACACTAAATAAAAGCACGACACTCCGAGTCAGACCACGTAAGAAGACGCTTTGGTAGCAGCACTCACATTTCACTGGCATGGGTTCCCTCGCTGCCTCTTCATGGACTCCATGTTTGTGTAAGCGTCCCAGGAGCTGAAGTCTGGATGGAGGTGGCTCCCCCATGGAGGTGCTTGGTGATCCTCCTGCGCTGGTCCCGGTCTCCGGTCCACGTCTCTCTGCTCGCCTCTGCCTGTGTCTTTCTGTGTGTGTGTGTGTGTGTGTGTGTGTGTGTGCTGTGGCTGCCTGTGCATTGGGAGTGCTCTCCCGTGTTACATGCAGGGTTCACAGGATGTGAGCATCGATCGCCTCCCGACGGGACAGTGCCCCCCTACCCCCCCACGCCCTCCCTTCTCCCACGCCAGCGGTCGCATCAATACCGGCCTCACTGTCAGAGAGAGGTGATATTTGTTTATGGCGGCTCTTTCACATACTGTGGGGCGCGCTCCTGATGCCCTCAACGTAAAGATGTAACTGAGCCAACAGGGCAGCAGTCATCTAATGAGGAGAGTGGAGGGGGTCATGGTCTACCTGCCGTCACACACAGCTTTTGATTGGCTCATTCATTTGGCTGCACGGCGTCCGTACAAGCAAAACACCATCCAGGGACGTGTGCAAATGTCTGCGATATGACGATTATTAAAGGACTTTGGGATCTTTTGAGTTCTGTTATACTGAAGATGAAGCTGCAGAAACCTTTCTATCGACTGTGTTTTCTGGACTTTGAGTCGCACCGGCTAGAAAAAGCAAAATGAAAAAGAATAAAACATATAAAAGTTCTCCTCAAAGCAATTTCAGTCCAAAGCAACTGGACTTGGTTCTTTGTCAGGAAGACGTTTCACCTCTGATCCAAGAGGCTTCATCAGTTCATGTACGCATCTGACCAGGACCAGACTGGAACTGGACCAGGACCAGGACCAGGCTCGGACTGGACCAGGACCTGGACCAGGACCAGGACCAGGCTGGGACTGGACCAGGACCAGGACCAGGCTGGGACTGGACCAACTAACTGGTGTGAGATCCAGGTATTTAACCTCTCACAAGGCCGATGATGTCACTGGAACCCTTTGTGCTCAAAGTGCCAACGACCGTCATTGGAGTGACAGTTGTGGGTGGAAGTAGGTCTGGACTTTGTTAGTGCTGGTCCAGTCCCAGCCTGGTCCTGGTCCTGGTCCAGTTGTTGGTGAAAGTAGGTCTGGACTTGGTTAGTGCTCTATTGAGTCTTAACGACAGTCGTTGGAGTCACAGGAGGCCTTTTGTGAACAGTTGAACTTTGAGGTTAGATTGTTGACCACACCATTTAGTTGGTCCAGTCCCAGCCTGGTCCTGGTCTTGGTCTAGTCCCAGCCTGGTCCTGGTCCTGGTCCAGTGGTTGGTGGAAGTAGGTCTGGACTTGGTTAGTGCTCTATTGAGTGTGAACCACAGTGGTTGGAGTCACAGGAGGACGTTTGTGAACAGTTGTTTGAGGTCAGATTGTTGAATGAAGGGATGAAAGGGCAGCATTGTGAATACGTTGCATGTTTTGGGTCCGTGCTCTGATACAGAGGCGGTTTTGTTGCATGAATAACACCAAGAAGCTCCTCCCGCAAAGTCATTTCTACTCATCACCTTGGCAGCGACCTGTGCGTGGAGACGTAACGCCACCGTCTCTCTGCAGCTCTTTGTTCAAGCACCTGTTCGTTAACTTGTTCCTCTGCTGCGACCGTCGAGCTTTTAGCCACGATTAGCTTGTTTTGGTTTGTTCATTACAGTTTGACTTTCCTCCCTCACAAGTTTCTCTCGCTCCAAACTTTCTTTCTGCTGCTCCGTTATTATTTAACGACCACGTGAATCTATCTCTCTATCTCGGGTCAGGTGACTGTGTGGTGTGGACGGTGTCACTTGTGCACAGAGACTTATCACCCATCCTCTCGTCCAGCACCTCTTTAGTCCCTAACCGTTCTGGTTTGGCGTCCCCGCTCTTTTCAGCCTGGTTTCCACTGAAACGCTGATAAAACCCCAGTACGCCGCTGCAGACAGCCACAGAGACGCGCGGGTGAACGTAGTGGAACATTTAGCAGCTAAAGAGACGGATATTTCCCTGCGGAGTTATTGGAGTCCAAACACAGATGACCTTAAATTCATCAGCGGCGCACAAACACAACACTGGCTGGATGCTGAATAATGCGAGCGGGGAACATGGGGATGACCCCGGACAAAGGATTGATTTCCGAGTCCGTATCCTAAAAGCATAGTGTACAGGAACAAAACAAAGCAGCATCAGCGTAGTTAGTGAAGCCAGAGTTTATTAAAGAGTGTTTTAAAGACTTACCTACTGGCCCCTGTACCAGCTCCTCTCATAGTAAAGTCCATTACAGTGGAAGGAGCCCATTGGTGCTTTGTTGTGTGTGTAGGGACTCTTCTCATGCTGCTGCAGAGGTTTGCTGTTATTTTCAGCAGCATTAGTGGTTAAAAAAGACCTTTGAATGCCTTCACCGTGCTGCCCCGAGCTAACCACTGTTAGCCACGTCCGGCTGTTAGCATCGCTCCTCGATTTCTACGTTAATCGTTGACACATAAAAATGGATGGATAATCTCGATGGATTATTTGATGAGTGCATTTGTGGAAAAAGACGCTGGGATGATTTATTTTTTATTCAAACATCAACTTTGCATTAAAAGTGACACAGTTTACAGAATGACACTAAGGGCGCACTCACACTCTCCTTCCGCACCGGGCCAAAACCGTTTTTTCAGTGTGAGTGCAACCGTACCACGTCTAGGAGCGGCACGCTTGCCGTCCACGGCCCGTTTGGGAGAGGTGGGCTTTAGTAAAGCACGTTTGCACGTGTACGAGCACGAGCGTGCGCACGTGTACGAGCACGAGGCCTACGGCGGTTCTGAGGTCATTTCCTGTGCGCCTGTTGGGACGTAGAAAAAAGGAGGGACCATGCGCGGACATTTCAAACAATGGCGGTGAAAGGTTCACGTTGGTGTGATGCGGAGGTGGAGTGTTTACTGCAGATTTGGTCGATGAAAAGATTCAAAAACAGTCGACAAGACGCACAAAAACTCAGAGGTCTACGGAAAGATCTGGAAACAAAGCCACGCATCGCCATGACGTCATCAATGCGTGTGACGTGTTACGGCGTGATGACGTATAGGCAGCAAGAAGCATTCTCCGAGGCCCAGGTAGTGTGAGTACAAACGGGCCTGGAGGGGGGGGCAAGGACCCTAAAGCCCGGGGCACGGGACGGAGGAACAGTGGGAGGGCGCCCTTAGACTCCGTAGTCATGACAGGTGTTACGTCAGTCTGCACACTCCATCAAACAAAGTGTTACACAACATTATTACATTACGGCTGAGGCTTTTAGCCAAAGCCACTTACAGGCTAGGCTACGTGTGTAGCATTAGCAATCCTAAAGTGACCGTCGGTGGGAAGGCCCTCATTCTTACTGACTGAGCTACGTTCACTGCTCGTTCTCTTAACTTCAGTGACCTCAGGCTTTTCTACTGTTTATGCTTTTGTTGGGTTCTGTACGGCGTACTTAGCAGGCAATGTCACGGACCAGAATGCACTGCTGCAGTTCAGACAGTTTAATAACGACATGACAGAGACGTGTTTTCAGCATATTGAGTCCTGACACTGTCGCCCACAGAGCCCTCCCTCCGTGCAGAGTAAAGCAATAGTACATATATTACTGGCTTGATCTGAGAGCGCTGGTGCTTGGCTGCATAAAATGACCAGCTGTGCCTGGAGGGCCTTTAATTAGGTTTCCATCGCACTCTGACAGAGTCAATGGAGCATTGATTTGATTTTCCCTTCAGAAGCTGCGGCTGTGGTCACCGAGGCCAAATGTCACCCCAGGATCATTGGATTACACAACCAACGGCTGCTTCATGGGGAGCGCTGCCCGGCCGCCTGACTGACAGCCCGACAGCAGAGGCGGGACGTGGTCCACTCTGTCTGTTGGCACCAGCTCAACTCTCCACGTCCCGGGGCCAGAGCCTGGTACTACGGGATTCGTGGTTAGCGAGGTAGCTGTTTTCTTACTGGGGTGCATGATGACGGCTCCTTCTGCTGCACACCTGCATCGTAGAACTGTGGCTCTGCGCTGCGGACTGTTTCATGTGCTTTTGTATAAAAATATCCTCCTACAACAGAGGATGGAAGCCCATAAGGGACTGTTTGACATAAGCTTGAACAATATGACGAGATTACCCTTCAGCATGATGTTGTTTGGTGGTAATAATGTTCCACGTGTCCACGTTAACAGAGCAATATTCAATTATGCAACAGCTGTTATGAATTTTGTGCAATATTGAGTCTCTCGCCAGTGTTCCCACTGTGCAGCGGCGTGACTCCGTGAACGAGGCCGTCTGTGGTCAGTTCAGGTCTGTGATCACTGCACGCCAGTCGAGCGTCTGTCACCACGACTAAACGTTGAACAGGTGAACAGAAGGTCATTTTTTTCTCATGGTTTCTGTGTTTTTAGCGAAACCAGCGAATATTCAGTTAAAGCAGATTGTCAGTGCTGCTCTCGGTGAAGTTTGCTGGATGTTAATGTAACACCGGTGCCCCGTGGTGTTTGAAGGGGGCTGAGTTTGGTGCTCTGAATAACCAGTTTGTGCCAGAGTGTGGCTTTTTACAAAGGCCCCCTGGGTAGAGTTTGCTACGTTTACGGCTGGTAGTTCACTAATTCACGATGCTAGCAACAGTAACTGAACAGAAACAGTAAAAAGTAACTTAACTTTTGAAATGAAATGTATGAAATATGGATTTTTCAATGAGGGAGAAGGAATTTCGAACAAAGTAATTTAAGTTTTTACAGAAAAAACAAAGATTTCAGGCAGTGAATTTGTTAAAATCCCTTTTAATGTTAAATCAAAACACAGAAGAGAAGAACTATGACTGCAGGGCTGACTATGGGCACAAAACAATATCTGATATCCACGACTGCACAAGACTCAGTTCAATATTCACAATTTATCTCACGAGCTACAGACGTTTGACATGTCACGGCCCAGATTGATACCTGGGTCCAGGGTCTCCAGGGTCCTGGTTTTGTACAGGCGGGCTCATCGACATGATGCATGATTGGATTACAGTAATTAAACCATCATCACAGATAATTATACACAAGCTTTTTCTGCTATGACTAAAAAAACATTTCACTCAAAGTCCAACGGAAAATCACTTCTGTGGTAAAAAGTCACCATGATGACGTTTGTTCTCTCACCTGAGGTTTTAGGGCGCACTCCCACTGTTCCTCCGTACCGTGTCCCAGCACGTTTCACGGCTAAAGTCTGGTTCCTTTGACCAGTGTGAGTGCAACCGTACCACGTCTAGGAGCGGCACGCTTGCCGTCCACGGCCCGTTTGGGAGAGTTGGGCTTTAGTAAAGCACGTTTGCACGTGTACGAGCACGAGCGTGCGCACGTGTACGAGCACGAGGCCTACGGCGGTTCTGAGGTCATTTCCTGTGCGCCTGTTGGGACGTAGAAAAAAGAAGGAGGGACCATGCGCGGACATTTCAAACAATGGCGGTGAAAGGTTCACGTTGGTGTGATGCGGAGGTGGAGTGTTTACTGCAGATTTGGTCGATGAAAAGATTCAAAAACAGTCGACAAGACGCACAAAAACTCCGAGGTCTACGGAAAGATCTGGAAACAAAGCCACGCATCGCCATGACGTCATCAATGCGTGTGACGTGTTACGGCGTGATGACGTATAGGCAGCAAGAAGCATTCTCCGAGGCCCAGGTAGTGTGAGTACAAACGGGCCTGGAGGGGGGGACAAGGACCCTAAAGCACGGGGCACGGGACGGACGCACAATGGGAGGGCGCCCTAAGCCTACGAACATTTGGGGTCTCTACTTTGTAGCCAGACCCAGACATGCTTTAAAATCACATCAGTAAAACCTTAAAATCAATTCTCAATCAGACAGGGAGCCAATGGACTGAGGCCAGGATTGGGGTGATGTAATGTAGCTGCTGCTTTGTGAACTAGTTGGAGGCGAGAGAGGAGTATCCTCCTGAGTCCATCCTGATCTCTGAGCTCTGTTGTGTTTCACTCTCAGATTTGTCTAAAAAAAAGAGTCTCTACCTGCACGTGGAGATTGTTTGTTTTGCCCGTATCATCCTGTCCACTCGGCACAGAGCTGATTCTCACAGGTACTCGCCTCAAGCTAGCATACGCTAAATGATGTTAGCAGTTTCTATCTATGACTAAGTTAGCTAGCCTAGCTCCATGTAGCGTGGACACCATGCTGTTTATTGATGAGAGAAGACACAGGCGCGTTCACAGGAAATCTGGTGCACGCGCACTGACGAGCACTCTATGGGAAGGAGGGGAGGGGCTTGGTGGTAGAGGGGGAGGGGCCGACCACACGAACGCGGGTGTTTTTGAAAGTGTGTGTTTCTCTGTTTCACGGTTCGTCCTTTCATCCACACGTAACCGCAGTTGTTGCTCATGAAATCAGAGTTTTTTGTAACCAGAGTCCAGGGAGAACTTTTTTGAAATGTCCGGTTTCAGCAGTCAACCACAATTTCTTGTCGACATTGTTTGACGTCACACTTTGCGTCAGATGTATCCATGGAGACGTGTAGCGCACTCTAGACGTGACCAGCTGACCGAGGCGGATTTTGCGGTTTCGTGTGGACGGAGATCACCGGGGGCCGTGAAAGTTTAGTTTCAAAATACCCGTGTTCGCGCGGACGAGGCCTGAGTTCACTCGATCTGCCAGACTTGCCGACCGCAGCTTTAAAGGAGGTCATTGTTTACCTTGAGAAGGATTTGTAAAACCAGACTGAAACTAAGCAAGGATGTTATTATGACAAACAATCGCTGTGAAGATTCTGTGTCAGTGTCCCTCCATCGTTAGTCTCCGTCAGGGTGCCTCCGCTCTCTGCGTTCTCATTGGTCCTCAGCTTCTGGAGCTCCTCCTCCAGATTGCTGATTTGCTGCAGGAGCTCCTTCCTGTCCTGCTGGGCCCTGAGCTCCGACCGCCGCTCCACCTCCGCGATCTTCCTCTCGTACCAACGTTCCAGCTGAGTCGACACCGTCTCAAAGAAACGCTGAGTCACCTGTGAGGAGAACAACACACTTAAAATGGTTGTATTCGATATTCAGAGCATTCATTCAGCAGCAGCTGTCACTGTTTACGGTGGGGGGCAGTTCCTCACCCCACCCATGAGTCCACTCACCTCCACAGCGTGCCGGTTGCTCCTCTCCTGGCTCAGTGTGGGCTCAGTGGGATGCTCGATGAAGAACTCCAGCGTCCTGGTGCCCTCGGTGTGTATTCCCACGCGCCTGTTTGAACCCATCAGCTCCTCAAACTGTTCCTTGTCTTGTCGGTCAGAACCCTGCTCCTGATGTTGGATCAGTCGGGGTCCCTGGGCACTGATGCTGGACTGGCTGCTGCTGCTCGAGAGGCCCATCACTGCTGCTATGGAACTGTCCTGCACCCCCGGAGACCGCCACAGGGGGTCGCCAGAGTCCAGCAGCAGGTCTGAGGTGGAGTTGGCAGGCAGAGGAAACTGGATGGTGTTCTCATAGTCATCTGATGACACGTGTGGGGTTAGAGAAAAATACATCATCCACTGAACACCCTGCAGATGTCTCAGATCTACATCACAGTGGAGGGTCAAACTGGGAGGATATGTCATTAAAATGTGCTCTCCAACGACTGCACGTACCTGGTGACCTGTCCACTTTCATTTCAAAGTACGTCCTGTTGCCCAGCTGCTCCTGCTCCGGGCCTCCCAGGCTGTAGGTAGACGTAGACGGCGGGATGTTGACGTAGGTAGCCAGTGAAGTGCTGCTGTCTCCAGACACCACAGACAGCAGGGGGAGGGACTCCAGGTCTACATCTGCTGCAGACTGCTCCACAGACTGTGAGGGGAGGAGTTTGTGGTACTGGGCTTTGGCTGGGACATGGACGTCCGTGTCCTTGAACTGGGACATACACCAACTCTTCAGCTCGTGACTCTCTGCTGCCTGTGTGAGATAAGGAACACGCGGCTGTATGATGGAAGCATTACCTAATAAGGGTACACACTCGGTCTGTCATAGATCTGTCTGCTCAAAACGTTGACTAAGATCAGCACCCCTTCCCCTCTCCAGCTCAATTGTTGAAAAACGTGTGTTAAAGTGTCCTCTAGGAGACAAAACCTGTGCTAAAGTGTCCTCTAGGAGCAAAAACACTTGCTAAAGTGTCCTAAAGGAGCCAAAACATGTGCTAAAGTGTCCTCTAGAAGCCAAAACGTGTGGTAAAGTGCCCTCTAGAAGCCAAAACGCGTGCTAAAGTGCCCTCTAGGAGCCAAAACGCGTGCCAAAGTTCCCTCTAGGAGATAAAACGCATGCTAAAGTGTCCTCTAGGAGCCCAAGCGCATGCTAAAGTGTCCTCTAAGAGCCAAAATGTGTGCTAAAGTGTCCTCTAGGAGCCAAAACGTGTGTTAAAGTGCCCTCTAGGAGCCAAAACCTGTGCTAAAGTGTCCTCTAGGAGCCCAAGCGCATGCTAAAGTGTCCTCTAAGAGCCAAAATGTGTGCTAAAGTGTCCTCTAGGAGCCAAAACGTGTGTTAAAGTGCCCTCTAGGAGCCAAAACCTGTGCTAAAGTGTCCTCTAGGAGCCAAAACACGTGCTAAAGTGTCCTCTAGGAGCCAAAACATGTGCTAAAGTGCCCTCTAGGAGCCAAAACACGTGTTAAAGTGTCCTCTAGGAGCCAAAACATGTGCTAAAGTGTCCTCTAGGAGCCAAAATGTGTGTTAAAGTGTCCTCTAGGAGCCATAACCTGTGCTAAAGTGTCCTCTAGGAGCCATAACCTGTGCTAAAGTGCCCTCTAGGAGCCAAAATGTGTGTTAAAGTGTCCTCTAGGAGCCATAACCTGTGCTAGAGTGTCCTCTAGGAGCCAAAATGTGTGTTAAAGTGTCCTCTAGGAGCCAAAATGTGTGTTAAAGTGTCCTCTAGGAGCCAAAACATGTGCTAAAGTGCCCTCTAGGAGCCATAACCTGTGCTAAAGTGTCCTCTAGGAGCCAAAATGTGTGTTAAAGTGTCCTCTAGGAGCCAAAACATGTGCTAAAGTGCCCTCTAGGAGCCAAAACCTGTGCTAAAGTGTCCTCTAGGAGCCCAAGCGCATGCTAAAGTGTCCTCTAAGAGCCAAAATGTGTGCTAAAGTGTCCTCTAGGAGCCAAAACGTGTGTTAAAGTGCCCTCTAGGAGCCAAAACCTGTGCTAAAGTGTCCTCTAGGAGCCAAAACACGTGCTAAAGTGTCCTCTAGGAGCCAAAACATGTGCTAAAGTGCCCTCTAGGAGCCAAAACACGTGTTAAAGTGTCCTCTAGGAGCCAAAACATGTGCTAAAGTGTCCTCTAGGAGCCAAAATGTGTGTTAAAGTGTCCTCTAGGAGCCATAACCTGTGCTAAAGTGTCCTCTAGGAGCCATAACCTGTGCTAAAGTGCCCTCTAGGAGCCAAAATGTGTGTTAAAGTGTCCTCTAGGAGCCATAACCTGTGCTAGAGTGTCCTCTAGGAGCCAAAATGTGTGTTAAAGTGTCCTCTAGGAGCCAAAATGTGTGTTAAAGTGTCCTCTAGGAGCCAAAACATGTGCTAAAGTGCCCTCTAGGAGCCATAACCTGTGCTAAAGTGTCCTCTAGGAGCCAAAATGTGTGTTAAAGTGTCCTCTAGGAGCCAAAACATGTGCTAAAGTGCCCTCTAGGAGCCATAACCTGTGCTAAAGTGTCCTCTAGGAGCATAAACGTGTGTTAAAGTGCCCTCTTCAGTGGCGAGGACGCGCTATATGTGCCCTTTTCGCCCCTGCCCTTCAAAAAGTCTGTGCACGCCCCTGGGGTCACACATGACCTGTAAGCATGAAATAAGATTTATCCTGCATGGAAATAAATCGATGAGTCGGCTGAAATTCTGACTAAACCTGTGTCATCAGGGCTTCCTCTCTTCCCCGGGCGGCTCTCTGCTCCATCTTGTAAACCATGATCTTCCTCTCCGCTGCTGCTCTTTCCTGATGCAGCATGTCCAGCACCTTAATCTGCCCGAGACACAGTGGAGACACAAATATCACTGTTAAAAAAACCTGAATCCAGCAATTATGTTACAATTTAGGAACTTTCTGGCATTAAAAATGTCACCAATTAATTTTAAATGACAACAATTGGTTTTGCTAAGAAATAAAACATAATCTGTGTTAATATGGTCGGTGTTCGACTCGTCAGACTGGTCAAAAAAGTTCAATTTTAGTTGATTTCCTGCAGCCATATTGCTGAAGTGATGCTCTCCAGGAGACTTAGACTCAGGGCGCCCTCCCACTGTGCCTCCGTCCCGTGCCCCGTGCTTTAGGGTCCTTGTCCCCCCCTCCAGGCCCGTTTGTACTCACACTACCTGGGCCTCGGAGAATGCTTCTTGCTGCCTATACGTCATCACGCCGTAACACGTCACACGCATTGATGACGTCATGGCGATGCGTGGCTTTGTTTCCAGATCTTTCCGTAGACCTCGGAGTTTTTGTGCGTCTTGTCGACTGTTTTTGAATCTTTTCATCGACCAAATCTGCAGTAAACACTCCACCTCCGCATCACACCAACGTGAACCTTTCACCGCCATTGTTTGAAATGTCCGCGCATGGTCCCTCCTTCTTTTTTCTATGTCCCAACAGGCGCACAGGAAATGACCTCAGAACCGCCGTAGGCCTCGTGCTCGTACACGTGCGCACGCTCGTGCTCGTACACGTGCAAACGTGCTTTACTAAAGCCCACCTCTCCCAAACGGGCCGTGGACGGCAAGCGTGCCGCTCCTAGACGTGGTACGGTTGCACTCACACTGGTCAAAGGAACCAGACTTTAGCCGTGAAACGTGCTGGGGCACGGGACGGAGGCACAGTGGGAGGGCGCCCTGAGACGTCTCTTTATTGATTCTTTGAGACGACTCCGCAAGGAAATTGCGAAAAGGTATTTCAGCTACCAACTTTGATCCTCTTTTTGAAAAACATTTGAATATATGCACAATATCACCATTGCAGTTCACATTTCCTTACAAAGAATGAGAAACAATTCAACTTTAGCTTGGACTTGAGGCTGGACATGAAAGTTTAAGGTAAATCACAGTGACGGTCTGTAGGCAGAGAAAGAGTGGAAGCAGACCTGGTGTCTGGTCCTGTGGTCCATCTGGCCCAGTCTGCTGTTGACCTGCTCCTGCACGTTCAGGATGTGCAGCCTCATCTCCTCCTGCGTGGCTTTGACTCGCCCCTCCAGCTTCTTGAACAGCGGCTTACAGTGGCATCCATCAGCTGGGGCCTACGGGGGATGGTCACAGGTCATGAGCTGCACACATCAAGTACTCTGATCGTGGTTCCTGTCTCTATTTCTGTTTCCTGTCTGTGTAAGTGACAAACAACATTTTTGAAATTGGTCCAGAACTGAGTGTGTGTGCTGCTGCCTGGCTGCTGTAACCAAGCTTTTTTTGTTGATGCAGGTCAACCTAGCCCCGCCCACAGCCACTTCCTGTTTGAACCAATCAGGAAGTTCCGTCAGCGTCAGTTCTCTGAGTGTCCACTAGGGGCAGGTTTCATAACAGAGCAGTTTCTCATTGAGCCCCATGTTAAACAGGCCGTTTACACAGCATCATTAAACCTGTTTAAGGACAAAAGAACATTCTAGTCTGTGTGTTTAGCTCAGATCTCCATGACAACACTGAGGGGGAGGGTCTAGTTTTTATTTTATTGGAGGTTAAAGTTTATGGATAATTAGGGGCGTGGCCTCTTGAGTGACAGCTAGCCTCTGGACCTCACTTCTCCTCGGAGGTAAACGTCAGCCAGATGGACGTACGCCCCTCCCCCCAACGTCACATACATGCCCTTTTTTGGTCAGAGGAAATGACAGATGGAGACTCCCGTAGGCGAAGACGATTGGATCAAGTTAGAGAATGGACCTCGACGGAGACGCTACGTCTGTTTTTAAACAGTCTATGAGGTCAACATAGTATCTTTAGCTAATAGCATTAGCCTTCCCCCGCTCTGATGCAAAGTCAGAGTTTTGTGTCTCAGGACTGATGGAGGTGAAGTTTCTGCAGATTCCTGCTTCAGTCTTGTCGTCTGTGACGTTGTCGTTGTCCTTCGTCAGTACTGAAGAGGGTCCAGTGGGGAAAGACGCTACCTGACAACCAGAAGAGCCGGCCACTGCGGGTTCAAACCCCGCCTGAGGTACATGACACAACCGCTCAAACACTAAAGGGTTCAAAACTTGTGTTGGTTGCGAATTTACGAATTTCATCTTTAGAATTTCAATTTCAACATACGAATTTCAACTTGCGAATGTCTGAATTTCAATTTCAACTAGGGGATTTCCAATTTGCGAATTTCCAAATTTCAAGACTGTCCAGTGGGGAAGGACGCTTCCTGCCAACCATGAGAGTTCAAACCCCTCCCAAGACAACACAAAACCACTCAAACACTAAAGGGTTCAAAACTTGCGTTCATAAATGCTGTCCGTTGGGAAGTCAACTTGCGAATTTCCAAGTTTCAATTTCAAGACTGTCCAGTGGGGAAGGGAAGGTTGCTGCGAGTTCATCTTCCGAGTTTCAATTTCAACACTCTTGGAACAGCACCTTTCTGGATGGACGTGTGCTTTGGTAGGATGTCTTCTCCTCTTTATCTCGCAGTAGTGTCGACGTCAAACTGCAGACCAAAGTTCTACTCTGGTGTCTGCTGACAACATCCCGTGAGATTTCAGAACAAGAATTCAGTCAGACCCTAACCCTGATACCTAAAAAGAAAGATTGCAGCTCGGTTCACAGCAGGCAGGCTGCAGCGCTCACACTCGGTACTGGACCAGTTTCAAAAAGAGCTGTTGCCTTTCGTCACTTAACCAGAAATATGTCTGAAAATAGGTTAAAAAAGACCCAAATTCCCCGTTAAGCATCAAGAGTTTCTCGAACACTGCTCCAAACCAACTGTTTCACCCTCTCCGTACTCTGGAAACTTGTGATTTATGAATCGAGCTCTGAGCAAAACCACTGTTTCACAAAAAGTGTCTGTAGTTAAGTCATCAGTGACCTGTCCAATGGTGCCATCCTTGTCCCGGTACAGTGTGTAAAGCTGAAAGATTTTTCCATTGGGACCAGATTCTTCACTTCCCTCCCAGAACAGATTCTTCTTGGCGTCGTCTTTCTCTCCTTTTTTCCCAACGTTTACATTCAAAGCCTGCAAAGGAGTAAAAGTGACACACTGTTAGTAAAGATGGCGTTAAAAGGAGCCAGTTGAGGTGGTTCAGGATCATCTGGTAAGGATGAACCCTGGGCGCCTCCCTAGGGAGGTGTTCCAGGCACGTCCAGCTGGGAGGAGGCCTCGGGGAAGACCCAGGACCAGGTGGAGAGATTAGATCTCCACACCTGGGAACGCCTCAGGATCCTCCAAGTTTGAGGCCCCTTGCTAAAGCTACTGCCCCCGCGACCCGACCCCGGATAAGAGGTTGAAGATGAGATGGTCATAAGCGCTGTAGGGCTACTCCTATCTTAGGCCTTCTCTACTAACAGGGAACAGGTTCTTGAACTGGTCCCATTCCATTCTTTTCCATGCAACCACCGTGTGTCGGGGGAGCTTAACGGCCCCCTGTGGGACCATGAGACCCCGCGTGAAGGGTGTGGGGCCACAGGCTATCTATCGCAACTCTTGCAGCGCTGCAGCGGGTTCCCTGTGTGCCGCTAGAGAGCATGTGAAGGAAAACCGGTGTAGGATGGCAAATCCCAATACTTTTATGTGCACGCACGTCCAATGTTTTGTCCGCAGGCCACCTTTGACGTGAATCCTGTTCACCCCAGGCCACAAGAGCATAGAGGACTGATAGTCCTGAGAGTGAACCGGGAGTCCCGACCTCCTGAGAGCGAACAGGGAGTCCCGACCTACTGCGAGTGAATCCGGAGTCCCGACCTACTGCGAGTGAATCCGGAGTCCTGACCTACTGCGAGTGAATCTGGAGTCCTGACCTACTGCGAGTGAATCTGGAGTCCCGACCTACTGCGAGTGAATCTGGAGTCCCGACCTACTGCGAGTGAATCTGGAGTCCCGACCTACTGCGAGTGAATCTGGAGTCCCGACCTACTGCGAGTGAATCTGGAGTCCCGACCTACTGCGAGTGAATCTGGAGTCCCGACCTACTGCGAGCGAATCTGGAGTCCCGACCTACTGCGAGTGAATCTGGAGTCCCGACCTACTGCGAGTGAATCTGGAGTCCCGACCGACTGCGAGCGAATCTGGAGTCCCGACCGACTGCGAGTGAATCTGGAGTCCCGACCGACTGCGAGTGAATCTGGAGTCCCGACCGACTGCGAGCGAATCTGGAGTCCCGACCGACTGCGAGTCAACCGGGAGTCCCGACCTCCTCCGAGTCAACCGGGAGTCCCGACCGACTGCGAGCGAATCTGGAGTCCCGACCTACTGCGAGCGAATCTGGAGTCCCGACCTACTGTGAGTAAAACGGGAGTCCCGACCTACTGCGAGCGAACAGGGAGTCCCGACCTACTGCGAGTTAACTGGGAGTCCCGACCTACTGCGAGTTAACCGGGAGTCCCGGCCTACTGCGAGTTAACCGGGAGTCCCGGCCTCCTGAGAGCGAACCGGGAGTCCCGACCTCCTGAGAGTGAACCGGGAGTCCCGACCTCCTGAGAGTCAACCAGGGGTCCTGACCTGAGAGTGAACCGGGAGTCCCGGCCTCCTGAGAGCGAACCGGGAGTCCCGACCTACTGCGAGTCAACCGGGAGTCCCGGCCTCCTGAGAGCGGACCTGGGGAGTCCTGACCAACTGAGTTCTTCTCTGGACACCAAACTTAATGAACTTCTCTAAAAGTTCTGGTAGATCTGTGATACAGAAGCACGTTTGGGAACAGAGCAGCTGTGAATTCAAATCTTTTCTTTGTCCATTTGAATTAAAAAAAAAAAAGAGATAAAAGAACTTCCTATTCCTGGACTTGAACCCAGACCTTCTGAGTTTAAACCATGACTCCTGTCCTCTAGACCATCAGGGACAACTGGACTTGTGGACCCAGTTCCACCTGCAAATCCTGACACCAGCAGCCGAAGAAACTCAACAACTAAACGACTGTAAAGTCCGAAGTCAGAGTTTTGTGTCTCAGGACTGATGGAGGTGAAGTTTCTGCAGGTTCCTGCTTCAGTCTGATCCTCTTTGTCTCTGTCATTGTTAGTTTTCATCAGTACTGAAGATGGTCCAGTGGGGAAGGACACCGCCTGCCAACCAGGAGAGCCGGCCACCGTGGGTTCAAACCCCGCCTGAGGTACATCACACCACCACTCAAACACTAAAGGGTTCAAAACTCGCTTTCACAAATGCTGTTCGTTGCGAAGTTACGAATTTCAATGTCAACTACAACTTGTGAATTTACGAATTTCAATGTCAACTGACGAATTTACGAATGTCAATGTCAACTGACAAACTCACGAATTTCAACTTGCGAATTTACGAATTTCAATTTCAAGATGGTCCAGTGGGGAACTACACTGCCACCGCAGGTTCAAGCCCCGCTTGAGGTACACCACTCAAACACTAAAGGGTTCAAAACTTGCGTTCACAAATGCCGCTCGTTGCGATTTCAACTTCCGAATTTCAATTTCAACTTGGGGATTTGCGATTTCAATTTCAATGTGCAGTGAGAACAGGTGCGCCCTTTACTTTGTATCTTAAAGGACCTGAAGTTTTCAGTTTAGATTCACATTTCACACCTGAGTGAGAACCAGGAGTCCTGACCTCTAGACCACCTGGGACACAGAGACATAATAACGTCCAGACATCTACAGTTCAGACAACTTTATTAGGTGTAGGCTTTTCTGGCGTAGAGAAAAAACGCAAAATCAACGACAACATAACAACAAGCAGCAGACGACAACAGGAGTACAATATGCAAAATCAGTAAACATCCCCTAAGGCGCTTAAGTGACTGCCTCATAATTGTGTGGAGCGGCACAATTTAATATCAGAGACCTTAGGGCGCCCTCCCACTGTTCCTCCGTCCCGTGCCCCATGCTTTAGGGTCCTTGTCCCCCCCTCCAGGCCCGTTTGTACTCACACTACCTGGGCCTCGGAGAATGCTTCTTGCTGCCTATACGTCATCACGCCGTAACACGTCACACGCATTGATGACGTCATGGCGATGCGTGGCTTTGTTTCCAGATCTTTCCGTAGACCTCAGAGTTTTTGTGCCTCCGCATCACACCAACGTGAACCTTTCACCGCCATTGTTTTAAATGTCAGCGCATGGTCCCTCCTTCTTTTTTCTACGTCCCAACAGGCGCACAGGAAATGACCTCAGAACCACCGTAGGCCTCGTGCTCGTGCGCACGCTCGTGCTCGTACATGTGCAAACGTGCTTTACTAAAGCCCACCTCTCCCAAACGGGTCGTGGGCGGCAAGCGTGCCGCTCCTAGACGTGGTACGGTTGCACTCACACTGGTCAAAGGAACCAGACTTTACCCGTGGAACTTGCTGGGGCACGGGACGGAGGCACAGTGGGAGTGCGCCCTTATAGTTTGGTAATTTTATCAGCTCCCACCAGAATCCTGATCCAGGACTGTCATTCATGTGTCCTGTTGCAGACATAAAGCCAAGCAGTTGATCCATCAGTGAATCATTGATGTTGAAGCATTAATCAAACATTTATTGTAAAAACTGTTCATCTGTGAGCCCCACCATCACCTCCATGGTTCACTGTGGCTGAGCAGAACAGTCCTGACGCCCTCGGTTGTTACCTGCTCCTTCATTCTCCTCGTCCTTCGGTGGCTGACGGGGCTGCCGACGGCGGCCGGGCTCTTGTAGCGATGCTGCTGCTGCTGGTGAGGACCCACTTTGAAGTCCGTTCTGCTCTCCATTAGTTCACTGCTGGGGGTTTCCTCCACCACAGAGCTGCTGTCCTGCTCACGACACACAGGAGGAACGAGGTCTATTGTGAAATTTCAACCAGATGCAAAATGTACGATGCCATTTTCTTTAATTCGCAGTTGCAGATCCGATACCCAAACTTACAAATCCACTTATACCGAGTACCGATCGGATCCCTGTGCATTAAAAAGCATGTACACCATATAACATTTTCTTATATGTAGTTTGACAGTCAGTCATAACGTAAAGAACGTAAATATACGACTTTAAAGTAGATGCTAACACCAACACTTTGGGTGCCATGGAAGGAATTTCTAATACTCGTAATAGTATCCGAACAACTTTAATGAAAACTGCATTGAATGAAATAACAAAAGCAAAAGTTAGTATTCATTTTTAATCTATAAAAAACCTTCAGTGTCATTCTCTTCTCTAAATGCAGAATAAGGGCGCACTCCCACTGTGCCTCCGTACCGTGCCCCAGCACGTTTCACGGCTAAAGCCTGGTTCCTTTGACCAGTGTGTGTGCAACCGTACCGCGTCTAGGAGCGGCGCGCTTGCCGTCCACGGCCCGTTTGGGAGAGGTGGGCTTTAGTAAAGCACGTTTGCACGTGTACGAGCACGAGCGTGTGCACGTGTACGAGCACGAGGCCTACGGCGGTTCTGAGGTCATTTCCTGTGCGCCTGTTGGGACGTAGAAAAAAGAAGGAGGGACCATGCGCGGACATTTCAAACAATGGCGGTGAAAGGTTCACGTTGGTGTGATGCGGAGGTGGAGTGTTTACTGCAGATTTGGTCGATGAAAAGATTCAAAAACAGTCGACAAGACGCACAAAAACTCCGAGGTCTACGGAAAGATCTGGAAACAAAGCCACGCATCGCCATGACGTCATCAATGCGTGTGACGTGTTACGGCGTGATGACGTATAGGCAGCAAGAAGCATTCTCCGAGGCCCAGGTAGTGTGAGTACAAACGGGCCTGGAGGGGGGGACAAGGACCCTAAAGCACGGGGCACGGGACGGAGGCACAGTGGGAGGGCGCCCTTAGTCTCCAGTTCTGATAAAACCGATGCTATCTAAGTTAACCACTGTTGTTGTTAGCTTAGATCTCTCGTGTCATCAGCCCCCCGCTCCCCCCTCAACTGCCAGTAGCTCCTTACACGACACTGATTGGACGTTGGCTTCTGGTTATTTCTTACTTTGTTTGGAAGTATGTCCACTCTCGTGACAGATTGGGTCCTGCGCTCCGCTGTCAGTCTTTCTCTTCGTTTCCTTATTGTTCTTCCCCGCATGAAGCGATGCACCTGCGGACAATTACAAAATCTGCATGATTACAACAAATAAGATGTTTGCTATGCTATTTAAAAACTGTGATCGTGAAAGTTAGTACGCTTGGGTTTCACAGGCAGACTTCTTCAACTGCAACTCCGACGTGTAGTAGTTTCCAAGTTGATTTCTGTCACCACAACATGGCGATGGTGTATCTTTTTTGCTAACAATGAGCTGTGGGAGGAAGCTTAGCTATGTTCCTTAGGTCCTATGTTCCCAATCAGCGCCGAATTCCCCAGTAAATAAGCTAATGTGGACCCTAACACCACCCCCTGACCCTGACCCTGACTAACTACACTGTTGCTGCTGTGTTGTGTGTGTAGGGACTCTTCTCATGTGCAGAGGTTTTCTGTTATTTTCACCAGCATTAGTGGTTAAAAAAGACCTTTGAATGCCTTCACCGTGCTGCCCCGAGCTAATCACAAAAAGATGCAAAATGACTAAAAATAGATGCAAAACCAGCACAAAAAAATGCAAAATGACTAAAAATAGATGCAAAACCAGCACAAAAAGATGCAAAATGACTAAAAATAGATGCAAAACCACCACAAAAAGATGCAAAATGACTAAAAATAGATGCAAAATCAGCACAAAAAAAATGCAAAATGACTAAAAATAGATGCAAAACCAGCACAAAAAGATGCAAAATGACTAAAAATAGATGCCAAACACCACAAAAAGAAGCAACATGACTAAAACTAGATGCAAAACCAGCACAAAAAGATGCAAAATGACTAAAAATAGATGCAAAACCACCACAAAAAGATGCAAAATGACTAAAAATAGATGCAAAACCACCACAAAAATATGCAAAATGACTAAAAATAGATGCAAAACCACCAGAAAAAGATGCAAAATGACTAAAAATAGATGCAAAACCAGCACAAAAAGATACAAAATGATTAAAAATAGTTGCAAAACCACCACAAAAAGATGCAAAATGACTAAAAATAGATGCAAAACCACCACAAAAAGATGCAAAATGACTAAAAATAGATGCAAAACCACCACAAAAAGATGCAAAATGACTAAAAATAGATGCAAAACCACCCTGACCCTGACTAACTACGTTGTTGGTGCTTTGTTGTGTGTGTAGGGACTCTTCCCGTGCTGCTGCAGAGGTTTGCTGTTATTTTCAGCAGCATTAGTGGTTAAAAAAGACCTTTGAATGCCTTCACCGTGCTGCCCCGAGCTAATCACTGTTAGCCACGTCCGGCTGTTAGCATCTCTCCTGGATTTCTCCGTTAATAGTTGTTACACAAGAAGAAAACTTGTCTCCAGGGATCATTTGATGAGTGTAAGTGCAGGAAAAGACCCTGGGATGATTTCATTGTAAGCCTTTGTTCTCACGGGGGAGGAATCAAACCCCTCGGCGCCGCCTTTGTTAAAGCTGTGCGTGGAAACCAAGCGATGAACACAGATTAAGGATTTCTACAATTCCCATTCTAAACACTGCACACCCTCATGTTCTGGTTTAAAGCATCTAACACAAGCATGTGAATGTGTATGTAGTGCAAACACCAACCTGAGGAGCTCTGGCCAGCAGATGAGCCACATCTCTATGGTTGTTGTCTCTGGCTTTGTCCAGGGCTGTTTTTCCTGCCTGGGAGTGAACAGCATGTTGTAAACACTAGAACACCTTTCATACGACACATAGCAGAACAATAATCTCACATTCAACCTGTGGTTCACTGTTGAAGGGGTATAAAGGTGCACGTCGTTCAGTTTACTCATCATGAGGAGCTCTGTGATTGATAATGGTTGCATGGTTTCTTTTGTGGCTCTGGAGCAACTTTTCAAAGTGTGAAAGCAGGAACAGAAACCCTGCACTGAAAGGTAGAGGTGTGGGGTGTAAGGGCGCCCTCCCACTGTGCCTCCGTCCCGTGCCCCGTGCTTTAGGGTCCTTGTCCCCCCCTCCAGGCCCGTTTGTACTCTCACTACCTGGGCCTCGGAGAACGCTTCTTCGATGGGACTTACGTTGTTTCTGATTTTCCCCTCGGTCCCGGCTTCCAGTAAGAGCTGAACTGTCTTCTTATGGTTCAGCGCGGCAGCCAAGTGGAGCGCCGTGTCCCCGGCCTACAGGCAAACACACACACACACACATTGAATTTTCTCATCTCATCTCATCTTCAGCCCCTGATCCTGGATCAGGTCTCGGGGCAGCAGCTTTAGCAGGGGGACCCCAAACATCCCTTTCCGGGGCCACATTAACCAAACTAAGAACGGTTCACAAAGACTCTACGGACAAACGAGGACGAGGAAGAGAGACCCTGCCCGGAGGAAGCCCAGGGCCCCCGTCTGGGGTGCCTGGTGGCCGGGTTTGCCACGGAGCCCGAAAAAGTGATGTGGCCCCTCCCTCCTCTCCATCCTGAGGGGCCACCACTCGCAGGAGGAACCACTGGGGTCGGGTGCGCTGTTGCACGCGGGCAGTGAAGGTGAAGGGCCTCGACTGACCAGACACGGGCACATTGAATTTTGATTTATTCATTTTATACATTTATTTCTGACATGTCGAAAAAAGAATACAAAATACAAAACTATACTGAATTAAGTGAGTTCACAAATACAGAAAAACAAATTGTACCAACATTTATACGATGAACTCTGCCTGAAAAGGAGCAGGAAGACGTGTCCACATATGCAGATAACAGTGATGTGTTGTACCTGGTTCGTCTCCTTCACCGAGCACAGAGAACTCAGCAGGATCTTCACCAGGGTCAGGTTGTTGTAGCGCGCGGCCACGTGCAAACAGGTGTCTCCCCTCTGGAATCAGATCAGAGTTCAGACTTTAAAGAGTTAGCAGCTGAAACTAAAACCACCTCCTCTTACATTCTGCCTTTGAGAGACAGTTTCGATGCACAGATGCCTGAGAATCGAACAACGTCTCACAGAGATTACCCGTCCAGCAAAGTCGTTGACTTGGCTTTCTCCGCAGCTAAGTCGTGGATATTTACTACGGGGTCATCCCCATGTTCCCGGGTCGCATTAAAGCCTCTGCCTTCGCGGATTAAATCCAGCATTTTCTTAGGGTTAGAGTTCAGAGTCAGGGTTAGAGGTCAGGGTCAGGGGTCAGGGTTAGGGGGCAGGGTCAGGGGGCAGGATCAGGGGGCAGGGTCAGGGTCAGGGGTCAGGGTTAGGGGGCAGGGTCAGGGGGCAGGATCAGGATCAGGGGGCAGGGTTAGGGGGTAGTGTTAGGGTCAGGCTCAGGATCAGGGGCAGGGTCAGGATCAGGGGGCAGGGTTAGGGTCAGGGGTCAGGGTTAGGGGGTAGTGTTAGGGTCAGGGTCAGGATCAGGGGGCAGGGTTAGGGGGGAGGGTCAGGGTCAGGATCAGGGGGCAGGGTTAGGGGGTAGTGTTAGGGTCAGGGTCAGGGGGCAGGGTTAGGGGGTAGTGTTAGGGTCAGGGTCAGGGGGCAGGGTTAGGGTCAGGGGTCAGGGTTAGGGGGTAGTGTTAGGGTCAGGGTCAGGATCAGGGGGCAGGGTTAGGGTTAGGGAAGCCTCTTGGATGAGAGGTGAAACGTCTTCCTAGACAAATAACCAAGTCCAGTTGCTATGGACTGAACTCGCGATGAGGACACACACTGACGCAGTAAAGAGTGTACTCATTTTACAACCATGTGTCGGAGGAGAACCCAGTGCATTGTGGGATGCTGGAGGACTCACATTGTTCTTGGTGTCCGGCGTGGCTCCTCCGAGCAGCAGAAGGCGAGCCGTCTGAGCGTGTGCATTCTGACAGGCCAGGTGGAGCGCTGTGTTTCCCGCCTGCACATAAAACAGTGACGTAGAGTTCAGGGTGAATCAGAGAAGGCTACAGGATGTGGAGGAACGTTCCAGAGACACAAAATAAGATCTCGTGTTGTGTAAATGTCTTGTTGTGTCGTATTTAGTTGTGTTGTCTTCACTCCTACCTTGTTCCTGACGTGCACGTCAGCTCCGGTCTTCACCAGCAGTTTGACGCAGTGAGAGAATCCGTGCCACGACACCTCATGCAGCGCGGTGTTGCCGTCCTCAAACACACATTGAACATGGTTTTCACATTAAAGCTTCTATCGTGTTATCAAATAGAGTATGTATGATGTAATTCAGAGTCCTGGCGTGTCTGTCCAGCGGGTCCAGCACTCACTCTGTCCTGCAGGTCCACAGCACAGCCGCCCTGAATCAGAGCCGCCACAGCGTCGCTGTTCCCCACCATCGCGGCCCGGTGCAGGGCGGTCTTCTGAGCCGGGCCCTGGCACGATGATGAGGGCACGTGGACCAGCGCCTGTTCGCTCATCACTGCTATGCCTGCGTGCTTATGTGTGCATGTCTGGACAAAAACAGATATAAATGCATCTTTTTGTGCTGGTTTTGCATCTTTTTTCAGTCATTTTGCATCTTTTTGAGGTGGTTTTGCATCTTTTTTCAGTCATTTTGCATCTTTTTGAGGTGGTTTTGCATCTATTTTTACTCATTTTGCATCTATTTGAGGTGGTTTTGCATATTAATATATTATATATTTGCAATATTTAACTTTAATGCTGCTGAAAATAACAGCAAACCTCTGCAGCAGCATGAGAAGAGTCCCTACACACACAACAAAGCAGCAATGGGCTCCTTCCTTTGGGATTGACTTTGGTAACTTTTGGATCTTTTTGTGGTGGTTTTGCATCTATTTTTACTCATTTTGCATCTATTTGAGGTGGTTTTGCATCTATTTTTAGTCATTTTGCATCTTTTTGTGGTGGTTTTGCATTTTTTTTAGTCATTTTGCACCTTTTTGTGGTGGTTTTGCATCTATTTTTAGTCATTTTGCATCTTTTCGTGCTGGTTTTGCATCTATTTTTAGTCATTTTGCATCTTTTTGTGCTGGTTTTGCATCTATTTTTAGTCATTTTGCATCTTTTTGTGGTGGTTTTGCATCTATTTGTAGTCATTTTGCATCTTTTTGTGGTTAGCTCGGGGCAGTACGGTGAAGGCATTCAAAGGTCTTTTTTAACCACTAATGCTGCTGAAAATAACAGCAAACCTCTGCAGCAGCATGAGAAGAGTCCCTACACACACAACAAAGCACCAATGGGCTCCTTCCACTGTAATGGACTTTACTATGAGAGGAGCTGGTACAGGGGCCAGTAGGTAAGTCTTTAAAACACTCTTTAATAAACTCTGGCTTCACTAACTACGCTGTTGATGCTTTGTTGTGTGTGTAGGGACTCTTCTCATGCTGCTGCAGAGGTTTGCTGTTATTTTCAGCAGGATTAGTGGTTAAAAACCAATTAGGGTTGGTTTAGAGGTGGATTTAAGTGAAACAGAAGAGACTGTTGAGTGTAGAGGGCACTTTAAAACACGTTTTGGCTCCTAGAGGACACTTTAGCACATGTTTTGGCTCCTAGAGGACACTTTAGCACATGTTTAGGCTCCTACAGGACACTTTAGCACATGTTTTGGCTCCTAGAGGACACTTTAGCACATGTTTAGGCTCCTACAGGACACTTTAGCACATGTTTTGGCTCCTAGAGGACACTTTAGCACATGTTTAGGCTCCTAGAGGACACTTTAGCACATGTTTTGGCTCCTAGAGGACACTTTAGCACATGTTTAGGCTCCTACAGGACACTTTAGCACACGTTTAGGCTCCTAGAGGACACTTTAGCACACGTTTTGGCTCCTAGAGAATACTTTAACACATCTATTGGCTCCTAGAGGACACTTTCACACATGTTTAGGCACCTAGAGGACACTTTAGCACATGTTTTGGCTCCTAGAGGGCACTTTAGCACATCTTTTGGCTCCTAGAGGACACTTTAACACACGTTTATGCTCCTAGAGGACACTTTAGCACACGTCTATGCTCCTAGAGGACACTTTAGCACATGTTTTAGCTCCTAGAGGACACTTTAACACACCTTTTGGCTCCTAGAGGACACTTTAGCACACCTTTTTGCTCCTAGAGGACACTTTAACACACCTTTTGGCTCCTAGAGGACACTTTAGCACACCTTTTTGCTCCTAGAGGACACTTTAACACACCTTTTGGCTCCTAGAGGACACTTTTCCGTTGTGTTTCACTCTCAGATCAGTCTGTTAACGTTTGAGCGGCGACCGAAACAATCAGCGTTGGTTTCTTTGGTGGATTTAAGTGAAATCAGAAGAGACTGTTGATGGCAGGGTAAAGTCTGTTTAAGGTCCGGTCCAGCTGATGTGGACACTTGTCTTCTCACATACAGCTCCTCCGTGTTATTACGCGTTGGTAAGTCTAAAGGGGCTTCTGTTGTGTCCGCATTGTGCCTCTGAGCAGGTCGAGTACAGTGGCTTTATCAGACATTACTATAAACCTCTGCTGCTAATGTGTTGACCTGAATTACCACGCGGACTGTCCTGCTCCTTTACCGCTAAGCATCTGACCCAAATGACAAAGGATTTCATGTCGTGCGTTTGAGCCGATAGTCAGATTACTCGCTACGCTAAGAGTCGATCTCTAATCTTTGTTGGTGATTATATACAGACTTGAACCTAAAGCACGTGAGCACTGGACTCATCACTCTCTCTGACTCTGTTTCTTCATTAATTATGTATATCATCATAAATTACACATTCTGATAAAGGCCGGGTCTGTAATTACACTGTATGAACTTCTATGCTGATGATATTCTTCCATCTGTATGAAAAAAGGATTTTATCTGGGGACTCTTTGGAGGGGCCCGACCACTAGATTGGAAACTACTGCACAAATCTACAGAAGTGTAAAATAGTTAAAACTAGCTCCACTTAGACCCGCTACACATGCAACATGATTAGAAATAGATGCAAAACCAGCACAAAAAGATGCTAAATGACTAAAAATAGATGAAAACCAGCACAAAAAGATTCAAAATGACTAAAAATAGATGCAAAACCACCACAAAAAGATGCTAAATGACTAAAAAATAGATGCAAAACCACCACAAAAAGATGCAAAATGACCAAAAACAGATGCAAAACCAGCACAAAAAGATGCAAAATGACTAAAAATAGATGCAAAACCACCACAAAAAGGCGCAAAATGACCAAAAATAGATGCAAAACCACCACAAAAAGATGCAAAATGACCAAAAATAGATGCAAAACCACCACAAAAAGATGCAAAATGACTAAAAATAGATGCAAAACCACCACAAAAAGATGCAAAATGACTAAAAATAGATGCAAAACCACCACAAAAAGATGCAAAATGACTAAAAATAGATGCAAAACCACCACAAAAAGATGCTAAATGACTAAAAATAGATGAAAACCAGCACAAAAAGATTCAAAATGACTAAAAATAGATGCAAAACCAGCACAAAAAGATGCAAAATGACTAAAAATAGATGCAAAACCACCACAAAAGGATGCTAAATGACTAAAAATAGATGCAAAACCAGCACAAAAAGGATGCAAAATGACTAAAACACTGATGCTTCAGACGCAGACAACGTCTCCAAATTTAAAGTCACCAAGGGTCTTTTCCTTTTTCTGCACTTTAATCATCAAATAAACCATTGAAACAATTTTAACAACTATTAACGAAGAAATCCTGTAGAGGGGCTAACAGTTATTAGCTCGCGGCAGCACGGTGAAGGCATTCAAAGGTCTTTTTTAACCACTAATGCTGCTGAAAGTAACAGCAAACCTCTGCAGCAGCATGAGAAGAGTCCCTACACACACAACAAAGCGTCATCAGCGTAGAGAGTGAACCTGCTGGTGGTTTTGAGTCTTTTTGTGGTGGTTTTGCATCTATTTGTGGTGGTTTTGAGTCTTTTTGTGGTGGTTTTGAGTCTTTTTGTGGTGGTTTTGAGTCTTTTTGTGGTGGTTTTGAGTCTTTTTGTGGTGGTTTTGAGTCTTTTTGTGGTGGTTTTGAGTCTTTTTGTAGTGGTTTTGAGTCTTTTTGTGGTGGTTTTGAGTCTTTTTGTGGTGGTTTTGCATCTTTTTGTGGTGGTTTTGCATCTTTTTGTGGTGGTTTTGAGTCTTTTTGTGGTGGATTTGTATCTTTTGATGGAGTTTATTTAAAGAGTGACGGGAAATGCTTGATTGTGAGTTTAGTTAAGCTGCAGAAACAAAAGTCACATTTGTGTTTATTAACTGATGCAACATTTTACTTTAATGCTGCTGAAAATAACAGCAAACCTCTGCAGCAGCATGAGAAGAGTCCCTACACACAAAACAAAGCAGCAATGGGCTCCTTCCTTTGGGATTGACTTTGGTAACTTTTGCATCTTTTTTTAGTCATTTTGCATCTTTTTGTGCTAGTTTTGCAAATTTTTTTTAGTTTTTTTGCATCTTTTTGTCATTAGCTCGGGGCAGCACGGTGAAGGCATTCAAAGGTCTTTTTTAACCACTAATGCTGCTGAAAATAACAGCAAACCTCTGCAGCAGCATGAGAAGAGTCACTACACACACAACAAAGCAGCAATGGGCTCCTTCCACTGTAATGGACTTTACTATGAGAGGAGCTGGTACAGGGGCCAGTAGGTAAGTCTTTAAAACACTCTTTAATAAACTCTGGCTTCACTAACTACACTGTTGGTTGTTAAAAACCCACCACCTCGACCCTCACGCCTACACACGAATCACAGTGCATCACTTTTTAGAGTTAACAGGTAATGAGGACTGGGTAGTTTTAAAAGAACAGCGTTTGCAGCTGTTACATTTTTATCACTGTGATATTTCCTCATGAGGCTGTTGGTCAAATGTTTAACTACAGAGTCTCTCAGAAAACAAGTGCATTGTCCAGTTGCATTGACTTTACCTCATCCTCCATGGAGCCCGGAGACTTCTGTGACTCCCCGTTGAAAAGGAGCATCCACGCAAAATCCAAACAAGCCTTTGAAAAAAGTTACTCGCTGTGTTTGTGGTTCGTAAGAGGATGATGCTGCTGCAGCAACAACAGCAGCAGCAGACCGGCTACTCAGAGTGTGAAGATGTGCTGAAAGGATGCCAGCTGTTTGTAATGCATTACAGCTTAGAGAGAGAGGGAGAGAGAGAGAGAGAGAGAGAGAGAGAGAGAGAGGGAGAGAGAGGGAGAGAGAGAGAGAGAGAGCAGCAGAACATACATCTACAATAACACCTTTAACCCTTCATCTGCACGAACACACTGTAAAAAAGGTTCAATCATCTGAAATTACAACAGGATGTCAGCTGATTGAACCTCAGCTGGGGAATAGTGTGGTTTGATCTCCGTCACACACACACACACACACACACACACACACACACACGTACGGATTAGGATCAGTCCACTCAGATGAAATCTCTGCGTCGCTGGGAATCGAAGCTTTTGTTGCACATGACGACAAATCCAGTTAAACTGAAATTCACAATAATCGAACGCAGCTGAAGCGATGAATGAAGGAGCGTGTGGAAGGATTTTCTGCTTTACAGCATTTAAATGAACGTGCTTACGTGGAAACTTTGTGATATATGACAGCTTGTGACTGAGTGAATTATAAAACATCAAAGTCAACGTGGTACTTTGATGAAATGGTGAAACACTTCAGACGCTCTGCAGATGGAGATCAATGTCCTCACAACATACAAAGATGAGGGTTAATTGTTTCCCCTGTGGTGACCTGTAGGTGGGGCGCTCTGTATCTATGGCTATAGTGTGTCATTGAACCATGATCGGTTGACCCCCCTCGTGGCCCAATTGTCAAAAAACGTGTGCTAAAGTGTCCTCTAGGAGCCAAAACATGTGTTAAAGTGTCCTCTAGGAGCATAAACGTGTGTTAAAGTGCCCTCTAGGAGCATAAACGTGTGCTAAAGTGTCCTCTAGGAGCATAAACGTGTGTTAAAGTGTCCTCTAGGAGCCAAAACATGTGTTAAAGTGCCCTCTAGGAGCCCAAACGTGTGCTAAAGTGTAGGAGCATAAACGTGTGCTAAAGTGTCCTCTAGGAGCATAAATGTGTTCTAAAGTGTCCTCTAGGAGCCTAAACGTGTGTTAAAGTGTCCTCTAGGAGCATAAACGTGTGCTAAAGTGTCCTCTAGGAGCCAAAACGTGTGTTAAAGTGTCCTCTAGGAGCCAAAACCTGTGCTAAAGTGCCCTCTAGGAGCATAAACGTGTGCTAAAGTGTCCTCTAGGAGCATAAACGTGTGTTAAAGTGTCCTCTAGGAGCATGAACGTGTGCTAAAGTGTCCTCTAGGAGCATAAACGTGTGTTAAAGTGTCCTCTAGGAGCATAAACGTGTGTTAAAGTGTCCTCTAGGAGCATAAACGTGTGCTAAAGTGTCCTCTAGGAGCATAAACGTGTGTTAAAGTGTCCTCTAGGAGCATAAACGTGTGCTAAAGTGTCCTCTAGGAGCATTAACGTGTGCTAAAGTGTCCTCTAGGAGCTTAAACATGTGCTAAAGTGCCCTCTAGGAGCATAAATGTGGTGAGGATGTGCTGTATGTGCCCTTCAGAAAGTCAGTGCACGCCCCTCCTCAGATACCTTTGTGTGTGTTGTTCTGTCTGGTTTCATTGTTTCTTATTTTGTGCAACACATTATTAATCATATCATATTTAATATTCACTGTTTTCATTGTGCATGTATGTAGAGACATGTTAGATGTGCACAAACAAACAATAGAAACTATTTTAATATATATCTGTGCAATGATTTTAATGTCTTCATTGTTGTTTTTACAATATATCTCCTGTGCAGTTCATTCTGTTGTATTTCTCATGTATTTTCTGTCACTTTTGCTGCTTTAAAATCAAATAAAACGTTAAATACATGCACGCAGTGTCTGTGCGTGTGTCATGTTATCCTCTGGTAGTAAACCTGCTCTGTTCAGCCTCTTTATTGTGATTTAAACTTATTTCAGAGCGGGTTCCCGGTGCGTGAGAGTCCGCGGGGGTGAGAGTTCACCGGCATGGCTCCCACATATCAGCTGACAGTGTGGGCGAGCTGGTCCCCACAGGCGGCGGAGATCCGCACCACAGACCCGAGGAGACCGGAGCAGAGGCCGGAGCAGAGACCGGAGCAGAGGCCGGGATGAGCGGTGAGCGGCTCCCTGCGGAGGGGGAGGAGGGGGACGCGGCTCCGGGGTGGTACCCCGAAGACGACGACGACGACCTGGAGGCGTTCTCCGCCGCGGAGCTGGGCTGTGAGGACGGAGGTAGGCGGGTGTTTGTGCCGCTGGGGACGGGCAGAGAGAGGGGGGAGGGTCGGGTTACTGCTCCTAACTTTAGCCGCCGCGTCACCGCTCACGGAGGAACCACACGCTCCTCTGCGCGAAGGTGACCCGGGATCTGAGGCGCGATCCCGGGCACGAGTTTGGGTTCAGAGGCGCGAGAAGCTCCAGAACAGGAGCAGGTTCGAGTCAGGCTGATTTTCAGAATAAAAGACTATTAAAGAGTTTTACTGAATCAAGTCAAAGCACAGAAAGACTGATATGACTCGTGCGTCACAGGGAGTCTTTCTGAATCATAGATTTTTTATGTTTTTATGACTTTTTGCATAATTTAAATCTATTCTGCTTCTTTATCTTTGGACCTGGAGATTTAAACACTAATACAACATAAAGACTCATACTCCTCATGTGTTATAAGGCTTTTTTTAAAATAATATATGTTTTTTTTAAATGATTTTTTGCATAATTTAAATCTATTATGAGGAATATTAATCTTTATATTTGACATAATTCAATGAAATTAAATGCATCATAGTTTTTTATTCTGTATAATATCTTTATAATACATGAAGTCAGTTTGATTTTCAGAATAAAAGACTATGATGCATTAAACCATCTGATTGAATTATGTTAAACCACGTGTGCAACATAAAAACTAATATTCCTCATGTATCAGAAGGCTTCTTTTTTATTAATATGTGTTTTTTATGATTTTATTTATTAAAGATTAATATTCTTCATGTGTCACAAGGCTCGTTTTTGATTAATACATGTTTTTTAATGATTTCTTGTGATTTTTTGCATAGTTTAAATAAATTCATGATTCTATGAAATGCTTTAATGCATCATAGTTTTTAATTCTGTATAATATCTTTATATTATATTATGTCAGTTGGATTTTCAGAATAAAAGACTATTCTGCATTTAAACCATTTCCTTGAATCATGTCAAACATAAAGATTAATATTCCTCATGTATCACAGGCTACTTTTTGAATAATATATATTTTTAGGATTTTTTTAAAGGATATTTAACAAAACTAAAATCTATTCTGCTTCCTTATCTTTTTGACCTGCGATGTCAAATCACTCATGCAACATAAAGATTAATATTCCTCATGCATCACAACGTGGTACGGTTGCACTCACACTGGTCAAAGGAACCAGACTTTAGCCGTGAAACGTGCTGGGGCACGGTACGGAGGCACAGTGGGAGTGTCACCCTTACAGCAAAAATACTTTTTGTAAGAAAAGACTTAAAATTCCTCGGTCAAGGTCATCGTGTCACAAACGTATACGGCCTCTTCATCCATGTCACAGTGTCTATTGGTTAAAGGGATGGCAATCAAACAGGGCTGTTTACAGCTGGGTATCAGTGCTCAATACCTTTAAGGTATCAACCTTGTGTGTGTGTGTGTGCGTGTGCGTGCGTTTGTGTGTGTGTGTGTGTGTGTTGTTCATTACTCATGTAAGATAAATCTATTTGCTCACATGAGGCTTTGATTTCAGAGCCGTACGAGAGCAATGCAGAGCAGCAGCAATTAGCTATCCAGCTCTCACACACACACACACACACACACACACACACACACACACACACACACACACACACACACACACACACACACACACACACACACACAGGGACTCCCATACATTTGTAGGTGTCTCGTATCGGCCCATGTTTGCTGCTGCGTCCCCCGTTTTTCCCGGCGTTATTCACAGACGGCTGTCCTGACACTGAGAAGGTGTGTGTGTGTGTGTGTGTGTGTGTGTGTGTGTGTGTGTGTGTGTGTGTGTGTGTGTGTGTGTGTGTGTGTGTGTGTGTGTGTGTGTGTGTGTGTGTGTGTGTGTGTGTGTGTGTGTGTGTGTGTGTGTGTGTGTGTGTGTGTGTGTCGGTGTGTGTCGGTGTGTGTGTGTGCACGGAGAGGTGAACAGTGTGTACGTCTCTAAGTGTATGACAAAGGTTCGGTTCAGGTCGGAGGACACGTTCGTTCATGTTTGATCCTCATTGTTACTGAACTTTCTAGTGACTGTTGAAATATTAACACAGCATGAGATGGAAGTGGATTGTGATGAAGATGAGGAGCGAGATGAGTGGATGGCGGAGGATGAAGATCTCTTATTCATCCATTCAATAGACAAACTCGAGCACTGAGCAGTGGGTTGATCTCAGTGCTTCAGTGTTTATGAAGTGACCTTGATTAAATGTTCCTTTCTTCCCTTTATGCACTTTACGCCGTGACTGTGAGTCACTCTGTGTGACTCTGCTGACGAGGACCGAGACTCACACATCTCAACTCGCGGGTCCAAGCGTGTGAAGTGTGTTTCCTCAGGAGGGGGTCTGGAGTCTCCCTTAGAGAGAGGGGGAGAAGTTCAGCATCCGTGAGGAACTCGGAGTAGAGCCGCTGCTCCTTTGCGTTGAAAGGAGCCAGTTGAGGTGGTTCAGGATCATCTGGTCTGGATGAACCCTGGGCGCCTCCCTAGGGAGGTGTTCCAGGCACGTCCAGCTGGGAGGAGGCCTCGGGGAAGACCCAGGACCAGGTGGAGAGATTAGATCTCCACACTGGCCTGGGAACGCCTCAGGATCCCCCAGTTAGAGCTGGTTAATGTGGCCCGGGAAAGGGAAGTTTGGGGTCCCTACTGGAGCTGCTGCCCCTGAGACCTGATCCAGGATCAGAGGCTGGAGCTGCTGCCCCTGCGACCCGACCCCGGATCAGAGGCTGAAGGCTGTAGTTTCAGGGGCTTTTATCATGTCGGGTGCATGTGACTGTGGTGGTGCAGCCTCTTCTCCAGCAGGGGGCAGCGTTCACCAACGAGTGTCTGTTCACAACACCAAACTCTGCTCTGCCACCGCTCCACTGCTCCACCGCTCCACTGCTGACATGCTGCCAAAGCCTCAGTGGAGCGATTATTATCAGGACTTTTAATTCCCTGTGGCTTTTGTGTGCGTTGTTGTTTCCTGTGATCAGAGAGGGAGCAGAGGACCGGCGCTGCCTCGGACCAGGACAATAGGACACTTGAGTCAAAGCTGCAGAAACAAACTAATCAGGCAGCTGTCATCGCAGAATGAGCGGCGAGACGTGGCGTATTCCATCCATCCGTGTCCGTCCATCTGATCTGATGAGGTATAGCATCTCCAGCAGGGTCTGGGTCCACCTCAGGACCTCTACCAGTGTTTTTGTCTCACCTGCCAAAGAGACCAGTGGATAAAAGAATCTACGGGCCAAGATCTTTCTTTAACGGCCTCTTTTTGTGTCATAAACATCTGTTTGAGTCCCTTTCATAGAGAGAACAGTGTCACAGAGCAACACCTGCTGAGACAAGAGGCAAAAGTGTTATTATTATTATTCAGAAATACATTTAAATATCATTTAATGAATTTCAAAACATTTCAAATGCAAAACTCTGACAAAGGAAACTCATTGATGACTCATCAGAACCACAGATGGGATCCAGTCTGCTCCTCATCCCTGTCTTCAGCAGACTCCCTTCATATTTAATATATTATAATTATAATAATATAATAATATAAGAGTCAGGCGGCTGCTTCTAACGGAGCTCTGTGCCGCAGCATCAGCGTGTGTCCGGCAGACGGAGCAAACATTGACGCCCGTCGAGTCGTTGTACTGAAGCCGTTCCCTGTCAGTCGTCCACTCCTCACCGAACTTTCTCACTTTTGCTTTTTTACGTCTTCTTCTTCTTCGTCTTCTTTTCCACCGTTCTCCTCTTTGGTTCAGTCACACCGGGAATGTTTCGCCACATCGCTGCGCTCGGATCACACAGTGTGTTTCCATGCAGTCTAAGGGCGCCCTCCCACTGTGCCTCCGTCCCGTGCCCCGTGCTTTAGGGTCCTTGTCCCCCCCTCCAGGCCCGTTTGTACTCACACTACCTGGGCCTCGGAGAATGCTTCTTGCTGCCTATACGTCATCACGCCGTAACATGTCACACGCATTGATGACGTCATGGCGATGCGTGGCTTTGTTTCCAGATCTTTCCGTAGACCTCGGAGTTTTTGTGCGTCTTGTCGACTGTTTTTGAATCTTTTCATCGACCAAATCTGCAGTAAACACTCCACCTCCGCATCACACCAACGTGAACCTTTCACCGCCATTGTTTGAAATGTCCGCGCATGGTCCCTCCTTCTTTTTTCTACGTCCCAACAGGCGCACAGGAAATGACCTCAGAACCGCCGTAGGCCTCGTGCTCGTACACGTGCGCATGCTCGTGCTCGTACACGTGCAAACGTGCTTTACAAGCGTGCCGCTCCTAGACGCCCTAACGACGGTCACTGCTTGTACGTTGCTACTGAGGGGAACCATTTCCTCCAGTGGTGACGTCTGGGGAGCTCCTTCAGCGCGACACACAACGCACGTTTGCTACCGTCATCATTTATCACTTTATAGCTACTGCACTGTTCTGCTAGAGCACCACCCTGTTCAAGGGTTTCTTCGAGCTGTTCCCCACGGTCAGGAGCACGCCGGCGGTCGACTAGGGGAACTACAACTGGACGTCATTCCCGACATGCGCTTGCACATTAACGGCAGAAACCGAGTCGATCTGGACGCGCGTTAATGTTGAAAATGACTTTTTATGCATAATTTATCGCATGAGCATGGGGACAAACATTTAGCCGGCTACTCTGAAGCGTTCTTCCCCCGGTTCAGGGAACAACCAGCTGACTGAAGCTCCCTGGCGTCCGTGTGCGGGGGTTGAACGGTGAAATGAGGGAGTAACTCTTCCTCCGGTACACACACACACACACACACACACACACACACACACACACACACACACACACACACACACACACACACAGGTACAGTAGGTGGAGCTCCACCAACATCCAGCTGCTCTGAACACGCCTTTATTTCCACCTTCACCTTTGTCTCAATCACCAGCGTGGGCAAAATGGCCGACTTTTGGACACAACCAGGACACAAACGCCTCTTCTTGGTGGTGACGCTGGTTGCCATGGTGACGTCCTCCCTGGGTTTAAAGGGAGCGCTCTATTGTTGTTGTTTTTGGCGCCGTTGCTTCCTGGTTTATTCTGTTTCTGGGTCTAAATCCACTCCCTGGAGCATGTTCAGACTGGAAAACTTGATAATAATCCGAGAACGCTGTTTACGTGGAGGTCTGGTAACCGGGGTGTGAGAACTCTGATTTGACCCGGGGTACAGTGTTTACATGGTGTTTAAGAAACCAGAGTCTGACCTGAACCCGGTTATAATCGGGTTTTTAGGGCGCACTCCCACTAGATTTGTGGGTAGATTTGCGTGTTGATGTTGGGGATGGGCGTGACTGATCAATTCCTCCAGTAGTCCTCGTTTAAAACCACTCGATCTGTAAACAACAGCACTCAAGTTTTTTTGTGCTTTGCGTTCTAAGACTAGATTTAGAGAAATGAGGACTTGATCGGGTCCTTGAGGAATTGATGCGACCCCTCGATCTTGGAACCATCCGCGCCCTTCCCTAGCTGAGGTATTTGCATCGGTCCGTTCTTGGAGGGCCACTGTTCGGCATGTTTTAGGTTCTCCCTGCTCTAACACACCTGAGTCTAACGATTTCCAAACATGTGACGAGCTTCAGCTGCTTGATAACGAGCACATCATTGAAACCAGGTGTGTTGGAGCAGAGGGACTCCTCAAACATGCAGGACGGAGGTCTTCCAGGACCAGAATCAGGCCCCCCTGCTGTAGACGGTTGCCTGATGTCGACCTGATTCAGTGTTTCTGTTCCTCTGCTGCTGTGTAGTCTTGGGCTTCAGTGACTCTCTGAACGGAGAGGTCAAACCTCGTATATTGCTGATGGGCCTCAGGAGGAGCGGCAAATCCTCCATCCAGAAGGTGGTTTTCCATAAAATGTCCCCCAACGAGACCCTGTTCCTGGAGAGCACCAATAAGATCTGCAGGGAGGACGTGTCCAGCAGCTCCTTCGTCAGCTTCCAGATCTGGGACTTCCCCGGCCAGATCGACTTCTTCGACCCCACCTTTGACTACGAGATGATCTTCAGAGGCACCGGAGCGCTGATCTTTGTCATCGACTCACAGGTCAGCCCGCAAATACACAAGTCCTTTACAAGTGTCGACACAAATAACTTTATTGTGCACAATAACGTATTTCTTTTGCCACAGGCACATTAACGTCCTGGTGCAGTGACCAGGGATCAAATCAGTGCGTCCCAAATTCAAACCTGTGCATTTTTTTAAAGGAAGATTTTATAAATTCAATTCAGGGTTTTACAGGGAGAAGCAAATACAGGACAAATATGATCTACGTGCTGCATTATTCTGGATCCTCTAGTGCAGGGGTGTCAAACATACGGTCCACGGAGGCCAGAACCGGCCCGCCAAAGGGTCCAATCCGGCCCAAGGGTGACGTTGCAAAGTCTAAAAATTAGCAACTGAACTGCGGCCACACGGTGATATAGTGGTTAGCACTGTCACCTCACAACAAGAGGGTTCCTGGTTTGAATCCCTGCTGGGGCCCTTCTGTGTGGAGTTTGCATGTTGTCCCCGTGTCTGCGTGGGTTTTCTCCGGGTTCTCCGGTTTCCTCCCACAGTCCAAAGACGTGCAGGTGTTCGGTTCATTGATGACTCTAAATCACCCGTAGGTGTGAATGGTTGTCTGTCTCTGTTCGTCTCTATGTGTCCTGTGATAGACTGGCGTCCTGTCCAGGGTGGACCCCGCCTCACGCCCGATGTCAGCTGGGATCGGCTCCAGCACCCCCCCCCCCCCCTCCCCGCGACCCCGTCACCGACAAGCATGCATGAATGATACAAGACCATGAGAAAACATTTCCAGCTAACGCTTCTCTTCGTCATGCTAGGACGACTACGTGGAAGCTCTGAGCCGACTGCATCTCACAGTGACCCGGGCGTACAAAGTCAACCCCGAAATCAACTTCGAGGTGTTCATTCACAAAGTGGACGGCCTGTCCGACGACCATAAGATCGAGAAGCAGAGGGACATCCACAAACGAGCCAACGACGACCTCGCAGATGCCGGCCAAGAAAGGATACACCTGAGGTGGGCTGTTGGACTGGTTTTGGGTTCATTGTTTGATTTCCAATTTGTATGTTGAGTCATTAATGTTCACAGTTCACTTTAGCACACGTTTATGCTCCTAGAGGACACTTTAGCACACGTTTATGCTCCTAGAGGACACTTTAGCACATGTTTATGCTCCTAGAGGACACTTTAGCACACGTTTATGCTCCTAGAGGACACT
Source organism: Echiichthys vipera (assembly GCF_963691815.1). NCBI lineage: Eukaryota > Metazoa > Chordata > Actinopteri > Perciformes > Trachinidae > Echiichthys > Echiichthys vipera. The sequence continues at coordinate 1,253,585 of NC_139837.1, read as the reverse complement.
TTAGCACACGTTTAAGCTCCTAGAGGACACTTTAACACACGTTTATGTTCCTAGAGGACACTTTAACACACGTTTATGCTCCTAGAGGACACTTTAGCACACGTTAATGCTCCTAGAGGACACTTTAACACACGTTTATGCTCCTAGAGGACACTTTAACACAGGTTAATGCTCCTAGAGGACACTTTAACACATGTTTATGCTCCTAGAGGACACTTTAGCACACGTTTTGGCTCCTAGAGGACACTTTAGCACAAGTTTATGCTCCTAGAGGACACTTTAGCACACGTTTCTGCTCCTAGAGGACACTTTAGCACAGGTTTATGCTCCTAGAGGACACTTTAACACACGTTTATGCTCCTAGATGACACTTTAGCACACGTTTATGCTCCTAGAGGACACTTTAGCACATGTTTATGCTCCTAGAGGACACTTTAGCACACGTTTATGCTCCTAGAGGACACTTTAACACACGTTTATGCTCCTAGAGGACACTTTAGCACACGTTAATGCTCCTAGAGGACACTTTAACACACGTTTATGCTCCTAGAGGACACTTTAACACAGGTTAATGCTCCTAGAGGACACTTTAACACATGTTTATGCTCCTAGAGGACACTTTAGCACACGTTTTGGCTCCTAGAGGACACTTTAGCACAAGTTTATGCTCCTAGAGGACACTTTAGCACACGTTTCTGCTCCTAGAGGACACTTTAGCACAGGTTTATGCTCCTAGAGGACACTTTAACACACGTTTATGCTCCTAGATGACACTTTAGCACACGTTTATGCTCCTAGAGGACACTAACACACGTTTATGCTCCTAGAGGACACTAACACACGTTTATGCTCCTAGAGGACACGTTAACACATGTTTTGGCTCCTAGAGGACACTTTAAGACACGTTTATGCTCCTAGAGGACACTTTAACACACGTTTATGCTCCTAGAGGACACTTTAGCACACGTTTATGCTCCTAGAGGACACTTTAACACACGTTTAGGCTCCTAGAGGACACTTTAACACACGTTTATGCTCCTAGAGGACACTTTAACACACGTTTTGGCTCCTAGAGGACACTTTAGCACACGTTTATGCTCCTAGAGGACACTTTAGCACAGGTTTATGTGAGGACACTTTAGCACACATTTATGCTCCTAGAGGACACTTTAGCACATGTTTATGCTCCTAGAGGACACTTTAACACACGTTTATGCTCCTAGAGGACACTTTAACACACGTTTATGCTCCTAGAGGACACTTTAACACAGGTTAATGCTCCTAGAGGACACTTTAACACACGTTTTGGCTCCTAGAGGACACTTTAGCACACGTTTATGTTCCTAGAGGACACTTTAACACACGTTTTGGCTCCTAGAGGACACTTTTTCACACGTTTATGCTCCTAGGACACTTTAACACGTGTTTATGCTCCTAGAGGGCACTTTAGCACACGTTTTGGCTCCTAGAGGACACTTTAGCACAGGTTTTGGTTCCTAGAGGACACTTTAACACACGTTTATGGTCCTAGGGTGCACTTTAACACACGTTTATGCTCCTAGAGGACACTTTAGCACACGTTTATGCTCCTAGAGGGCACTTTAACACACGTTTATGTTCCTAGAGGACACTTTAGCACACGTTTATGCTCCTAGAGGACACTTTAGCACACGTTTATGCTCCTAGAGGGCACTTTAACACACGTTTATGGTCCTAGAGGACACTTTAACACACGTTTTGGCTCCTAGAGGACACTTTAGCACACGTTTTGGCTCCTAGAGGACACTTTAGCACACGTTTATGCTCCTAGAGGTTCTTAAGTTTGTGAGTAGGACTAAATTTCACAAATTCTCAGGACTTAAGTGTGAACTCTAAGACTCTTGATAAACCCGGCCCCAGGACTTCCCTGGGTGAGAGCAAACTTTCCTAACTGGCACATCATCACATTCTGTTTCTATTTATATTGCACACGGCGTCCTGACTTCCTGTTTGAGCCTGAGACATTTTCAAAGATACTCAGCCCTGAAAACGACTATAACTAAATCTGCACATTAGGCTTCTCCTTCGATGTCTCCAGCGTACTTCACACCAGCCGAACACGCGTTTGCACTGGAAGTTATAACACTGTCCTTTAAATCGTGCCTGTTGTGTTCTGTCCGTATCTTTACAAAGCTCAGAGAGATGAAATTGTGAGTCTTGATCTTTCTCCCTGGTGTCTCCAGCTTCTACTTAACCAGCATATACGACCACTCCATATTCGAGGCGTTCAGTAAAGTGGTGCAGAAGCTCATTCCACAGCTTCCCACGCTGGAGAACCTGCTCAACATCTTCATTTCTGTGAGTGATCCTGCAAAACCAGGCTGACACCACACAACAGGACACGGACACCGTGCACCTTACATTAGTGTATAATGAAGCTGAATCAGACACTTTACTCTTCCTCCTGTTCTTTAAGGGCGCCCTCCCACTGTGCGTCCGCACCCCGCCCCGTGCTTTAGGGTCCTTGTCCCCCCCTCCAGGCCCGTTTGTACTCACACTACCTGGGCCTCGGAGAATGCTTCTTGCTGCCTATACGTCATCACGCCGTAACACGTCACACGCATTGATGACGTCATGGCGATGCGTGGCTTTGTTTCCAGATCTTTCCGTAGACCTCGGAGTTTTTGTGCGTCTTGTCGACTGTTTTTGAATCTTTTCATCGACCAAATCTGCAGTAAACACTCCACCTCCGCATCACACCAACGTGAACCTTTCACCGCCATTGTTTGAAATGTCCGCGCATGGTCCCTCCTTCTTTTTTCTACGTCCCAACAGGCGCACAGGAAATGACCTCAGAACCGCGTAGGCCTCGTGCTCGTACACGTGCGCACGCTCGTGCTCGTACATGTGCGCACGCTCGTGCTCGTACACGTGCAAACGTGCTTTACTAAAGCCCACCTCTCCCAAACGGGCCGTGGACGGCAAACGTGCCGCTCCTAGACGTGGTACGGTTGCACTCACACTGGTCAAAGGAACCAGACTTTACCCGTGACACGTGCTGGGGCACGGTAGGGAGGAACAGTGGGAGTGCGCCCTAAAATGCCCTCACTGCAGAATGCAGATCGGGTGCCACAGTTGATTTTCATATACACATGTTATTGAATTTCATCCTTCATCACTGATGCTTCGTGCCTGTGGCCACCAAACAAACCAAGAATCCCACAACTTTCACTGATTCTCCAACTTTCAGCTGTTTTGCCGGAGCAACGTTTATATTATGCATGTCATACTAAATAAAACATCTGCAAATACAGTACATTCAACTTTCAGATGAGATCTTATTCCAGTCTCTAGGTAATATTCTTATTTGTGCTTGTTTCAGTCTTTGTCCATGTTGTTCACTGTCTGTCCAGCTGCCGTTACATTAGCTTAAATGCTAATGAGCTATAACAGCATCTAGTCATTCACTGGCCTTAAAGCCATCTCCAAGTTGATAGTGTCACTTGATACCATTATAGATTATGTGTGACGCCACAGATAGTTATTGTAACTGTACAATGTCTTTTTAATGTCTTGCAAAAATAGACTTTTTAATATTAGCAATATTTTAAGTGCTTGGCAAGAAGCTCGGCCTTATGACGGACGAAGACAGCACCTTTATACTTAGATTGATGATTCATCTGCAGATTAAATCCTTTATTTGATGAGTCATTTTTTTCTATAACATGGAAAACAATAGTGAGAAATGCTTGTTTGTTGTAATTTCCCACAGCGTCTTCACAGCGTTCAGTCTGTGACACAGATTCATTCAAAAAGGCCGGTCGTCCACGGACACAAGTGCACGTGAGGAGGGGGTTACGCCACGTAGCCGTGCTGCAGATAATCCCCTAAACTAGGACCCTTAACTGGCTTCTTTACACACTTTGGGTTCAGTCTTTCCCCGGTCCTACACCCAACATGTTTCCATCAGACACAAATACACTGAACGTCCTCTCATTAGGTAGTGATTTAGCTTTCGCTGCAGAGTAGCAGGTGCCTTCTGCAACTCCACAGACTTGGTTTTGGTCAGGGGGGGGTAAACCGGTCCTGGACGACCACTGTCCTGCATGTTTTAGGTTTCTCTCTGCTCTAACACACCTGAGTCCAACACACACCTGAGTCTAACACACCTGAGTCTAACACACCTGAGTCTGACACACCTGAGTCTAACACACCTGAGTCTGACACACCTGAGTCTGACACACCTGAGTCTAACACACCTGATTCTAATGATCTGCTTGTTATTAAGCAGCTGAAGCTCGTCACAGTTTGATTATTGTTAGACTCAGGTGTGTCAGACTCAGGTGTGTTAGACTCAGGTGTGTCAGACTCAGGTGTGTCAGACTCAGGTCTGTTAGACTCGGGTGTGTCAGACTCGGGTGTGTCAGACTCGGGTGTGTCAGACCCGGGTGTGTCAGACTCAAAGTGTGTCAGACTCAGGTGTGTGTTAGACTCCGGTGCGTCAGACTCGGGTGTGTTAGACTCAGGTGTGTTAGACTCAGGTGTGTTAGACTCGGGTGTGTCAGACTCAGGTGTGTTAGACTCAGGTGTGTGTTAGACTCAGGTGTGTGTCAGACTCAGGTGTGTCAGACTCATGTGTGTTAGACTCAGGTGTGTCAGACTCAGGTGTGTTAGACTCAGGTGTGTCAGACTCGGGTGTGTCAGACTCAGGTGTGTTAGACTCGGGTGTGTCAGACTCAGGTGTGTCAGACTCAGGTGTGTGTTAGACTCAGGTGTGTTAGACTCAGGTGTGTTAGACTCGGGTGTGTCAGACTCGGGTGTGTTAGACTCGGGTGTGTCGGACTCAGGTGTGTCAGACTCAGGTGTGTGTCAGACTCAGGTGTGTCAGACTCGGGTGTGTTAGACTCGGGTGTGTCAGACTCAGGTGTGTCAGACTCAGGTGTGTGTTAGACTCAGGTGTGTGTCAGACTCAGGTGTGTCAGACTCAGGTGTGTTAGACTCAGGTGTGTCAGACTCAAGTGTGTGTTAGACTCAGGTGTGTGTCAGACTCAGGTGTGTCAGACTCAGGTGTGTCAGACTCGGGTGTGTTAGACTCGGGTGTGTCAGACTCAGGTGTGTCAGACTCAGGTGTGTGTTAGACTCAGGTGTGTGTCAGACTCAGGTGTGTCAGACTCAGGTGAGTGTTAGACTCAGGTGTGTGTTAGACTCAGGCGTGTCAGACTCAGGTGTGTGTCAGACTCGGGTGTGTCAGACTCGGGTGTGTCAGACTCAGGTGTGTGTTAGACTCAGGTGTGTTAGACTCAGGTGTGTCAGACTCAGGTGTGTTAGACTCAGGTGTGTCAGACTCAGGTGTGTGTTAGACTCAGGTGTGTCAGGCTCAGGTGTGTTAGACTCAGGTGTGTCAGACTCAGGTGTGTTACACTCGGGTGTGTTAGACTCGGGTGTGTCAGACTCGGGTGTGTCAGACTCGGGCGTGTTAGACTCAGGTGTGTCAGACTCAGGTGTGTCAGACTCAGGCGTGTTAGACTCAGGCGTGTTAGGGTAGGGAGGAACCTAAAACATGCAGGACAGTGGCTCTCCAGGACCAGAAGTGCCCGCCCCTGGTGTAGGTGGAGGTTGTTATTCCTAAAGACGTAGAACGGTAAGTAGAGACGGCATATTCAGCCCTACCAACCATGCTTGACTGTCCTACCTGTCTTAGTGATGCAAAATCCCTTTTTTAATTCGAACCTACCTTTAATTTTGAACCACATTTGTCAATTTTAGCTGCATTTGGTGAGTGATGACCGTTGGTTCTGACGCCTTTCACTGCAGAAACTGGACCTGGTGAAGTTTACCACTGACTTCAAACACTCGTTCTCGTCTCCTGGGTTCTTTGCATCTCCTACTGAGACAAAAGCTCAAAGTGAACGTGCTCTAATGCTCTTAGGTCTGCAGGAGGTGGGGAAGCAGAGGTGTAAATCACATCATGTCTGAGATATTTCTACATCTGTAGGCGTGAGTGTGGATCAAATCAGTGGTGTGCTCGGTTTCTCTCTTAATCAGTAACAAAGATATTTATAGATTTATTTCTCTTTGACGCTGGAGTCAAACTTACTCACAGACGGCCACAGCTGCTTGCTCTTTACGCCTCAAGTTTATTTTTCTTCTGCAGAAAAATATTTTGCGATTAGATACAAAAGTCAAGTCAAGTCAAGTCAGTTTTATTGTCAATACTTCACATGTGTTATACATACAAAGGAATCGAAATTACGTTCCCCGCTATCCCATGCGTAGACATACATCCAGACAAGACAGAACATGACACCACCAGGGCAGACAGGAAATGAGTTCCTCATCCCACCGGCTTCGCAATATTCTTCTGTTGAATGTCTCAGTTAGTGTCATGAACGGTGCGAGGATGTAATACTGAGAGACTGGAACCAGATGCAGACACGGACACGGACACGAACACGGAGTAAAAGTACAAACAAATATTTAATATAAACAACAGAAACGGGAATAATTACAGGGGAACAAGGACACTGAAGACGAGACGGTCGAGAGAAACAGGAACGAGGAAATTACGGAGGGAAACAAAGAACAATAACAACAAATAACATGGAGCGATAAGTACGGGGAGAAACAGGAGCCAACCAACGAAGCGTTTACCAAGTGAGAACAACGGTCCGGCGCTGCTCGCCTGTCACCTCCGGCTTCTTATACTCCTGCAGGTGATCAGCGTAACTTGTTGCAGCTGAGGTGGAACCACGCCGACCTGCTCCTGGACAAACACACACAAAAGGAAGCGAGGAGGTACCGGATCTTGACAGTTAGGGCGCACTCACACTGTTCATCCGTACCTAAGAAAGTCTGGTTCCTTTGACCAGTGTGAGTGCAAGCGTACCGCGTCTAGGAGCGGCACGCTTGCCGTCCACGGCCCGTTTGGGAGAGGTGGGCTTTAGTAAAGCACGTTTGCACGTGTACGAGCACGAGCGTGCGCACGTGTACGAGCACGAGGCCTACGGCGGTTCTGAGGTCATTTCCTGTGCGCCTGTTGGGACGTAGAAAAAAGAAGGAGGGACCATGCGCGGGCATTTCAAACAATGGGGGTGAAAGGTTCACGTTGGTGTGATGCGGAGGTGGAGTGTTTACTGCAGATTTGGTTGATGAAAAGATTCAAAAACAGTCGACAAGACGCACAAAAACTCCGAGGTCTACGGAAAGATCTGGAAACAAAGCCACGCATCGCCATGACGTCATCAATGCGTGTGACGTGTTACGGCGTGATGACGTATAGGCAGCAAGAAGCATTCTCCGAGGCCCAGGTAGTGTGAGTACAAACGGGCCTGGAGGGGGGGACAAGGACCCTAAAGCACGGGGCACGGGACGGAGGCACAGTGGGAGGGCGCTCTTAGTCTCTGTTCTTAAAAGATTTTGAGGCTCTCTTGAAACGTTGGTGCCTCCCCCGACCAGCTGCGTGTAATCTTAGTCACTCAAAGCTCTTAACGGCCACTAGAGCTTAGTTGTGTTGATATGAATGCTTTGCCGTCAGTGACGCTTTCCTCTGTCTCTGCCTTTGTTTCCAGAACTCGGGCATTGAGAAGGCCTTCCTGTTCGATGTGGTCAGTAAGATTTACATCGCCACAGACAGCAGCCCGGTGGATATGCAGACGTATGAACTGTGTTGTGACATGATCGATGTGGTCATTGACATCTCCTGCATCTATGGGTAAGTCAATACACACTCTGTACGAACCATAACAGGTTCTGTAATGTCATAACCACACACTGTATAAAAAATAATAAGACCGAGCGGAGGTAGGCTAACGCTATTAGCTAAAGATACTATGTTGACCTCAAAGACTGTATAAAAAATGGACGTAGCGTCTCCGTCGGGGTCCGTTCTCTAACCTCGATCCAATCGTCCTCGCCTACGGGAGTCTCCATCTTGTCAGACTTTGACTCCACCTCATTTCCTCTGACCAAAAAAGGGCATGTATGTGACGTTGGGGGGAGGGGCGTACGTCCATCTGGCTGACGTTTACCTCCGAGGAGAAGTGAGGGCCAGAGGCTAGCTGTCACTCAAGAGGCCACGCCCCTAATGATTCATAAACTTTAACCTCCAATAAAATAAAAACTAGCCCCTCCCCCTCAGTGTTGCCATGGAGATCTGAGCTAAACACACAGACTAGAATGTTCTTTTGTCCTTAAACAGGTTTAATGATGCTGTGTAAACGGCCTGTTTAACATGGGGCTCAATGAGAAACTGCTCTGTTATGAAACCTGCCCCTAGTGGACACTCAGAGAACTGACGCTGACGGAGCTCCCCAGGGTTGGTTCATCTTCTTCCACGGTCAATTTCAAGCATTTTTTGACACACAAAGTCCATTTTCCAGCACCTTATAGTCGTGGTAAAGTCCATATTTCTACGAATACATTAAAAAGTATAATTTCTCAGGAGGGGGTCTGGAGTCTCCCTTAGAGAGAGGGGGAGAAGTTCAGCATCCGTGAGGAACTCGGAGTAGAGCCGCTGCTCCTTTGTGTTGAAAGGAGCCAGTTGAGGTGGTTCAGGATCATCTGGTAAGGATGAACCCTGGGCGCCTCCCTAGGGAGGTGTTCCAGGCACGTCCAGCTGGGAGGAGGCCTCGGGGAAGACCCAGGACCAGGTGGAGAGATTAGATCTCCACACTGGCCTGGGAACACCTCAGGATCCCCCAGTTAGAGCTGGTTAATGTGGCCCGGGAAAGGGAAGTTTGGGGTCCCCTGCTGGAGCTGCTGCCCCCGCGACCTGATCCTGGATAAGCGAATGCGGATGAAGATGAGAGATGAAAGATGAGAGTATAATTTCCAGTGTTGTCATGGAGATATGAGCTAAACATAATGATGCTGTTTAACATGGGCGTTTGCACACACACACACACACACACACACACACACACACACACACACACACACACACACACACACACACACACACACACACACACACACACACACACACACACACACACACACACACACACTTTCATGTGTGTTCTGTTTTTGGGTATGTGAAACTTCTACAGACGGATCTTTTATGTATTTGATCGAGCCGGAGACAGAGCTGTCTCTCAGACAATCTAATTAATGTCACCCTGTGGGGAGAGGAGACAAGTGACATGATGAATGAACAATGAGGCAAGAACGAGAGCTGGAAGTCTGCGGCGTGATCAAGGCCGATCACTCAACGCCGCTTTCAGCTGCAGAGACTCGTCGAGACAGAAACCACTGACAAGACCTGCAGATTTTACACACATCTGCCTTAGACAGAGTGAGTTATGGGTAAAAAATGTACATGTACTGCACGTGAATGTCCCTGATACATCTGTGGAGACGGCATCTCGCAGTGTGATTCCATAGCGAGGTACAGCGCGGTACAGCGCGGTACAGCGCGGTACAGCGCGGTACAGCGCGGCTCCACTCAGCCGGACGCGCTCTGCTCTGGTTTTCCATTAGCAGACATTGCGGATAGTTCGCGGTACCTGGTGCTTTTCTTGTTACCACCTCGGTTCTTGTTAGAGTCTGGAGATGAGGGGAGTTGGGAAGTCAGCTGCCTCCCGCTTAATCACACAGAGTCGGTCACATGCAGGAGAGATCAAGTTCAGACCGGTTTGATTCCCCAGGACAGGTTTTCCCTGGTGCCTCGTGCATCGCAGACAATTCCACCACCAATCACCTCGTTCTCACACTCACACAGACACGGCGTAGCTTTACGTCTTGAGATTCTTTGTATTTTAAATCAGATTGTATTCATGAACAGCACTCAAACTTAGGGCGCACCCACACTGTCCATCCGTACCGTGGACGGCTAAAGTCTAGTTCTAGCTTCTAGGAGCGGCGCGGTTGGGAGAGGTGGGCTTTTGTAAAGCACGTTTGCACGTGTACGAGCATGAAGGTACAGTCTACCTAGTTTACCTAGTTTGTGTTTTTGTGCTTCCATCGCACCACTGCACATGTGACGACCCCTATCAAACACGTACGACACACTGAAGGATGTTTCTGGTTTCACGCCTTGATGCAAGTTTAGATTAGCTCCTAATTAAGCTCCCTGCTGGAGCGATAATTGAAGTGAGAGTACGGAGCGTACCGGAGAGGATCTGCTGGGGGATCAGGGGTATAGAGAGCGTGCAGTGGGCTTTACTTCACTATCAGCTCTGCACTACTGTTATATCCAGTGTGTCTGTTCACTCTGTGCCTGAGAATGACTGTGCATGCTTCACCTGGACCACGGCAACGGGCCTCGTTCACTAACGCGTAGACATTCCTGTCTGAACATACGCACTTGGATAAGGACAAAATTTTCATGAATCAATCAGAAGCGTTCCACATCGACAGGTGCGTTAAGGAAACACGTTGGCCTGAGGTGTAACAGCGACAGCAGTTATACGAGAGAAGCGTGGAAGCAAAGGAGCAAACGAACCTGACGAGTGAAAAAATAATAGACCAGGAGAAAATGAAGGAAACATGTCGAGGAAAGGAGCCGTCGATTTCTAACCAAGCCCCGCCCACAGCTTCCTTCCTGTTTGATCCAATCAGGAAGCTCCGTCAGCGTCAGTTCTCTGAGTGTCCACTAGGGGCAGGTTTCATAACAGAGCAGTTTCTCATTGAGCCCCATGTTAAACAGGCCGTTTACACAGCATCATTAAACCTGTTTAAGGACAAAAGAACATTCTAGTCTGTGTGTTTAGATCAGATCTCCATGACAACACTGAGGGGGAGGGGCTAGTTTTTATTTGATTGGAGGTTAAAGTTTATGAATCATTAGGGGCGTGGCCTCTTGAGTGACAGCTAGCCTCTGGCCCTCACTTCTCCTCGGAGGTAAACGTCAGCCAGATGGACGTACGCCCCTCCCCCCAACGTCACATACATGCCCTTTTTTGGTAAGAGGAAATGAGGCGGAGTCAAAGTCTGACAAGATGGAGACTCCTGTAGGCGAGGACGACTGGATCAAGGTGAGAGAACGGACCCAGACGGAGACGCTACATCTGTGTTTAAACAGTCTATGGTTCTGACCCTTTACTGCAAACACAGAGGGTCATTAGTGCAATTCATGCAATCACAGAAAAAAATGCAGCAGATATGGGTAATAAATTGACCATGATGTGTGAAATATCAAGTACATTGAAATGAACTCCCTCTAGGAGCCAAAACGTGTGCTAAAGTGTCCTCTAGGAGCATAAACGTGTGTTAAAGTGTCCTCTAGGAGCATAAACGTGTGTTAAAGTGTCCTCTAGGAGCATAAACGTGTGCTAAAGTGGCCTCTAGGAGCCAAAACGTGTGTTAAAGTGTCCTCTAGGAGCCAAAACGTGTGCTTAAGTGTCCTCTAGGAGCCTTAAAGTGTCCTCTAGGAGCCAAAACGTGTGTTAAAGTGTCCTCTAGGAGCCAAGACATGTACTTAAGTGTCATCTAGGAGCATAAACGTGTGCTAAAGTGTCCTCTAGGAGCCTTAAAGTGTCCTCTAGGAGCCTTAAAGTGTCCTCTAGGAGCCTAAACGTGTGTTAAAGTGTCCTCTAGGAGCCTTAAAGTGTCCTCTAGGAGCCTTAAAGTGTCCTCTAGGAGCATAAACGTGTGTTAAAGTGTCCTCTAGGAGCATAAACGTGTGTTAAAGTGTCCTCTAGGAGCCAAGACATGTACTTAAGTGTCATCTTGGAGCCTAAACGTGTGCTTAAGTGTCCACGCCACTGAACTGGACATTTCTCAAATGCACATGTTTGAGAATAACACAGAAAAATGGATTTTTCACACATTTTTAGACAGAATCTAATAAAGAAGCCTGGACATTTTCGGTGACATTGGTCGGGACACACACAGAACCACACAAGCTGAATTATTAATGGTCACGATTCCTCCCCTGAGCCAGGTGATCCACGTTTGACCCGTGTTTGTTGTCGAGGTAATAGGGTGAAGCGTGCGTGTGTGTGTGTGTGTGTGTGTGTGTGTGTGTGTCTCATCACTGCCCGGGGTTTAAACTGAACTAGGCCACACTTTGCCCGAGGTGTGTGAATCTTTAACCCGTCACAGCTGCGTTGGCGAATGTAGACCCGAGGGCACAAACAGGACCCGGCTGATTCTGCTGTGGACGCCAGATGTTTGCAGATCATATTGATTTTATGTCGTTGTATAAAACAAACCATTTAGCTCACTAAGTAGCCCCAATGATGTGTGTGGAGGTGCTCATCTGAACCCACAGATAGATGTAGAGGTGGCGGTGGCTGCCATCGTTATCATGACAGAGCAGCTGGGGTGTGATCCTTCATTAGAGGCTTTGGTTAAAGGAGTCATTTCATTAATGGACGCCGCTCTGGGGAGAGACCTGGCACGCTGCACACTTAGGAAGCTCCGATGCGGCTCAAATATCCCTTTGCCAATTCTTTTGTCAGGGAAATTAAATTATTCTTTTTCTCTTTGACGACATGAATTAGTTCACATTTCATTAAACTCCCAATAGTGGTGCCTGTTGGAGCTCTTCAGACAATTTTTAGCCCTCGTTACGTTACATTTAATTTAGCTGATGCTTTTGTCCAAAGCGACTTCCAATAAGTACAATAACCACACAGAGAAGTTGGCTCTCAGCAGGAAACCGGTGGATTGTAACTCCAGGTAGGGAATGAGTCCTTACCCCAAGTGAAGGAGTTAAGGTCCCTCGGGATCTGGTTCACGAGTGAGGGGACGATAGAGCAGCGGGGGCGGAGCTGCAGTCGCTCTACCGCACCGTTGTGATGAACAGAGAACTGAGGAAGGCAAAGCTCTGGATCTACCCTCAGTCCTGGTTCCTACCCTCACCTGTGGTCCTGAAAGCTGGGTCAGGACCCAAAGAACCAGGTCCAGGTCAGGACCCAAAGAACCAGGTCCAGGTCAGGACCCAAAGAACCAGGTCCAGGTCAGGACCCAAAGAACCAGGTCCAGGTCAGGACCCAAAGAACCAGGTCCAGGTCAGGACCCAAAGAACCAGGTCCAGGTCCAAGCGTGTGAACTGTGTTTCCTCAGGAGGGGGTCTGGAGTCTCCCTTAGAGAGAGGGGGAGAAGTTCAGCATCCGTGAGGAACTCGGAGTAGAGCCGCTGCTCCTTTGCATTGAAAGGAGCCAGTTGAGGTGGTTCAGGATCATCTGGTAAGGATGAACCCTGGGCGCCTCCCTAGGGAGGTGTTCCAGGCACGTCCAGCTGGGAGGAGGCCTCGGGGAAGACCCAGGACCAGGTGGAGAGATTAGATCTCCACACTGGCCTGGGAACGCCTCAGGATCCCCCAGTTAGAGCTGGTTAATGTGGCCCGGGAAAGGGAAGTTTGGGGTCCCCTGCTGGAGCTGCTGCCCCCGAGACCTGATCCAGGACCAGAGGCTAAAGATGAGATGAGATGAGATGAGTAGTTGTAAGGCATTCTGTCATGAACGGTGCGGGGATATAACACTGGGAAGCTGGACCCAAATGCAGACACGGACACGGCGTAAAAGGTTTAATATAAACGACAAACAAACCTGAAACAGCTACAGGGAAACAGAAATACTAAGACTAGACGGTCAAAGGAAACAGGAACGGGGAAACTACGGACAGAAACAAATTGTCATGAACGGTTCAGAGATAACACACAAAAACGGGTGGACCCAATGCAGACACGGACACGGAGTAAAAGTACAAACAAACTTTTAATGATAACTAATAACAAAACGCAAAACACTACAAGGAAAAACAGGCAATACAAAGAATGAGACGGTCGAGGAAACAGGAACACGGGAAACTACGGAGAAAAAGAACAAATACAATTAGATAAACTCAGCGACGGGAAGCGTCGATGCGCATGGTCCCTCCTTCTTTTTTCTACGTCCCAACAGGCGCACAGGAAATGACCTCAGAACCACCGTAGGCCTCGTGCTCGTACACGTGCGCACGCTCGTGCTCGTACACGTGCAAACGTGCTTTACTAAAGCCCACCTCTCCCAAACGGGCCGTGGACGGCAAGCGTGCCGCTCCTAGACGTGGTACGGTTGCACTCACACTGGTCAAAGGAACCAGACTTTAGCCGTGGAGCGTGCTGGGACACGGTGCGGAGGAACAGTGGGAATGCGCCCTCATTCGTCTTTTGGGTGTTGCAGTGGGTCTGCGTTTGCATCCTGCAGAATAAGAAGTCTCCTGTGACTCAAAAAGAGAAAGAAACCCAAAAATATGAACCAGGACATTTGTATTCATCAGGTGGAACGAAGAAAATAATGTTTTCTTGTGTTTCTTTTGGCGTTTTAGTGAAATTCATTACAAGAGGAAATCAAAATCACTCTGTGTCCTGCTCCTGTTCCCATCTCTGTCTCTTCTCCTTCCACTTTCCTTCTTAGCATCTCAAAATGCACGCGGCTGAATACTAAGACCAGAGGTCTGCGTGCTGCCGAGCACACTGACAAACAAAGAAACAGGCATTGTGATTCTCACAGCACTCGCAGAGGGTGAAATGCCCCGCTGCACTGCCAAGCAAGCGGCGTCTCAGTGCTCCTGTGCTATTTGCATGTATTTGAATGAGCAAATATGCAAAAACAGTCAAATTCACAAAGGTCAGCACAACTGTAGCAGCAGCACACAGTCGCAGAGACGTTTTTGGCAGAGCTGATGGTGGTAATTAAGTGTGTTTATGAAGAGTGTTCTCAGCATCAGAGTGTGCCATTTACTTTTACAGTTGAGAGTTTGGAAACACCGACCGCACTGAGACGCTGGGATCTTAAATTCCAGGTATCCTGAGGGTGGTTCCTCTCCGTCAGGGATGTCTCTGCTCCTCCTCGGAGTTATGCACCAAAATCCGTAGGTAGAAATTCCTATGAAATAAACAAGATGACGGACCGAAGGACGGAGTACGCTGAAGTGGAAGTGCCAAAACGCACAAAAAACAACGTAACGTGATTTTAGCCACTTAAAGGTGACGGTTAGCGTCAGGTATGAAAACACTTGGTTAGGATCGGGAAATAAGTCGTAACGGGCCGATAGTCCATCACAGGAAAATCGGCAACCTGGAAGTGCAAACTTGCTCTACTAAAGCCCACCTCTCCCAAACGGGCCGTGGACGGCAAGCGTGCCGCTCCTAGACGTGGTACGGTTGCACTCACACTGGTCAAAGGAACCAGACTTTAGCCGTGGAGCGTGCTGGGACACGGTGCGGAGGAACAGTGGGAATGCGCCCTCATTCGTCTTTTGGGTGTTGCAGTGGGTCTGCGTTTGCATCCTGCAGAATAAGAAGTCTCCTGTGACTCAAAAAGAGAAAGAAACCCAAAAATATGAACCAGGACATTTGTATTCATCAGGTGGAACGAAGAAAATAATGTTTTCTTGTGTTTCTTTTGGCGTTTTAGTGAAATTCATTACAAGAGGAAATCAAAATCACTCTGTGTCCTGCTCCTGTTCCCATCTCTGTCTCTTCTCCTTCCACTTTCCTTCTTAGCATCTCAAAATGCACGCGGCTGAATACTAAGACCAGAGGTCTGCGTGCTGCCGAGCACACTGACAAACAAAGAAACAGGCATTGTGATTCTCACAGCACTCGCAGAGGGTGAAATGCCCCGCTGCACTGCCAAGCAAGCGGCGTCTCAGTGCTCCTGTGCTATTTGCATGTATTTGAATGAGCAAATATGCAAAAACAGTCAAATTCACAAAGGTCAGCACAACTGTAGCAGCAGCACACAGTCGCAGAGACGTTTTTGGCAGAGCTGATGGTGGTAATTAAGTGTGTTTATGAAGAGTGTTCTCAGCATCAGAGTGTGCCATTTACTTTTACAGTTGAGAGTTTGGAAACACCGACCGCACTGAGACGCTGGGATCTTAAATTCCAGGTATCCTGAGGGTGGTTCCTCTCCGTCAGGGATGTCTCTGCTCCTCCTCGGAGTTATGCACCAAAATCCGTAGGTAGAAATTCCTATGAAATAAACAAGATGACGGACCGAAGGACGGAGTACGCTGAAGTGGAAGTGCCAAAACGCACAAAAAACAACGTAACGTGATTTTAGCCACTTAAAGGTGACGGTTAGCGTCAGGTATGAAAACACTTGGTTAGGATCGGGAAATAAGTCGTAACGGGCCGATAGTCCATCACAGGAAAATCGGCAACCTGGAAGTGCAAACTTGCTCTACTAAAGCCCACCTCTCCCAAACGGGCCGTGGACGGCAAGCGTGCCGCTCCTAGACGTGGTACGGTTGCACTCACACTGGTCAAAGGAATCAGACTTTAGCCGTGAAACGTGCTGGGGCACGGTACGGAGGCACAGTGGGAGTGCACCCTTTAAGAATCGTTTTCTGTCAGGATCCCTGTCCTGTCAGTCCTGCCCTTCTCCAATGGCGCTTGTGTTTGTCTCCCTCTGTCTGTTCTTCCCTGCATGTGTCTTCCCTCTCAGTGTTTGTGTGTCTGGAGCTGGAAGGCGTGGTTCTGATTCCACTAATCACCTTCTGCAGCTTAAAGAGGCGGATGTGGGACAAGAGAAGTCAACTCTTCTTCCCTTGAGAAGAACCTCCATCAAAGCCTCCGTCTCGGCAACAGCTAGCAGTCCTCGATCTAAGGAAGCCGAGTCCGAGGCTTGATCAGGGGACTGCTAGCTGTCACCGAGGCTTGATCTGGCGACAGCTAGCTGTCCCCGAGATCGAGGCCTCGATCTGGGGACTGCTAGCTGTTGCCTAGACCGGGGCCTCGATCTGGGGAGACCGAGGCCTCGATCTCGGGACTGCTAGCTGTCGCCGAGACCAAGGCCTCGATCTGGGGACTGCTAGCTGTCGGCGAGACCGAGGCTTGATCTGGGGACTGCTAGCTGTCGCCGAGTCCGAGGCTTCATCTTGGGGCTTGATCTGGGGACTGCTAGCTGTCGCCGAGACCGAGGCTTCATCTGGGGACTGCTAGCTGTCGCCGAGACCAAGGCCTCGATCTGGGGACTGCTAGCTGTCGCCGAGACCGAGGCCTCGATCTGGTAGCGGTACCGCACGTTACTTCTTCTACGGGGAAAATAGAGTCGGCGGCTGCTCACCGTAGTTGAGACCTGTTGTGGCTCAATATTGGTCCATATATAAGGAGCACCGGGTTATAAGGAGCACTGTCGGCTTTGGAGACATTTGAAGGTTTTTAGGTGAAACTTATAGTGAAGAAAATACCGTAGTGAATAAACACCAGCTTGACCTGCGTACCTCCGTATCTGAGTCGTCAATCCTGCCCAGGTCTGACAGTAACGTGCCATTCATGCTGCTATCAGCGTCTGTAATCCATTCTTTGTCTATTTGCCCATGAATGTTTCCTGGAACATCTCCTTAGCTCCGTCCCTGTTTCCGATGATTCATTGTTTGCGTGTGTTTCTGTCTCCTCTCGTCAGTCTGACAGACAGCGAAGCCGGTTTACCCTACGACCAGGACTCGATGGCCATCATCCACCTTAACAACACTACGGTCATGTACCTGAAGGAGGTCACCAAATTCCTCGCCATCGTCTGTTTCGTCCGCAAGGAGAGTTTTGAGAGAAAAGGTCAGAACATTTACAGTAAATAATCTTTCTGGTGTGAGCTCGTTTTCCTGGCAGGTGATCCTTGTAAGCATTGATCACCTGCCTCTCTGTATATGAACCCGGTACTGAGCCTCACTCGGTGCCGGATCATACCCTCAACATACCCTGATATCTCCCTGCGTACCTGTTCCTCTTGTGTCCGTTCATCGTGTCACTTTGTATCAGTTCTCTTCGTGTTGTTACCTTTGTGTTTAAAGCACCTTTTGTAAATAAGGTTTATTACATTTGTTAATAGCGTCTCCTGCATTTGGGTCCCCTCCTCCGTGTATTCTCCGTCATCACACGTGACAATACGTTTCAGTTGTGTCTCAGTTTGATTTGCGTCCTTATTTGCTCACATGGTTTATGTAAACGTCTGCTGGATGTTCATGAATGAATGCAATCATTCAAATATGAAAAGAAGCTGGTTATTGCTGCGTCTCATCATCATCTGTTATTCAATTCAATCCTTTTCTGTTTGCACACTGAGTAGTGCTCATGCGGTTCCTTCATGCTGCGTTTTGTCCTTATTTTCCCTTTGGTTGTAAAGTCGACTTTGTGCTCGATGACTGACAACGGGAGCGTTTTCTCCCCTCTGACATTAAAAGTCACCATGGAGACCGTCTCTCTTTCTCAGCCTCGTGTCTGAAGAGAAATGTTTGTGAGTGCGTCGCAGCTTCTAAGCCTCCGACCTTTCTAATTGTACCTCTGTTAGAATAATTGTACATAAAGTAATCCCATATTTACTCCAATTATCTTTACATTTAAACTAACATTACTTGGTGTGTGTGTAGCCAATTCGTGCTGAGTGGATGCAGGTCAAGGAAATCAGATAAGCGTGACTGTTAATGAGTCACCAAAAGGGGGGTCTGTGAAAACACCGACCCTGCTCAACTGATTAAGGACAGGATATGTCTTGAGTTGCAGTTGTGTGACCCTCACCTTAAGAATGGTAATTCATTGTTAACATTGTAACCACACCAAAAGCCAATAAAATGAATGCGCTCGGCAGTGTGTGCTTCAGAGCGGTAGGAGATTTGTAACTGAGCGCATCTCTGTCCGTTCTCCTTGCAAGTAAAATAACTCTTGTCTTTCTCTCTTTTGTTAAGTTTCGGGTGTTTTAGGTTGTTTTAACCTGACAACCTCCTTTTACCTTTAGCTTCTGTCTCTGTCTCTGTCATCATTAGTGCTGACAAACGCTTTAAAGAACAAGCTTATGAGCTGCACGCTTTGTGATTAATCTTAGTTATTGCCATGTAAAGTGGAGACTCGTGGAGCTTTGTCAAAAATAAAGCAGACTTCTGTGTCTCATGGTTTCTCAGTATGGAGCTGCAGGTCGTTTGCTTCGGTGTTTATCCAGGTTTGATCCGTTGGTTTGATTTGGAAAAGGAGGAAAGTAAAGCAGGATCCTTCCCGAGCGTCACAACAGCTCGTTTTCCTCTCTTGCTGGTTGCCATAACAACTGTAAAATCGCGCTAATGCGGTCCAAGTTTGTCTGTTTTTGTTCTTCCCCAAAACAGTGATTAGCTCGGGGCAGCATGGTGAAGGCATTCAAAGGTCTTTTTTAACCACTAACGCTGCTGAAAATAACAGCAAACCTCTGCAGCAGCATGAGAAGAGTCCCTA
This sequence comes from Echiichthys vipera, assembly GCF_963691815.1. Taxonomy (NCBI): domain Eukaryota; kingdom Metazoa; phylum Chordata; class Actinopteri; order Perciformes; family Trachinidae; genus Echiichthys; species Echiichthys vipera. The sequence goes on along the minus strand of NC_139837.1, from coordinate 1,234,474 downwards.
CACACACAACAAAGCACTTTACAAGCATTTACAGGTGCTTTTTCTTTCTTTTCTAGCACCGTACAGCTGAGGTGAACTCCATATCTGTATCCAGAATAAACCTCAGTACCACAAAAAATGCAAAATGACAAAAAATAGATGCAAAACCACCATAAAAAAATACAAAACCACCACAAAAAGATACAAACTGACTGAAAATAGATGCAAAACCACCACAAAAAGATGCAAAATGACTAAAAATAGATGCAAAACCACCACAAAAAGATGCAAAATGACTAAAAATAGATGCAAAACCACCATAAAAAGATGCAAAATGAGTAAAAATAGATGCAAAACCACCACAAAAAGATGCAAAATGAGTAAAAATAGATGCAAAACCACCACAAAAAGATGCAAAATGACTAAACAGGCGCAGAGGAAATGACCTCAGAACCGGCGTAGGCCTCGAGCTCGTACACGTGCGCACGCTCGTGCTCGTACACGTGCAAACGTGCTTTACTAAAGCCCACCTCTCCCAAACGGGCCGTGGACGGCAAGCGTGCCGCTCCTAGACGTGGTACGGTTGCACTCACACTGGTCAAAGGAACCAGACTTTAGCCGTGAAACCACCTGGGGCACGGGACGGAGGGACAGTGGGAGTGCGCTCTTAAAGACGTGCACGCAGGTTGAAAACTGCAGCACTGTTGTGTCCGTCTCAGCCTGAGTGGTGTTAGAACCAAAGTCTGACACGTGTCCACGTCTGTACGCTGTAACTGTATTATTATCTGACCTGTGACGGACTTCTCTCTGTCCCTCACAGGACTCATCGACTACAATTTCCACTGCTTCAAGAAAGCCATCCAGGAAGTGTTTGACGTCCGAGTGCAGGTCCAACAGAACCGTAAGCTCCTCAGTCAAAGGAGGTGGAGTAAACTGACTCTGACCAACGGAGCGGTCCAGCCCCACTGAGGCTGACGCCGTCACACCTGAGCTGCAGCCTGACACACGGACTCCACTCTCATTCAGAGCGGCACTTCGCGTTCTTTCATCCTGTTGGGATTCGCTCAGACGGTCCGCGGAGACTCCGACCTTCGTCTCTGTCCCCAGGAGCCGCGGAGGAAACACTCAGACTGACTCTGTCACTGCACAAACCTTTTTTAGGGCTTCACTCGAAGTAAAGAGGCCGATTCATTTGGCCTCATGCGTAAATGTTTCCTTATTTCCTCGTGTGTTGGTTAGCACTGTCGCCTCACAGCGAGAGGGCTCCTGGTTTGAATCCCAGCTGGGTCCCTTCTGTGTGGAGTTTGCATGTTGTCCCCGTGTCTGCGTGGGTTTTCTCCGGGTTCTCCGGTTTCCTCCCACAGTCCAAAGACGTGCAGGTGTTGGGTTCATTGATGACTCTAAATCACCCGTAGGTGTGAATGGTTGTCTGTCTCTGTTCGTCTCTATGTGTCCTGTGATAGACTGGCGTCCTGTCCAGGGTGGACCCCGCCTCACGCCCGATGTCAGCTGGGTTCGGGCCCACGACCCCGACAGGGACAAGAGGCTGAAGATGAATGAATGAATGTTGTTGCACAAAGCTCTGAGAGGAAACTAAACCCTGTGTGGGCTTCATGCAGTGCGGTGATGCATCGTGTTAATATGTTCTGCTGTGTTTTCATGAAGTCAGCAGCTCTTTGACGTCATTTATTAATAATCTTTTCATCGTTATTACTTTTTAACAGTAAGTTAGCTTAGTAAGCTCTTGTGCATATTTGCTTAAAGTGCAACTCCGGCGTAAAATCATTCCAGGGTCTTTTTCTGCAAATAAGCCAACGAGACAAAATGTGTGTGTCTGAACGATTAACGGAGAAATCCTGGAGAGTCGGACACGCTTTGGATAAACTCTGGGTTCTCTAACTATGGTTAAGTCCATTACAGTGGATTAACAAAGTCAATACTTGTATAAAATATCCAAACATGGTGAAAAATGTCTTTAAATGTTAAAAATATTCAGTTTAATGTGAAATCAAACAGAGAAAATCACAGATTTGCAGGTTTCAGAGGCTGAAAACAGCCATTTCTGATGAAAACTAGAAAAAAAACTACTTCATGGATGATTTCATGTGATATTATATAAACATAAACAATATTAAATCAGTTAATGGATCCAAATGTGACCAGAGAAAGTGCTTGAATGTACGCAGGGTTTCTGCAGCTTTAACTAAAGTCACATTCAAGCATTTCCTGTCACTCTTTTAATAAACTCCACAAAAAGACTCAAAACCGCCACAAAAAGATACAAAACCACCACAAACAGATGGAAAACCACCAAGAACAGATGGAAAACCACCAAAAACCACCACAAAAAGATACAAAACCACCACAAAAAGACTCAAAACCACCACAAAAAGATACAAAACCACCACAAAAAGACTCAAAACCACCACAAAAAGATACAAAACCACCACAAAAAGACTCAAAACCACCACAAAAAGATACAAAACCACCACAAAAAGACTCAAAACCACCACAAAAAGATGCAAAACCACCACAAAAAGATACAAAATCGCCACAAAAAGACTCAAAACCACCACAAAAAGACTCAAAACCACCACAAAACGACACAAAACCACCACAAAAAGACTCAAAACCACCACAAAAAGACTCAAAACCACCACAAAAAGATACAAAACCACCACAAAAAGATACAAAACCACCACAAAAAGATACAAAACCACCACAAATGACACAAAACCACCACAAAAAGACTCAAAACCACCACAAAAAGACTCAAAACCACCACAAAAAGAATCAAAACCATCACAAAAAGACTCAAAACCACCACAAAAAGACTCACAACCACCACAAAAAGACACAAAACCACCACAAAAAGACTCAAAACCACCACAAAAAGATACAAAACCACCACAAATGACACAAAACCACCACAAAAAGACTCAAAACCACCACAAAAAGATACAAAACCACCACAAAAAGACTCACAACCACCACAAAAAGACACAAAACCACCACAAAAAGACTCAAAACCACCACAAAAAGATACAAAACCACCACAAAAAGACACAAAACCACCACAAAAAGACTCAAAACCACCACAAAAAGATACAAAACCACCACAAAAAGATACAAAACCACCACAAAAAGACTCAAAACCACCACAAAAAGATACAAAATCACCACAAAAAGATACAAAACCACAACAAAAAGACTCAAAACCACCACAAAAAGATGCAAAACCACCACAAAAAGATGCAAAACCACCACAAAAAGACTCAAAACCACCACAAAAGACTCAAAACCACCACAAAAAGATGCAAAACCACCACAAAAAGATGCAAAACCACCACAGAAAGACTCAAAACCACCACAAAAAGACTCAAAACCACCACAAAACGACACAAAACCACCACAAAAAGATACAAAACCACCACAAAAAGACTCAAAACCACCACAAAAAGATGCAAAACCACCACAAAAAGACTCAAAACCACCACAAAAAGATGCAAAACCACCACAAAAAGACTCAAAACCACCACAAAAAGATACAAAACCACCACAAAAAGACTCAAAACCACCACAAAAAGATACAAAATCACCACAAAAAGATACAAAACCACAACAAAAAGACTCAAAACCACCACAAAAAGATGCAAAACCACCACAAAAAGATGCAAAACCACCACAAAAAGACTCAAAACCACCACAAAAGACTCAAAACCACCACAAAAAGATGCAAAACCACCACAAAAAGATGCAAAACCACCACAGAAAGACTCAAAACCACCACAAAAAGACTCAAAACCACCACAAAACGACACAAAACCACCACAAAAAGATACAAAACCACCACAAAAAGACTCAAAACCACCACAAAAAGATACAAAACCACCACAAAAAGACTCAAAACCACCACAAAAAGATACAAAACCACCACAAAAAGACTCAAAACCACCACAAAAAGATACAAAATCACCACAAAAAGACTCAAAACCACCACAAAAAGACTCAAAACCACCACAAAAAGACTCAAAACCACCACAAAAAGATACAAAACCACCACAAAAAGACACAAAACCACCACAAAAAGACTCAAAACCACCACAAAAAGATACAAAACCACCACAAAAAGACTCAAAACCACCACAAAGACTCAAAACCACCACAAAAAGACTCAAAACCACCACAAAAAGATACAAAACCACCACAAAACGACACAAAACCACCACAAAAAGATGCAAAACCACCACAAAAAGACTCAAAACCACCACAAAAAGACTCAAAACCACCACAAAAAAACTCAAAACCACCACAAAAACACTCAAAACCACCAGCAGGCTCACTCTCTACGCTGATGACGCTTTGTTGTGTGTAGGGACTCTTCTCATGCTGCTGCAGAGGTTTGCTGTTATTTTCAGCAGCATTAGTGGTTAAAAAAGACCTTTGAATGCCTTCACCGTACTGCCCCGAGCTAACCACTGTTAGCCACGTCCGGCTGTTAGCATCTCTCCTGGATTTCTACCTTAATATGTAGAAATGTCTTATTGATGAGTGTATTTGCAGAAAAAGACCTTGGGACGACCCTGAACAGGAACATTTACCAGGAGGCATGTAGTGTAAAAAAGTACGTTCATTTTATTCCCAATAAATCGAGTGTGTGCGCGCGTGTGTGTGCGAGACTGGGTGCGTGCATGCGTGTGTGTTGATGAAGCCTGTGTGCGTTTGTGTGCGTGCCCAGGTGTGCGTGTGTTTGTGTGTGTGCGTGTGTGTTTTAGTGTGTGTGCATGTGCGTGCTTGCGTGTGTGTTTGTGCTTGCGTGCCCACGTGCGTGCATGCGTGGCACTGATTGGTACTGATAAAGCCCAGGTGTGTGTGTGTGTGTGTGTGTGCGTGTGTGCGTGCGTGCGTGGAGTCTCCAGCGCTCTGTGCTGACTCGTTATCTCACCATCAGCTTCTTCCTGTTCTCAGAACCTTGTGTGTGTTTGTCGTCCGTTGCCTGTTTCCTAGTGTGGAGCAGTTTGTTGTGTCTCCAGTTATTAAAGGTCAAAGGTCACATTCATGCCCCGGCTCTGTCTATTGTGTGAAATTGCCCACACACACATTTGTATCTCTACGGCAACACTAACACCTTCACCCACGCTATGGCGTCCATCAACACCCCTAACGTGTTCAGTCAGGAGGAGCTGTTTAAAACGACGCTGCCGTTGATTAAAAGCAGAAACTCGGTCGGGGGACGGAGACGAATTAGGCGGATACTGGAGTAACGCCGTGATCCGCTGCTCACGGGTGGCGACCGGCGTCGGGGAGACATGAACCACCTCCTGCAGATAAAGACGGGGTCATTTAGCTTTAAGCTGCTTCCACACACAGCGTCATAGCAACGCTACGCTGCTTAATGAGACCGGCGCCTGAACACCTCACGTCTCGCTCATCTGACGGTAATGAAGTGAAGCTGCAGGAGCGTCACATCACGTCTGACTGAAGAAACGCCGTCGTCGTCACATATACAAACCTTTTACAGCTCCGAGGGGCCAACTGTCGTCCAGCTTTAAGCTTTATGGTTTAATCCCCCTGATTTTTGTATTTAACCCCATTTTGATGCTATTTATGGCCTTTCAACGTACTCGCTTTCATGATTTCCCCTCTTCTCAGTGGCCTTCGTTACTGAAATGATATGAACAAAGTATCTCTCTCTGACTGAGCCGGTCCTCCACATCCACCTCGCTTGTGTTGCAGATAGATAGGGACTGAATACCCCAGTGGCGTGCACGGGCCCCAATTGTTGAAAAATGCGCCCTAAGGTGCCCTCAAGGAGCCAAAACGTGTGTTAAAGTTTCCTCTAGGAGCATAAACATGTGATAAAGTGTCCTCTAGGAGCATAAACGTGTGTTAAAGTGTCCTCTAGGAGCATAAAGTTGTGTTAAAGTGTCCTCTAGGAGCATAAACGTGTGTTAAAGTGTCCTCTAGGAGCATAAACGTGTGCTAAAGTGTCCTCTAGGAGCATAAACGTGTGTTAAAGTGTCCTCTAGGAACCAAAACATGTGTTAAAGTGTCCTCTAGGACCCAGAACGTGTGCTAAAGTGTCCTCTAGGAGCATAAACGTGTGCTAAAGTGTCCTCTAGGAGCATAAATGTGTGTTAAAGTGTCCTCTAGGAGCATAAACGTGTGCTAAAGTGTCCTCTAGGAGCATAAATGTGTGTTAAAGTGTCCTCTAGGAGCATAAATGTGTGTTAAAGTGTCCTCTAGGAGCATAAACGTGTGCTAAAGTGTCCTCTAGGAGCATAAATGTGTGTTAAAGTGTCCTCTAGGAGCATAAACGTGTGTTAAAGTGTCCTCTGGGAGCATAAACGTGTGTTAAAGTGTCCTCTAGGAGCATAAACGTGTATTAAAGTGTCCTCTAGGAGCATAAACGTGTTAAAGTGTTCTCTAGGAGCATAAACGTGCGCTAAAGTGTCCTCTAGGAGCCAAAACGTGTGCTAAAGTGTCCTCTAGGAGCCAAAACGTGTGTTAAAGTTTCCTCTAGGTGCCAAAACGTGTGCTAAAGTGCCCTCTAGGAGCATAAACGTGTGCTAAAGTGCCCTCTAGGAGCATAAATGTGTTAAAGTGTCCTCTAGGAGCATAAATGTGCGCTAAAGTGTCCTCTAGGAGCCTAAACGTGTGCTAAAGTGTCCTCTAGGAGCATAAACGTGTGCTAAAGTGTCCTCTAGGAGACTAAACGTGTGCTAAAGTGTCCTCCAGGAGCTAAAGCGTGTGCTAAAGTGTCCTCTAGGAGCATAAATGTGTGTTAAAGTGTCCTCTAGGAGCATAAACGTGTGTTAAAGTGTCCTCTAGGAGCATAAAGGTGTGCTAAAGTGTCCTCTAGGAGCATAAATGTGTGTTAAAGTGTCCTCTAGGAGCATAAACGTGTGTTAAAGTGTCCTCTAGGAGCCTAAACGTGTGTTAAAGTTTCCTCTAGGAGCATAAACGTGTGCTAAAGTGTCCTCTAGGAGCATAAACGTGTGCTAAAGTGTCCTCTAGGAGCATAAACGTGTGTTAATGTGTCCTCTAGGAGCATAAACGTACTAACTTAAATCCACCTTATAAACCAACTCTGATTGGTTCGTTCGCTGCTCAAACATTACCAGACTGATCTGAGAGTAAAAGTATATATGAGAGTAAGTATTTATATATATATATTTATATATAAATATATATATATAAAATATATAAATAGAACCAATTATAACCTGTGATGGTGGTATTAAACCGCTCACTGCCATAAGATCCAGACAGCGCTCCGCTCCCATTATTAGAGGATCTGCAGCCAAAGCCAAACGCTAACAAACCCCTCTGGCTCCTGTAGAAGGAGCGATGTCCAATTATTGGAACAGTGCAGGACAAATGTCTGCTTTTGTGCAGCTGATTGGTTTGGGGCTCTGTTCATAGGAGGAGGGGGGGGGGGGGTGCTGTGTGACTACAGGCCATTACTCAGACGGTGAATACACGGTCACAGCATTTACAGCTCAAATGTCTGATGGTGACACGTTTAACTGCAGTGGGGCTGCACAGATTCATCCCAGACACGTGAATCAAGTGGGAACAGGAAGTGTTTAGTGAGAGGGAGGATATGCATGATACGCTGAACATAAATCTACATCCTCACCCGAAGTTGGTCATTAGGCATGAATCCAATCAAAACAGACACTTTAGCACACGTTTAGGCACCTAGAGGACACTTTAACACATGTTTAGGCTCCTAGAGGACACTTTAACACACGTTTATGCTCCTAGAGGACACTTTAACACACGTTTATGCTCCTAGAGGACACTTTAACACACGTTTATGCTCCTAGAGGACACTTTAGCACACGTTTATGCTCCTAGAGGACACTTTAACACACGTTTATGCTCCTAGAGGACACTTTAGCACACGTTTATGCTCCTAGAGGACACTTTAGCACACGTTTATGCTCCTAGAGGACACTTTAGCACACGTTTATGCTCCTAGAGGACACTTTAACACACGTTTATGCTCCTAGAGGACACTTTAACACACATTTATGCTCCTAGAGGACACATTAGCACACGTTTTGGCTCCTAGAGGCCGCGTCTAGGAGCGGCACGCTTGCCGTCCACGGCCCATTTGGGAGAGGTGGGCTTTAGTAAAGCACGTTTGCACGTGTACGAGCACGAGCGTGCGCATGTGTACGAGCACGAGGCCTACGGCGGTTCTGAGGTCATTTCCTGTGCGCCTGTTGGGACGTAGAAAAAAGAAGGAGGGACCATGCGCGGACATTTAAAACAATGGCGGTGAAAGGTTCACGTTGGTGTGATGCGGAGGTGGAGTGTTTACTGCAGATTTGGTCGATGAAAAGATTCAAAAACAGTCGACAAGACGCACAAAAACTCCGAGGTCGACGGAAAGATCTGGAAACAAAGCCACGCATCGCCATGACGTCATCAATGCGTGTGACGTGTTACGGCGTGATGACGTATAGGCAGCAAGAAGCATTCTCCGAGGCCCAGGTAGTGTGAGTACAAACGGGCCTGGAGGGGGGGACAAGGACCCTAAAGCACGGGGCACGGGACGGAGGCACAGTGGGAGGGCGCCCTTTGTTGCGTCTCTGAGGGAGAAATTGTACTTTTTAACAGAAAATTGCATCATTTTCTTTTCTTTCTCTGGGTAAGGACCCCCCCACCCCAGTGCCCCCCCCGCTGTAATGGTGGAGAAGATGGCGGCCTTGTTGTGACAGCAGATAAAAAGCTCCCTGACTACAGAGATGAGACCCCCCCCCCCCCCCCCCCCCCTCCCCGGGGAGATCAGACTGGTGAGCTCCTTATCCTCCTTTAAATCCTTCTTAAAAACACTTCGTTCCAACTGTGTTTTCTCAGCGTCTGTGGCCTGAGTTCACCTTTAACTGTTAAAACCCGTTTTATAAACAAAGGCTTTCTCTTATCTTTCATTCTTTGGATCCTTTTAATGATTTAATGTTGTTTTTATTTTGACCTTTTCTCTTGATTCTGCTCCGTGTTTGAATACAAAATGGTTTTTATCAGTGTTTGTCTTGTTAAGCACTTTGTAACTTTGTTTTGAAAAGTGCTCGACTACACTGGCGTGCACGGGAGTTAATGTGTCCTCTAGGAGCCAAAACGTGTGCTAAAATGTCCTCTAGGAGGCTAAACGTGTGCTAAAGTGTTCTCTAGGAGCATAAACGTGTGCTAAAGTGTCCTCTAGGAGCATAAACGTGTGTTAAAGGGTCCTCTAGGAGCATAAACGTGTGTTAAAGTGTCCTCTAGGAGCATAAACGTGTGTTAAAGTGTCCTCTAGGAGCATAAACGTGTGCTAAAGTGTCCTCTAGGAGCATAAACGTGTGCTAAAGTGTCCTCTAGGAGCATAAATGTGTGCTAAAGTGTCCTCTAGGAGCATAAATGTGTGCTAAAGTGTCCTCTAGGAGCATAAACGTGTACTAAAGTGTCCTCTAGGAGCATAAACGTGTGCTAAAGTGTCCTCTAGGAGCATAAACGTGTGTTAAAGTGTCCTCTAGGAGCATAAATGTGTGCTAAAGTGTCCTCTAGGAGCATAAACGTGTGTTAAAGTGTCCTCTAGGAGCCAAAACGTGTGTTAAAGTGTCCTCTAGGAGCATAAACGTGTGTTAAAGTGTCCTCTAGGAGCATAAACGTGTGTTAAAGTGTCCTCTAGGAGCATAAACGTGTGTTAAAGTGTCCTCTAGGAGCATAAATGTGTGCTAAAGTGTCCTCTAGGAGCATAAACGTGTGCTAAAGTGTCCTCTAGGAGCATAAATGTGTGCTAAAGTGTCCTCTAGGAGCATAAACGTGTGTTAAAGTGTCCTCTAGGAGCCTAAACGTGTGTTAAAGTGTCCTCTAGGAGCCAAAACGTGTGTTAAAGTGTCCTCTAGGAGCATAAACGTGTGTTAAAGTGTCCTCTAGGAGCATAAACGTGTGTTAAAGTGTCCTCTAGGAGCATAAACGTGTGTTAAAGTGTCCTCTAGGAGCATAAACGTGTCTTAAAGTGTCCTCTAGGAGCATAAACGTGTGCTAAAGTGTCCTCTAGGAGCATAAATGTGTGCTAAAGTGTCCTCTAGGAGCATAAACGTGTTTTGTGTCCTCGAAGTTTTTGAGTTAATTTAGTTCAATAATTAGAAAACAAAAACATTTTACACATAACAAGCAGCAATATGGAATCCTATGGAGTGAGTCCTCATAATGCATGTGTGTGTGTGTGTGTGTGTGTGTGTGTCTGTGTGTCTGTGTGTGTGTGTGTGTGTGTGTCTCTGTGTGTGTGTGTGTGTGTCTGTGTCAGTGTGTGTCTGTGTGTGTGTGTGTGTGTGTGTGTGTGTGTGTGTGTGTGTGTGTGTGTGTGTGTGTGTGTGTGTGTGTGTGTGTGTGCGTGTGCGTGTGCGCGGGTGTGTGTGTGTGTGTGTGTGTGTGTGTGTGTGTGTGTGTGTGTGTGTGTGTGTGTGTGTGTGTGTGTGTGTGTGTGTGTGTGTGTGTGTGTGTGTGTGTGTGTGTGTGTGTGTGTTGCGTAACAGCTGCTGGTGGCTGTCGTCTGCACTACATTGTGTTACATAAGACAATTTGATGTTCAGAGTTATAATCCGCTGCTGCCTGAGCGCTCCCATCTGGGATTTCCAGCCCGTCCTCGTCCGCAGCGCTGCACTCGACCCCCCCCCCCCCCACACACACACACACACACACACACACACACACACACACTTCGATCCATGACACACAATTCAGTTTTATTGATAGTTAAATTATAACTAAAGTAATCTAAAGAGAGTTTGCACATAGAGGTCAAGACCCAACACTTCCCCGTGAGCAACAACAAGCCCCATCTTTAATCATAATCATAATAATAATTATATACAGTATTGATTCAACATCTTGTGCAGACAGTGGCAACGCAAACCTTCCTAAAGTCTCGCGGATGAATCTCCTGAGCACATTTATGCTCCGCGGACGATTTAGTGTTTCTATTTTAACGACCACGGCGAACTTTAATGAGAGTGAAGCTCTATGAAGAGAAGAACGGGTGAAATGGTGTTCAACCTGCAACAGCACTAACATGCAGTTACCAAACTATCCCACTTTAACCGAACACAGTCATTGTGAGGCCCAGGCAGGAAGGGGGACTCAGCTGCGGAGGTTCGCGGATCAACACTGAATTTATTAACTTGACGACAGGAGGAACAAACAAAGGAGACAAGAGAATTCAAAAGGTTAAACTTCATCTCTTCTCATCTCCAGCCTCTGATCCTGGATCAGGTCTCGGGGGCAGCAGCTCCAGCAGGGGACCCCAAACTTCCCTTTCCTGGGCCACATTAACCAGCTCTAACTGGGGGATCCTGAGGCGTTCCCAGGCCAGTGTGGAGATCTAATCTCTCCACCTGGTCCTGGGTCTTCCCCGAGGCCTCCTCCCAGCTGGACGTGCCTGGAACACCTCCCTAGGGAGGCGCCCAGGGTTCATCCTTACCAGATGATCCTGAACCACCTCAACTGGCTCCTTTCAACGCAAAGGAGCAGCGGCTCTACTCCGAGTTCCTCACGGATGCTGAACTTCTCCCCCTCTCTCTAAGGGAGACTCCAGACCCCCTCCTGAGGAAACACAGTTCACACGCTTGGACCTGGACCTGGTTCTTTGGGTCCTGACCCAGCTTTAGTGACCACAGGTGAGGGTAGGAACCAGGACTGAGCGGTAGATCCAGAGCTTTGCCTTCCTCGGCTCTCTTTTGGTCACAACGGTGCGGTAGAGCGACTGCAGCTGCGATTCTCCGGCCAAACTCACGCTCCATCGTCCCCTCACTCGTGAACATGATTTGATCAAACAAGGAATACAAACACCTGAACGTGGAAACAAAGAACTCGAAAGCACGAACAAGACTGTGGAACAACGCCGGATACATTCGACGCAAGGGACGAAATAATTTGGCAACGGGACAAAGGGGAAGACACAGACTTTATACACATGAAGGGAACCACAGGTGGGAACAATCAAGGATCAGGGGAGGACGTCAGACCGGTGACACAAGAGGAAGAGCAAGTGACCTGGAACCAGAGGAGAGTTACCTTTCAAAATAAAACAGGAAATTCACAAAGACAGGACAGACCTCACCACGGCGTGACAGTCATCGAGAATGTCACGGACGGTGCGGGGAATAACACGATGAATCGGACCCAAATGCAGACAAGGACACAACGAACGGTTTAAACGAATATTTAATAACACAGAAAACAAGGGAATCCAAAAACAAGACGTGACGAGACGGTCAAGGATGGACAGGAACGGGTTCACGGGAAAACTATTACGAAAGGGAACAAAGAAACAATCGTTAACGAACAAACAAATACGCAAAGGATCAAACTGACGAAGTACAGGAGCCGACCGACGAGAAGTTACCGCATAAATGAGGAAACGATCTGGCGCCAAATGTGTCCCACGTCCGGCTTTTTAAGCAGCATAGCAGGTCATCAGTGGACGTGGATACAGCTGGGTGGGACCACGCCTACCAGCTCCAGACAGACACACACCAAGAGGGGAGACACATGCAGGGAACAACAGACAGAGGGAGACAGAGGAGACACATGCAGGGAACATGTGTCCTGCAAATTGCCCTCAGGGGGCAATAAAGACCTCTTGACTCTTGACTTGAGAGATCGGTTCTTACAGCCGGAGTCCGACCAGTCCTGTAGTCGTTGGTATTTCAAACTGGTCCTGTATCAGCAGGTTAGCCGTCATCATTGATTGAGAAGCGTTTGTCCCGACCGTGTGTTGGTGACCTTCACCAACAACGTATCAGATCTGTGCTGCCCAATGAGCTTTCACCCAGGCCGACCCCTAAGACCGCCATTGCAGAGGTGCTTGAGGTCCACGTTTGTGGCTCTGAGGGCGCCCTCCCACTGTGCCTCCGTCCCGTGCCCCGTGCTTTAGGGTCCTTGTCCCCCCCTCCAGGCCCGTTTGTACTCACACTACCTGGGCCTCGGAGAATGCTTCTTGCTGCCTATACGTCATCACGCCGTAACACGTCACACACATTGATGACGTCATGGCGATGCGTGGCTTTGTTTCCAGATCTTTCCGTAGACCTCGGAGTTTTTGTGCGTCTTGTCGACTGTTTTTGAATCTTTTCATCGACCAAATCTGCAGTAAACACTCCACCTCCGCATCACACCAACGTCAACCTTTCACCGCCATTGTTTGAAATGTCCGCGCATGGTCCCTCCTTCTTTTTTCTACGTCCCAACAGGCGCACAGGAAATGACCTCAGAGCCGCCGTAGGCCTCGTGCTCGTACACGTGCGCACGCTCATGCTCATACACGTGCAAACGTGCTTTACTAAAGCCAAACTCTCCCAAACGGGCCGTGGACGACCAGCTGGCCGCAGCTATGCGCAGAGCGGTTGCACTCACACTGGTCAAACACACTAGGCTTTACCCGCAAAAACCTGTTTTGGCCCGGTGCAGAAGGACAGAGTGAGTGCCCTGAGTGAAAAGTCTCAGCCTCCGTCGGATGAATGGATTTATTTTTGCTGTAAAATTGAACACTGATATCTGCGTCTTTAGTAAACAGATGAGTTTTCAGCATCTGTTTGGTTAAACAGCGTGTGCCAGCGTCTGCGTGTGTCTGCGTGTCCTTCACCTTCACCTTGTTGGAAGACGTATTTTCTCCTCGGTGAATGCAGCGCGGTGTTTCCATTTTCAGATGAGAGACACGCTCCTCCGGCTGCTCCGACTCCTCCTGACAGTAGTGTCAGTGTGAGAGCGTCGTGCCGTGCTGGAGTGACGAGTCCCAACAGGTAAAATGAGTCCAATAAAAATAAACCTGAATAAACTGCGGGTGCCTCCTGGGAGGGCGTGTGTGATCTGAGAGATGAAGAGTGTGTCACTGTGAATACACACCAGCAGCAGAGGAAGATCGCTTCTGACAAAACCAACCAGCCCGCCGCCCCTGGGAGCTCTGTGTGTGTGTGTGTGTGTGTGTGTGTGTGTGTGTGTGTGTGTGTGTGTGTCACTTGCAGCCGTGTGAACTCACCAGGGTGTTCCACCAGCTCTCACATATATAGACACACACACATATTTGCAGCTCTGCACGTTGAGCGGGACCTTTATCCAGGCCACAGGCTGCAGCACCGGGGATAAACAAAGTCCCTGCGTGTGTGTTCAGGCTCATTCGAAATTCATAAAACTCTACTTTTATGCTACAAAACTTTAGTGTAACTTCTCCTTCAGTGATGGATGAGCATCACGTCCACTTTAAAGGGATTCATTATGTCACTTACTGCTGTGGAAATGATGCTGGAAGCACTCAGAAATGAAGCACACAAAGGATTTGACGAGTTTGAAGCAATAAATTAAGGAACACAATTGGCATTATAGTCCGGGAGGGAGAGGTTTACGCAGCCTCTATCAGATGTGCAGAGAAGTGGCAGCTGCTGACTCCAAAATCAGGGATAAAAGGAGGAAAAACAACCCACTGCGTCGTGTTTATTGGATGTATTTTACACTAACAGGCTCCTCGTCTCTACTTTCTACTTTCTAAAGAGGAGCGAGGCGTCGTGGTCTGGAGGGACCGCCCCCCATGGCGTTGTGGTCTGGACGGTGAAAGCTCAGACTCTGTTAAAGGACGGCGTTACGGCCCCACCTCCGACCTCTGACCCCGCGGCGTCACATAACAACAACAGTGCTGCTGCGTGAGAGGACAGAGACGGACCCAGAGACTGTTGACTGAACTGGACTCTGAGCCACATGCATGGGACTGAATGAGGCCCAGCACAGATTTCTCCCTTTTCCCTGATGCTCTGAATAAGGAGCTAAACTGCTCTAGGCTCTGTTTCTAAATCCAGTTCTAAGAAGCTGTGAAAAGTCTCTAAATGTAGTGAGAAAGTGGCGCCTGGGAGTGCTTTGGGACGGGGAAGGGGCTCCCAGCAGCACCCTCTGCTCAGTGAGGACACTAACTGCAGAGTGAAGGGGCTCCCAGCAGCACCCTCTGCTCAGTGAGGACACTAACTGCAGAGTGAAGTGGCTCCCAGCAGCCCCCTCTGCTCAGTGAGGACACTAACTGCAGAGTCAAGGGGCTCCCAGCAGCCCCCTCTGCTCAGTGAGGACACTAACTGCAGAGTGAAGGGGCTCCCAGCAGCACCCTCTGCTCAGTGAGGACACTAACTGCAGAGTGAAGGGGCTCCCAGCAGCACCCTCTGCTCAGTGAGGACACTAACTGCAGAGTGAAGGGGCTCCCAGCAGCCCCCTCTGCTCAGTGAGGACACTAACTGCAGAGTGAAGGGGCTCCCAGCAGCACCCTCTGCTCAGTGAGGACACTAACTGCAGAGTGAAGGGGCTCCCAGCAGCCCCCTCTGCTCAGTGAGGACACTAACTGCAGAGTCAAGGGGCTCCCAGCAGCCCCCTCTGCTCAGTGAGGACACTAACTGCAGAGTGATGGGTGCATCAGAGTCCAGAACAGCACCAAAGTCTCCACTAAGACCAGAACCAGGGACACGTTTGTCTCTAGGATGGAGGAGGATTTGGAGAGGAACTCTCCGGTGTTTGGATTCTCCACAGCGTCTCCCCGTCCCTTCTTCTCCGTTGTTGGTGTGTTTCTGTGGCAGTTACAGCGCCACCTCCAGGCCTGGCATGGGTACTACAGCGTTTGGAGTCGCTGCACCTGGTTTCCTGTTGACGCACACATTTAGGAGTCGAGGTCGTGTCGACTAACCCTACGTAACTGACATACAGCCTATGATTAACATTACCTTACCTAACTATGTAGCCAGGGGATCCGAGCCAAAAAAAGTATTTTGCTCATCTTCAGCCTCTGATCCTGGATCAGGTCTCAGGCGCAGCAGCTCCAGCAGGGGACCCCAAACTTCCCTTTCCCGGGCCTCATTAACCAGCTCTAACTGGGGGATCCTGAGGCGTTCCCAGGCCAGTGTGGAGATCCAATCTCTCCACCTGGTCCTGGGTCTTCCCCGAGGCCTCCTCCCAGCTGGACGTGCCTGGAACACCTCCCTAGGGAGGCGCCCAGGGTTCATCCTTACCAGATGATCCTGAACCACCTCAACTGGCTCCTTTCAACGCAAAGGAGCAGCGGCTCTACTCCGAGTTCCTCACGGATGCTGAACTTCTCCCCCTCTCTCTAAGGGAGACTCCAGACCCCCTCCTGAGGAAACACATTTCACACGCTTGGACCTGGACCTGGTTCTTTGGGTCCTGACCTGGACCTGGTTCTTTGGGTCCTGACCCAGCTTTCATGACCACAGGTGAGGGTAGGAACCAGGACTGAGGGTAGATCCAGAGCTTTGCCTTCCTCAGCTCTCTTTTCATCACAACGGTGCAGTAGAGCGACTGCAGCTCCGCCCCCGCTGCTCCGATTCTCCGGCCAAACTCACGCTCCATCGTCCCCTCACTCGTGAACAAGATCCCGAGGTCCTTGAACTCCTTCACTTGGGGTCAGGACTCATTCCCGACCTATAAAGTATTTTTAAATATACTAAATATGATTATGCTAACGTATGCTAGCAGCAGTCTACTATCATTGTACGACTCAGGGTTCTAGTCCGATGAAATGATCCGATCTGAGCCGCCACACGAGAAAAACAAAAAGCCTTTTCCATGGTGAAGTAAACGAGTCGACAGCCGCGGCCTGAGGAGAGAAGCTGCTCTGTAGTCTGCTGGTGCGGCACACAGCAGCAGGGTGAACAGGCTGCGTGTGCCGGCTGGATATTGTCTTTTAGTATTCTTCAGGCTCTGAGCCGGCGCCTCGCTGATATCACTGATGCTGTAGCTGGGTACCAATGATGCTCCGGGCCGTTTTAATGACCCCCTGCTGAGCCCCCCTGCCCCGTGTCACGCACGGACCATGCCTTAAAAAATAAAATGGAAATTTGGACATCGAGCGGGCGAACTTCACAGGCTGAGGAGCATCGTGATGCCGAGGAAAAGCTTCAGAACAGCTGCTGTTGGACCTTGGGAGGGAGTTTAATCAGGTTGTGTTTTGAAGCCCGGGAATGAAAATGAACAGAGCATCAGAGGAACGTCCAAGCCCTCGTAGTTCAATTCAATTCAATTCAAAAAACTTTATTTGTCCCCGGGGGGCAATTCAAGGCACACAGAGCAGCAAATCACGACAGTGCAATAATACAAAAAACATTTTAACCTAACACAAGAATAAAGTGTAAAAGAAGAGTAAGTGTCAGGATGTTAGTGTGTTAGTACAGGTAGGATAAGTGTCAGGATGTTAGTGTGTTAGTACAGGTTAGATACAGAGAACATCGTCGGCGTGAGATGTAGAAAGACATGTGTGTATCAGATGTAAGCAGACATGTGAACAGGTGTATATGATGTAAACAATGTAAACACGCAGTAGACTGTTGAAACAGGTATAAACAGAACTGTAGTGCAGAAAAGATATAAGTGGACAGTGATCAGATCCAGATGAGGTCAGACATGATACATGTGTGTAATGAGCAGACGTAACAGAACTATAGTGCAGTAATAGAGTATAAATATAATATATAACTATAAGCTAAATAATAAAGTGAATAATAAAGTGATGGTGGTGCATGGCAGGAAAACAGCAGTCTAAGTATATGCTAGCTCTGTGTAACAGATGAGTACTGAAAAATAAAGTGACCATAGTGCTGTCATGGATACAATATAAGACCTGATAACACAATAAAGTGGAGCAGTGCATTAATACCATAAATTAACATAACTAACAGAATCAATCAAGTGGACCAGTAAGAACAGAGTAACAGAATAAGTGTGAACATAATAACAGAATAAATAAGTGGCGTAGTGCAACAGTCCAGTATCATTATAAACAGAGTGAACAGAATAAGTGGAATTATGAATCAACCAGTAGTTCACAGCTTTGAGGACAGGAGTGGAGGTAGATAGCCAGTTCACATGTCCGGTGAGTGTCCGGGGGGGGGGGGGGGGTGTCCAGGGGGTGAAGGTGTCCAGGGAAGGTGTCAGGGGTGGGGAGGGGGGGTGATGGTGATGGTGTCCAGGGAGGATGTCTGGAGAGGGGAGGAGGAGGGGTGAAGGGAGGGGTGTCCGGGGGGGAGAGGGGGGTGCGGTGTCCAGGGAGGGTGTCTGGAGTGGGGGGGGGGGGGGGGGGTGAAGTGTCCAGGGGAGGGTGTCAGGAGTGGGGAGGAGGATGGTCAGAGGGGTCAGGAGTTGAGGAGCTGGACAGCCCTGGGGATGAAGGTTGCTCTTCTCCTCTGTGTCCTGCAGCAGGGACAGCGAAGACGGCGTCCTGAGGGGAGCCACTCAAACGCTGAGAAGAGAGCGTGAGAGGGGTCCTGCATGATCTGACCAGCTAACCTGAGTGTCTGCTGCTCGTGGATGGTCGACAGAGTTCTAACAGGAAGTCCAATGATCTTAGAACAGACAGTGGCGACGCTCTGCAGGCGGTTTCTGTTCTGGAGGCTTGTGGAGTAGAACCAGCATGTGATGGAGAACGTGATGATGCTCTCGATGAAGGAGTAGTAAAAGGTCAGGAGGATGTTCTTGCTGACTCCAAAGGAATTGAGCTTCCTAAGGAGGTATTTCCGCTGCTGACATTTCCTGAGAATCTCCTCTGTGTTGGAGGAGAATTTCAGCAGGCTGTCGAAGATGGTGCCCAGGTACCTGTACTCCTCAACTGCTTCGACAGGCTTCCCGTGGATCACAGTGTTTGCTGATGCAGCCAGTTCCCTCTGCTTGTTGGAGAAGGTCACCACCATGTCTTTGGTTTTGTTGACATTCAGTTCCAGGCAGGAGCTGTCACACCACTCCACAAACTCCTGAAGAGCTGGTCCGTGGTGCAGAGATGGGCCTGACAGCAGAGACAGGAGGACGGTGTCGTCAGCGTACTTCACCAGGTGACAGTTAGGCTGTGTGGTTCTGCAGTCATCGGTGTAGAGGATGAAGAGCAGAGGTGAGAGCACACAGCCCTGAGGGGAGCCGGTTGAGGTGTGTTGGAGGTCGGAGAAGGTGCTGTTGACCAGGACTCTCTGTGAACGGTTGGTCAGGAAGTCCAGTATCCACAGGATTAGCAGTTGGTCCAGGTGAAAGAGGGCTGAGAGTTTGTCAGCCAGGATGTGGGGCTGCATGGTGTTAAATGCAGAGGAGAAGTCTGCAAACAGGAGTCTGGCTGCGGTGTTGGGGCGCTCCAGGTGTTTGTGAACAGTGTCTATAATGAATGTTTTTGCATCATCGACGCCCCTGCCAGCTCGATAGGCGAATTGGAGCGGGTCCATCTGGGAGTGGGTTTCCCTGATGATGCGTTGTTTTATGATCCTCTCCATGGCCTTCATCACAAGAGAGGTGAGGGCCACCGGCCGGAGGTCATTCAGACATTTAACAGCGCTTTTCTTGGGGATGGGGATAACTGTTGAGTGTTTCCATTGCTGGGGGACTATGCTGCTGTCCATGGATCTTTGGAACAGGGTCTGAAACACGCCCCCTAGCTGCTCAGCACAGTGCATCAGGACGCGGCCGCTGATGTTGTCTGGGCCAGGTGAGCTGTTCTCCCTTGTCTTCCTGAGGGCTTTCACCACGTCCTCTTCACTGAAGGTGAAGGCTGCTGAGTCACTGGGCTTGAGCTTGGACATCACTTCTTCCAGCTGGGTGGTGTTGTCCTGCTCGAACCTTGTGTAGAAAGAGTTAAGGTCATTGGGGAGAGATGAAGAGCTGCTGCCTGAAACCTGGATGGTTTTTGTGTTGCTGGCAGCAGTGTTCACAGCAGCCATGTTCTTAAGTCCCTGCCAGGCTGAGCGGAGGTTACCCTGCGCGAAGCACTCCTCCACTTTGTTCTTGTACTCCAGCTTGGCAGTTTTTATGGCATGCTTGACCTCTCTGTTGACCTCCTTTTTCTCCGTTTCAGAGCCAGTGAAGAAGACCCTTTTCTTCTTGTTGAGGATCTCCTTGAGCTCTTTGGTGATCCAGGGTTTGTTGTTGGGGTAGATAGTGACCGTTTTGGAGGGGATGATGTTGTCCACACAGAAGGAAATGTACGATGACACAGTGTCCACATGTTCATTAATGTCATCAGAGGGGGCCAGGAGGTTGTCCCAGTCAGTGGATTCAAAGCATCCTTGGAGTGTGATGATGCTTTCGTTGGTCCACTGCTTGATGTTCTTGACAACTTTTTTCACCCTTCTCATGACAGAGATGTAAGCCGGAGCAAGCAGGATGGCATGGTGATCAGCAGAGCCCAGAGGGGGGAGGGCGACAGATCTGTATGCGTCGGGTACTGAACCATAGCACTTGTCCAGTGTCTTCTCCTGGCGTGTGTGGCATGTGATATACTGTTGATAACCTTTTAATGATTTGTCCAGGGAGCAGTGGTTGAAATCACCCAAGATGAATTTGGGAGAGTCCGGTGAAATGTGGTCCAGTTTGTTTAAGGAGTCTGTGATGTGTTCAGTGGCTGTGACTGCGTTGGCTCTGGGGTGGATGTAAACCAGGATGACAAAGAGCTGAGGAAACTCTCTGGGTAGGTAGAAAGGGCGAAGGGAGACAGCCAGAAGCTCAATGTCCGGGGTGCACAGTTTCTCCCTCACGACGATCGTTGAGCACCAGCGTGTGTTTACATACAGACACACGCCGCCGCCATGTTGTTTACCGGTGAGCTCACTGTCTCGATCAAGTCTTAGAGGGGGGCCGAAGCCATCAACGTGCAGGGCATGGTCATCGTCGTTCTTATTTAACCACGTCTCAGTGAAAGCAAGAACCGAGGCAGTCCTGTACTCATGCATGTGGTTAACGTTAGCTTGTAGCTCGTCCGTTTTGTTCCGGAGGGATCTAACATTAGCTAGGACGATAGATGGAAGCGGCCGTTGTTTACAAGTCTCCCGTTTGAGCCTGGCTCTTATTCCGCTCTTTCTCTTCCCCCTTCTGGTTACCTTATTGTTCTTGTGTGTGGACTTGTCATGGCTGGTTGAGTTACTCCGCAGTAATTCCTTCGGTAGCGAGTCTACGGCGAAGGCGTGTAGAGGATGGAGTCCGAGCTGTAGTAGGGTCTCTCTGGAGTACGTGTTCTTCTGGTCGTTGTTTCTGCTCGCCGTCACAAACTCCAGGAGAAACCACACGTGAAGAATGGCCATGAGAAACACGGGTATATCCATGCCGAGCGGAGAATAAGTCCCGGGTGAAAAGGAAAGAAAAACAGGAGAATAACTTCCGCGTTGTCCGGCAGTCACGGGGTTAACAGGAAGGTAAACAAAGAGAGCGTCACGAGGGGACGGGCAGGAAGGAAAAGTCCGCTACGTCTTTGTAACGTAGTTAAAAAGTTGGAAAAACACACTCGGCGTGTGTGGCATGCAGAGGGTAAACTAAAAAGTGACAGTACGTATAAATAAAATAGTAGAAAAAACGTAATAAATGCTAAATAACGCTAAAAGTTGCTCTGTGCTCCGTCCGGTCGACCACACGAGCAGCGACCCGGAACCGAACTGGTAGTTATGTGTGAACATCAAAAGACACAGAGAATACAAACACAGTGTTATGATGAGATGCACTAACAATGAATCCAACACGTGCTTTGCGTTTGTTTTTAATTATATGAAAAGTTAAACTGGTTTTTGGAGCAGCAGAAGAAACCTTCTTGGCTGATATGGTAAACCGTTACAACCGTATCAGCCGAGAAGACGTTATTAACCATTTGAAGTGGCGTTTGTGTTTGTGTCTCTGTCTGCTCTGGTTTTGGTTCCAAACCCTGGGGGAAAGGTGTGGCCGTGCTAAATGCTCGACTGCGTCCAGCAGCGATAGTCTCAAAGGTTGAATGTGTAGAATGAGCAGAACAGCTCCATCTAGTGTCTCCAGATCGTCGTCTCAACAACAAAAAAGAAGTCCAGCAGTGGGGTTGCCAGGGTGGTCAGACCCGGCCCAGTAGCTCCAAGAGACCGGAGTCTGTTTGAGCCTGTTTGAACCCGTCCCCTCCAGAAAACCACAGCATCAAAACAAAGATTAGAGGAGTTTGACTGACAGTTAGCATTAGCCGTTAGCGTTAGCCGCTGCAGCTAAGTGCAGATGAAAGTGATGTTAGCATCCAGGAGCAGCGTAGCCATGTGGGCGTGCGTTTGAATGGCGTTCCTCTCCTTTCTCTCAGTCCATGGAGTGAATGCTCGGCCTATAGTGACTCTGGTTGTTGCCCGTCTCCGCTCACTCAGCTGCTGGGACAAAGAACGCCCCCTTCACTGAGGCTCCCAAGCAGCTGCAGGATCGGCTAACTCCATTTCACCCAGTGCCAGCCTACAGTAGCTGCACCCAACAACAGGCAACCCTGGCAACCAGCAGCGCCCAACGCTACACGCTGCTACCATGGGGTTTGTAAAGTCCAGGCTGCTCCCACCAACCGAAGGCCGGACTTTATCATCTTTATATGACTTAATACCAGATTCCAGATACTTAACACAGAATAAACTGTGAAGTGTTGAACACAGATTTAAAGCCTCATTCTCTTTTTTTCCATTCAGATCACAAAGCTCCTTAGTTTGCCATTTTTAGCCCTGCCCGGCGCCCCGCTGTGCTGCTCGGTACCCAGCATGCTCATCTTCTTACCAGGGATTAAAAAGCCTCCGATATGTCGAAGTCATCAACAGTTCCAATCATCAGATGTTTGGAAAACATGCAGCACGGGACGGAGATCAGGACCAATCTGGGCTCGCTCGTGTCGGGCATGACGCACAGCATGTGTCCATCAGGGTGCATGAGCAGAGCGTGTGTCTTTGTTCTCTGTCAGTTATTAAAAATAATGAATGCCACGTAAACATCACGTCTCATCCCTGTTTTTAGAGCGCAGGGGTGTCAAGCTGATCCAGTGGCTGCAGGTTTTCATCCCAACCAATCAAAAACACACCTCGGGCGACTGTGGGTCAGTGATAGAGTGGGTCGTCCTCCATTCGAGAGATTGGCGGTTCGATCCCCACCTCCCCCAGTCCACATGTCGAAGTGTCCTTGGGCGAGACACTGAACCCTGAATTGCTCCCTGTGCTGCACATGGGTGTGTGAATGTGTGTGAATGGTCAGATTAGATGGTGTGTAGACGTCCACTGCATCAGTGTGAACGTGACAAACACTGTGAAAGCACCTTGAGTAGTCAGAAGACTAGAAAGGCGCTTTATGAATCCATTTACCACTGTGCCTCCGTTCCGTGCTCCAGCACGTGTCACGGCTAAAGTCTGGTTCCTTTGACCAGTGTGAGTGCAACCGTACCGCGTCTAGGAGCGGCACGCTTGCCGTCCACGGCCCGTTTGGGAGAGGTGGGCTTTAGTAAAGCACGTTTGCACGTGTACGAGCACGAGCGTGCGCACGTGTACGAGCACGAGGCCTACGGCGGTTCTGAGGTCATTTCCTGTGCGCCTGTTGGGACGTAGAAAAAAGAAGGAGGGACCATGCGCGGACATTTCAAACAATGGCGGCGAAAGGTTCACGTTGGTGTGATGCGGAGGTGGAGTGTTTACTGCAGATTTGGTCGATGAAAAGATTCAAAAACAGTCGACAAGACGCACAAAAACTCCGAGGTCTACGGAAAGATCTGGAAACAAAGCCACGCATCGCCATGACGTCATCAATGCGTGTGACGTGTTACGGCGTGATGACGTTTAGGCAGCAAGAAGCATTCTCCGAGGCCCAGGTAGTGTGAGTACAAACGGGCCTGGAGGGGGGGACAAGGACCCTAAAGCACGGGGCGCGGGACGGAGGAACAGTGGGAGGGCGCCCTTAGTTGAGTGTTGTGAGTACAAACAGAACGGAACAGGATGTTGTAACTTGGATAAACGTCCTTTTTAAGACTTCTGCAAAGAAAAACAAAATAACTATTTAAGCGTTTTTGTCGTTTTTGGATATTTGTATTTTATTGAACATGTAAAATTTCCTGTAAATATGGATGTGATTTAATTTCCTGTAAGAGCTGTTGGTGTTTTCACACCTTTAAACTACAAAGATGAGACGATTCACAGAATTTGAGTATAACTGTGCGGCTGTTGTCTGAATACAAATGTTTTTTTGCAATGAGGCTCATTTGCATAGAAATGGGCCAATTTTGCACCGCATGTATTCACATTACCTCATTTAAATACAGGGAAATGACACAGGAGCGCCGAGACGCTGTGTGCTTGACAGCACAGTTAGGCTGCGTCTCACACTTTGCAGGTGCTTTAAAGGAATGAAGCTTAGTGTGAGTTCAACCAGGAAGACTAATGCGACTCATTTATTATATTTATTTATGAGTCCCCTCCGTCTCCCTCTTCTCCTGCGTCCTCTCTTCAGATGATTAGTTTACTCTTCAGATATATCACAATAGTCTGATGGTATGTATTGTTTGGATGTGTATACGGGGAGGAAGTCACAATTCTGACTCTGAAACCAACCAGATTCAGCACCGTTTTACTACAGTTTCCAGGTTCAACGTCATGTTTCCTTGACACAGTGTGTAAGAGCGCCCTCCCACTGTGCCTCCGTCCCGTGCCCCGTGCTTTAGGGTCCTTGTCCCCCCCTCCAGGCCCGTTTGTACTCACACTACCTGGGCCTCGGAGAATGCTTCTTGCTGCCTATACGTCATCACGCCGTAACACGTCACACGCATAGATGACGTCATGGCGATGCGTGGCTTTGTTTCCAGATCTTTCCGTAGACCTCAGAGTTTTTGTGCGTCTTGTCGACTGTTATTGAATCTTTAATCGACCAAATCTGCAGTAAACACTCCACCTCCGCATCACACCAACGTGAACCTTTCACCGCCATTGTTTGAAATGTCCGCGCATGGTCCCTCCTTCTTTTTTCTACGTCCCAACAGGCGCACAGGAAATGACCTCAGAACCGCTGTAGGCCTCGTGCTCGTACACGTGCACACGCTCATGCTCGTTCACGT
This sequence comes from Echiichthys vipera, assembly GCF_963691815.1. Taxonomy (NCBI): domain Eukaryota; kingdom Metazoa; phylum Chordata; class Actinopteri; order Perciformes; family Trachinidae; genus Echiichthys; species Echiichthys vipera. The sequence goes on along the minus strand of NC_139837.1, from coordinate 1,209,645 downwards.
GCAATCGTGCTTTACTAAAGCCCACCTCTCCCAAACGGGCCGTGGACGGCAAGCGTGCCGCTCCTAGACGCGGTACGGTTGCACTCACACTGGTCAAAGGAACCAGACTTTAGCCGTGACACGTGCTGGGGCACGGGACGGAGGCACAGTGGGAGTACGCCCTAACAGACGTTGACGTGTGTTTGCTCCCGTTTGGTGGTTTTAGACCCGATCAGCAGCGATGTGTGTGTGAACGTGTGGTTATGTTCATGTTTTGTTGCTGAGCTTGTGTTGCACGGTTAACCGATCCTAGAAAGGTACCGCGGTACCCAGCCATGAAAAACAATATGCTTTCACATTTTATTAAGATCAGAACTTTATGAACTTTGTGCGACAGCGGGGAAGTGTGTCTGTGTGCAGCTCCTCTCTGCTTCATCACTGCCTGCAGCCAGAGTGAGCGTAGTTTCATAGTGACAGACAAACATGACTGACAGCGGCACGAATGCTCCTGCCGACCGTCCGCGGCTTGTTTATGAGCAGACGCCCGGAGCAAAAACGTAGCTTACAGTAAGGGCAGGAACACAGACGCCACACAGCCCGTCTGCAAACAATCCTGCAACTGTTTTAAAACGTAGAGTCAAGCGAGTCTTTATTTTGTGACAAGTGAACTTTAGTGAACACATGAACTTTACCAGAACATGAGCTGTATGATCAACAACACCAGTTATAACTGATGTAGTTTAAGTCAATCAGTGCTGCTAATGTGATCATAGCGTGTACATTTTTTTGTAAATGACGTAAACTATCGACTGTAACTCATCTCAGTAGAAACCGGTGTGATCAGAGCAAAGACCTCCACCAGTTCTGGGTCATTTGTGTTCGCAGAGTGTTCATTTGAAACGATGGAGGAGTGTGTGTGTGTGTGTGAAAGGATCCGTATTCTCATCTGCAGTGTCAATACTTAACAAAAAGTGCCCTTGATTGAGGCTGTGGGAGTGCGAGTCTGAGCCTTCAGCGGATGAATGGAGAGACGCACGTGGGCGGACGGGTCGAGAGGAGGAAGCGTGAATTTCTGTGCACTTGTTTTTTCACAAATTTGAATTCTTTTTTACTGTTTTTCAGCAAAATAATGAAAAGAAAATCAATGAGCGTCTGGTCTTTCCGTCTCCTCTAGTCTTTGGTGCCAAGGTCGCCCTTCCTCTGGGGTTTTATCCTGCAGCTCTCACAGACAGTCGTCTTTCTGAGAACTGTTTTCATCAGCTGCTTTTCATGATGCCAATTTCTCCCTTTGGTGCATTCTAATCATGTTGGAAAAAGTAAAACCATCACTGTTTGGGAGGCTTGATCACTAAGGGCGCCCTCCCACTGTTCCTCCGTCCCGTGCCCCGTGCTTTAGGGTCCTTGTCCCCCCCTCCAGGCCCGTTTGTACTCACACTCCCTGGGCCTCGGAGAATGCTTCTTGCTGCCTATACGTCATCACGCCGTAACACGTCACACGCATTGATGACGTCATGGCGATGCGTGGCTTTGTTTCCAGATCTTTCCGTAGACCTCGGAGTTTTTGTGCGTCTTGTCGACTGTTTTTGAATCTTTTCATCGACCAAATCTGCAGTAAACACTCCACCTCCGCATCACACCAACGTGAACCTTTCACCGCCATTGTTTGAAATGTCCGCGCATGGTCCCTCCTTCTTTTTTCTACGTCCCAACAGGCGCACAGGAAATGACCTCAGAGCCGCCGTAGGCCTCGTGCTCGATTTGTTACTTAGGCCTACTCTGCTAAATATATATAGGCCTATGATATTTCTGTTTATGGCACAGATGTCAAGCAATGATTTGGGTCAGGTAAGGGTCCGGCTCAGGCAGAGAATCTAAACTCCACACAGGATCCAGGAGAATTAGCATTCGGCAGATCCCTGGTGCAGCATCGTGCAGTGCCATCCCCACTCTGAAGGGCCCCGTCTGTGCATGTGACACAATATTCCAGTTGTTCCAGGACACATTTGACAAATGTCTAAGATCGGACAGTCTGGTGAGATGAGTTCACACTATCATATGTTGATGCATGTTGTGTTAGGACGCACTCACACTGTCCATCCCTGTGCTTTAGGGTGATTGTACCCCCTCCCTCTTCCCCGCGGGCCGCGGCTCGTTCGCTTCCTGCTTATACGTCCTCACCCCTCAGATATTTAGTTTTGTACGACTGTTTTTGAACATTTCAACCGCCCAAATCTGCAGTAAACTCTCCACCTCCACATCAGACCACTGGGAATCGTTCGGCGACGTCTTTTCAAACGTCCGTCGTGAGAAACAGACGCATATAAACAGTCTCAGGACCGCTGTCGATACTCGTGCTCGTACACGTGTGCACGCTCGTGCTTGTACATGTGCATCCGTGCTTTACTAAAGTCCACCTCTCCCAACCGTGCCGTGCCTGGTCACGGAGCAGTCGTCCTCACACTGGTCAAACGAACCAGACTCTAGCCGTGCAGCGTGCTTGGGCGCAGCACGAACGGACAGCGTGAGCGCGCTCTTAGTGTGTGTGTGTCTCCTGTTTCTTGGACAGAAACACTCTTTACTCCCTTTGTCCTTGAAGGAGAGGCAGAGTGGTGTCTCATCAAAGCAGCTACTCTCCAGTCATAGAGGGAGAGAGAGAGTCGACACATCACACGCTGTGCACCAAAAGGTTTCTACCATGGAGACTTTCCAAATTACAGATCTGGACAAAACATTAACAACATGTGATGAATCTCAAAATTGAAGAGGTACTTTTCAAGCTAGACTCTTTTTCCTTGTGTGTTTCTGTGTAAGTGACTCATGGCGACACCTTTTCTTGCGGTGTGGGTGCAGCGCTGTAATCAAACCGGGAAAGTAATGCACCAACTGTACACTTCACCTAGAAGTGCACCTCCTGCTCTGACTCAGATTGTCGTGATTAATGCACGACTGTATTCTGGAGAGAAAGTGAACTCTCATGAGGTAATGCGGTGGCAACGTAGAGGCCTGTCTGTGGAGAGTCTGTTGTGTTGGAGCCAGATTTGATCTCTTGGAATATTTAGATGATTTTGACATGGACGAGGTGCTTGAATTCGATGGGCGCCTGTCTTTCTTACAGACAGAGAGCTCCTGCAACCTGCAGAGAGAGAGAGAGGGGGGGGCAGCACACACATCAACCATTTTAAATGGACCTGTATCTCACTGTGTCTGCTACAAATCAAATCCAGCTACAGAAAGCATGAAAGAGCCGAAGTTAGAGTGGAAGTTCAGAGAGTCGTTGCTGTGAAGGGGCCCCAGGCTCCAGACACCGCCCCCGGGTTCATACGGACACACCGAGCTCTCCACCACCACCGGGTCCCCGCAGAGCTGAGTGTGTGAGTGTTAACTTTAGTGCTATGTGCAAATGACTTCCTGCACCATGTGCTGACACAATTAGCAGCTGTAACTGGACTCATTATTCTTGTTCCTGTCTCTGGCAGCAGGACAAGTCTGGACAACCCACTGTGCTGAGGTCGTCACATAGATTTGCACTTAATTCTGACAAAGACACGGCTCTCAATGTTTTAGTTTTTTTCCTGAGACCAGTGGATTAATGATATTTTGGTCGGTTAATGATTTTTTGGTTGACGAGTGCTTGGTCGACTATTTGGGGCAAGCCCTATTAGATACACTCACCGGCCACTTTATTAGGTACACCTGTCCGACTGCTCGTTAACGACATTTCTAATGAGCCAATCAGCAGCAGCTCAGTGCATTTAGGTGTGTGTGTGTGTGTGTGTCTGTGTGTGTGTGTGTAGACATGGTGAAGACGATGTGCTGCAGGTCAAGCAAGCATCAGAACGGGTAAAAACGGTGATTTGCGTGACTTTGAACGTGGCGTGGTTGTTGCTCTGAGTGTGTCACAAACTGCTGATCTACTGGGATTTTCACGCACAACCATCCAGTGAGCGCCAGTTCTGTGGGCGCAAATGTTGATGCCAGAGGTCAGAGGCGAACGGCCAGACTGGTTGGAGCTCCTCTTCCTCCTCCTCTTCTTCTTCAGACTGGTTGGAGCTGATAGAAAGGAACAGGAACCTCAAATCTCCGATGGTTCCAACATCTGTGAACACACAACACCACCCACTTTCTACAGAGAGGGAACAGCAGCACAAGACACACTGACGCTTCATTAATCAGCAGGGCGTGATCCTTGAGTTGATCCTTGCATGCATACTGCAGAGGTGTGAGGCAGGTTGATCCTTGCATGCATACTGCAGAGGTGTGAGGCAGGTTGATCCTTGCATGCATGCTGCAGAGGTGTGAGGCAGGTTGATCCTTGCATGCTTACTGCAGAGGTGTGAGGCAGGTTGATCCTTGCATGCATGCTGCAGAGGTGTGAGGCAGGTTGATCCTTGCATGCATACTGCAGAGGTGTGAGGTGTGAGGCAGGTTGATCCTTGCATTCATACTGCAGAGGTGTGAGGCAGGTTGATCCTTGCATGCATGCTGCAGAGGTGTGAGGCAGGTTGATCCTTGCATGCATGCTGCAGAGGTGTGAGGCAGGTTGATCCTTGCATGCTTACTGCAGAGGTGTGAGGCAGGTTGATCCTTGCATGCATACTGTACAGGTGTGAGGCAGGTTGATCCTTGCATTCATACTGCAGAGGTGTGAGGCAGGTTGATCCTTGCATGCTTACTGCAGAGGTGTGAGGCAGGTTGATCCTTGCATGCTTACTGCAGAGGTGTGAGGCAGGTTGATCCTTGCATGCATACTGTACAGGTGTGAGGCGGGTTGATCCTTGCATGCTTACTGCAGAGGTGTGAGGTGTGAGGCAGGTTGATCCTTGCATGCTTACTGCAGAGGTTTGAGGCAGGTTGATCCTTGCATGCATGCTGCAGAGGTGTGAGGCAGGTTGATCCTTGCATGCATACTGCAGAGGTGTGAGGCAGGTTGATCCTTGCATGCATACTGCAGAGGTGTGAGGCAGGTTGATCCTTGCATGCTTACTGCAGAGGTGTGAGGCAGGTTGATCCTTGCATGCATACTGCAGAGGTGTGAGGCAGGTTGATCCTTGCATGCATACTGCAGAGGTGTGAGGCAGGTTGATCCTTGCATGCTTACTGCAGAGGTGTGAGGCAGGTTGATCCTTGCATGCATGCTGCAGAGGTGTGAGGCAGGTTGATCCTTGCATGTATACTGCAGAGGTGTGAGGTAGGTTGATCCTTGCATGCTTACTGCAGAGGTGTGAGGCAGGTTGATCCTTGCATGCATGCTGCAGAGGTGTGAGGCAGGTTGATCCTTGCATGTATACTGCAGAGGTGTGAGGCAGGTTGATCCTTGCATGCTTACTGCAGAGGTGTGAGGCAGGTTGATCCTTGCATGCATGCTGCAGAGGTGTGAGGCAGGTTGAGTGAAAAGCATAAAACTGTGTGAGTGTTGACATTCTGTGGTGCAGCCCGGTCTGCTCTGTCTGTGTATGAGTAAAAACTGCAGCAGCGCACAGGAGGAGTTTGTTTTCTGCCGTCCCTCGTTGATTCGGGCACGATGCCCAATTATCTGAGGGTCCACTGAATCTTAATTTGGCGTTTGTTATTAGTTTTCTGTCGACCTATGGGACGGATCTCCGGGGGAGCTTCCTGGGCCAGAGCCAGAGCCGGCATCTGGCTTTCAAGGAGAGGTGGTGCTGGGTGGTGCAAAGCTGAATCCATCCACCCAAAGCTGGTGCTCAGTTCCCTCCCTGCAGGGTCGGCAGCATCTTCCTGTGGAGTCTGAAGACACAGCGAAAGAATAATTCATAGTTTACAGCGTTTTGACTTTGTATTTTGAATCCAACATCACCCAAAGTACAAGATTACAGATGTGATGTTTACAAAGATAAGGCATGCCATTCAAATGAGGGACGCACAGATCCGATATTTCGAAAGGATATCGGCGCCGATATTGACAAATTAGCTGCATTGAGTTTGGGATTATTAAACACTTATCTCCAGTTTACAATGCTGCCCTTTCATCCCTTCCCAGGAGATCCAACAATCTAACCTCAAAGAACAACTGTTCACAAATGTCCTCCTGTGACTCCAACGACTGTCGTTCAGACTCAATAGAGCACTAACCAAGTCCAGACCTACTTTCACCAATGACTGGACCAGGACCAGGACCAGGACTAGGATCTGGACCAGCACTAAAGAAGTCGAAACCTACTTCCACCAACGACTGTCACTCTAACGACGGTCGTTGGCACTTGGAGCACAAAGGGTTCCAGTGACATCATCGGCCTTGTGAGAGGTTAAATACCTGGATCTCACACCAGCTAGTTGGACCAGTCCCAGCCTGGTCCTGGTCCTGGTCCAGTCCCAGCCTGGTCCTGGTCCTGGTCCTGGTCCTGGTCCAGTCCCAGCCTGGTCCTGGTCCTGGTCCAGTCCCAGCCTGGTCCTGGTCAGATGCGTACATGAACTGATGAAGCCTCTTGGATCAGAGGTGAAACATCTTCCTGACAAAGAACCAAGTCCAGTTGCTTTTGACTGAAGTTGCTTTGAAGAGAACGACGACCAGGACACATGAGAACATTCACAGACTTAACCAGATCCGTGGACCGATCCATTAAATTAGTGAGTGACGCGTGTGCATCACGCCAGACTCACATCCAACACCAACAACAACATGTAGTGAGCAAAGACGCGGCTGTGTGGAGGGTTTTCATCGAGTTCAGCTGCTGCGTTTGATTTTGAATTGTTTGCACTAAAAGTTCAGTACCTGTTTTTTATTGTGCACACTTAACAAAAGTGCAGCTGTTAGTTTTTGGTCATAAACCAAAGTATTTGACGCGAGGGGAACATGAACCAAATGGCGCTGAAGCTGTTTTTTGCATATGACAGGTGTCCTGCACCTCGCTCTTGTTGTTGGCCGGTCTTTAGAGAACAGACACATCTGCCTGGACACCTCTCCTCCGGCTGTTGGGGGCTTTAGTTCAGGGCTCGTTGGGTGATGTTTGTGACAGGTTTCCTATCCAACTCCGTCAGATAGATATTCCCTTTTTGTTACACAAGCATATCATGAACCAAAGAACCAGGTCCAGGTCCAAGCGTGTGAAATGTGTTTCCTCAGGAGGGGGTCTGGAGTCTCCCTTAGAGAGAGGGGGAGAAGTTCAGCATCCGTGAGGAACTCGGAGTAGAGCCGCTGCTCCTTTGTGTTGAAAGGAGCCAGTTGAGGTGGTTCAGGATCATCTGGTCTGGATGAACCCTGGGCGCCTCCCTAGGGAGGTGTTCCAGGCACGTCCAGCTGGGAGGAGGCCTCGGGGAAGACCCAGGACCAGGTGGAGAGATTAGATCTCCACACTGGCCTGGGAACGCCTCAGGATCCCCCAGTTAGAGCTGGTTAATGAGGCCCGGGAAAGGAAAGTTTGGGGTCCCCTGCTGGAGCTGCTGCCCCCGAGACCTGATCCAGGATCAGAGGCTGAAGATGAGATGAGATCCATTGACTACAGCGGCCGTCTCTACAGTAACGGTTCTGTATAGTTTATTGTATTTCATCCCTGAGGTGGAGCAATCGGGCGTTTCCCAGAACATTCGTTATTTGTCTGAATTATGTTGAACTGTTTATTTTTCACTCAGTGAATCGATGCGTGAGTGAAGCTCCCGGCTCCTTTCATCCATCAACCTGAAGGAAAAGCAGTAAACAGGTTTTTCCACAGCTGGAGGAACTCCGTAAGGTTGTTTACATGGAATCAGATGAACTGACGGGGTTATTAGATTGATGTTGGAGCTGAATCCTCTAAGTGTTAGTTTTTCAGCTCTGATGTGACGTGCGGGTGTTGTTTGCCTTTGTTGTCATTGCTTTAAGACGACGGTCCGTCTGTTCTAACTTCTGTTTTCATCGTCCAAAGACGAGCTCGAGTGTATTCTTGTTATCATAGACTTTTTTCCTGGTCTGTCTTTTATCAATCTATGTCTAAATGTGCTAAATATTTACTTGATTCGCTCTCATAATTGTGCATAGCAAACAAAATGGATCTTTGAGCCGACTAAGGGCGCCCTCCCACTGTGCGTGCGTCCCGTGCCCCGTGCTTTAGGGTCCTTGTCCCCCCCTCCAGGCCCGTTTGTACTCACACTACCTGGGCCTCGGAGAATGCTTCTTGCTGCCTATACGTCATCACGCCGTAACACGTCACACGCATTGATGACGTCATGGCGATGCGTGGCTTTGTTTCCAGATCTTTCCGTAGACCTCGGAGTTTTTGTGCGTCTTGTTGACTGTTTTTGAATCTTTTCATCGACCAAATCTGCAGTAAACACTGACGATGGTCCGTCTTTTCTAACTTGTGTTTTCATTGTCCAGAGACGAGCTCGAGTGCAGAGGAGGAGATTTTTTCATGTCACTTTAGTCTGGTTAAACACATCTGCATGTTTGTTTCTGCTTTCACAGCTTTTGTGTGTGAATAAGCTGCAAACTGGACACGGTCAGACATTAACGCAGCCAGGGCTGTTTGTCTTTCACAGCAGCAGGTTTCAGCGGCTCGACCCACATCACCTGAAAAAGAAAAGTGCGTATATTGTCTCTGTGTGCACTGACCTGTGTGGCCCGTATGTGTGGGCTTTGAATGGAACAGCATCAGAGTTATAAATGAAACAGAAACACTGAGCAGGGCTCGTACATTCTCTCTCCTCACCTGGGCAAATGCGTTTTTTAAGTCTCTTATTCAAAACTGCTTCAAGACGGTCAGAAGTTCATGGTTGACGCTGTTTAGTGCAGCTTCAGATACAAAGCAGGAGGAAAAAGACTGAATAAAACGCAGATTCTTGTGGCGCTTTTTGCCCGTCAGGGAATGGACTGGATTTTGCACCGTTCAGAGCATTTCCACCAAAAACAACTTGAAATGTTTGTTCTGAAAATAGCGAGCGTCTAGTTTGGCTGCAGTGGAACGACCCGCTCTTCCCCGTTGAAGTCAGTAGAAGCTGAGCGTGCGACTGTGTAAAGAGCTGTGACGCTGTGGGGATGAAAGAGAAGGAAGTTGCTCTGGTTTCCTGTGATAAGGAGCTACCACCGAGCCCCTCCCCCTCTACCACCGAGCCCCTCCCCCTCTACCACCGTGCCCCTTCCCCTCTACCACCGAGCTCCTCCCCCTCTACCACCGAGCTCCTCCCCCTCTACCACCGAGCCCCTTCCCCTCTACCACCAAGCCCCTTCCCCTCTACCACCAAGCCCCTCCCCCTCTACCACCGAGCCCCTCCCCCTCTACCACCGAGCTCCTGCCCCTCTACCACCGAGCTCCTCCCCCTCTACCACCGAGCTCCTCCCCCTCTATCACCTTTGCCCCTCCCCCTCTACCACAGAGCCCCCCCTATCACATTTGCCCCTCCCCCTCTACCACCGAGCTCCTCCTCCTCTACCACGAGTCCTTCCCCCTCTACCACCGAGCCCCTCCCTCCCTCCCATCAAGTGCTCGTATGCGCACGTGCACCCGATTCCTGTGAACACACCCGTGTCTTCTCTCATCAATAAACACCAGGGAGTACAAGCTACATGGAGGTAGGCTGACTAAGGGCGCACTCCCACTGTGCCTCCGTCCCGTGCCCCGTGCTTTAGGGTCCTTGTCCCCCCCTCCAGGCCCGTTTGTACTCACACTACCTGGGCCTCGGAGAATGCTTCTTGCTGCCTATACGTCATCACGCCGTAACACGTCACACGCATTGATGACGTCATGGCGATGCGTGGCTTTGTTTCCAAATCTTTCCATAGGTGAACCTTTCGCCGCCATTGTTGTAAATGTCCGCGCATGGTCCCTCCTTCTTTTTTCTACGTCCCAACAGGCGCACAGGAAATTACCTCAGAACCGCCGTAGGCCTCGTGCTCGTACATGTGCGCACGCTCGTGCTCGTACACGTGCAAACGCGCTTTACTAAAGCCCACCTCTCCCAAACGGGCCGTGGACGGCCCGCTGACCGCAGTTATGCGCGGAGTGGTTGCACTCACACTGGTCAAACGCACTAGGCTTGAGATAACCTGTTTTGGCCCGGTGCGGAAGGACAGTGTGAGTGCGCCCTAACTTACTCATTGATAGCTAACGCTAACGTCATTTAGCGTATGCTGCTGTAAAAGAAAAGCAGCCTTGTTTCTTTCCCCTGCAGTCTGAGAGCAAACGCCACTGCTGCACACAGGTTCCTGTTGCCTAGACTCTGAGTTATATGGTTTATCTACGATTGTGTATGTTTGTAATCATAAGTATACTTCAATAATCATGATCCAACGTGCACAAACTGTGTATTCCTCCTCTTGTCATCATCATATTCCCGGCCGGCCGTGCGCTGACTAAAGACGTGCAGAGTGAACAGCTGTCAGACACCAGCCAGATTTGTCAAAGCGGACGTGGGAGTTAGTGCAGGCTGTCAGTTAGGATCCCGTCACAATCCACAACAGCTTTTTAGAGATTTATTTAAACATCTTCATGCAGGAGAAGTAATCTCACGCTCATGTGCTCAGTCCTGAATATGTGCCAAGTGTGCGGTAACAAAGAACTCACGCGGCTCCGTGCAGGAATTAAACCTGGTTTACGCAGAGTTCAAGGCGGTGATCCCGTAAAGATGTGGGGTCGAAGGGTGAGCTGCCTGAACCGGTGCCTGAAAACGTACCTTTAACCAACGTGTCGAGGAAAACCAGACTCTTTAAACCGCCTTTTCCCTTTGATCTCATTTGCACTGTGTTGTTGTTTGTGTTGCACTGTGTTTAACAGATGTACGGCGTCCTTGAGTGCTTAGAAAGGCGCTTATAAATAAAATGTATTATTATCATTATTATTATTAAACAGCAAAGAATGTTCTTCTTGGCCGAGGCGCCTCTCTGGGGTCAGAAACCACAGTCATCCTGGTTTTCAGCCGAGCTGTTTCTGCGACCGATGACCCAGAACGAGCCCAGAGCTCCTCCTTCACAAAGCATTTATACAGCAATAAAGTTCCTTGGGTTGTTGTGATTGGTTTAAAATGTTGCTGAGGCGGTCCCTGGTTCAGGCTTTGGACTGTCAATCACTCCCAGATCATCTCTCATTGGTTCACGAGTTGAATCCTCCGCCCCCCCTGGTCACACGGTTCCTCCGATGAACCGCCAGTTTCTGTAAAGCCCAGATCAGAACAACGAGCTGAGCCAAAACCTGCAACCTGCAACTACTACCTATAATGTGCAGGTCTGTAATGTTCTGGAACCGGCGCGGTCAGACCAAGGAGGCGAGGTGAGACGATGCATCATCTCCAATGCAGCGCCTCTTTGTACTTCTGTCGCATTCCTGGTTGTGAAAACAGCAAAAATACCGTTTAATTCCCCTGAGTCACTGCTTTGTTCTGGATTACGGACGGCCGGCGCTCCCTCTCCTTATTCATTGTATTGCTCGCTCAACCCTCTCTCTCTCTCTCTCTCTCTTGCGCTCGTTTAGCCTCATTTTGATTGATTGATTGTCTGTTTCAACAGGTGACGTGTGTAACGTTTTAAAACCTGCATCTTTTTTTGGTGGTTTTGCATCTATTTTTAGTCATTTTGCATCTTTTTGTGGTGGTTTTGCATCTATTTTTAGTCATTTTGCATCTTTTTGTGGTTGTTTTGCATCTATTTTTAGTCATTTTGCATCTTTTTGTGGTTGTTTTGCATCTATTTTTAGTCATTTTGCATCTTTTTGTGCTGGTTTTGCATCTATTTTTAGTCATTTTGCATCTTTTTCTGCTGGTTTTGCATCTATTTTTAGTCATTTTGCATCTTTTTGTGGTGGTTTTGCATCTATTTTTAGTCATTTTGCATCTTTTCGTGCTGGTTTTGCATCAGTTTTTAGTCATTTTGCATCTTTTTGTGGTGGTTTTGCATCTTTTTGTGGTGGTTTTGCATCTTTTTTTAGTCATTTTGCATCTTTTTGTGCTGGTTTTGCATCTGTTTTTAGTCATTTTGCATCTTTTTGTGGTGGTTTTGCATCTATTTTTAGTCATTTTGCATCTTTTTGTGGCGGTTTTGCATCTATTTTTAGTCATTTTGCATCTTTTTGTGCTGGTTTTGCATCTATTTTTAGTCATTTTGCATCTTTTTCTGCTGGTTTTGCATCTATTTTTAGTCATTTTGCATCTTTTTGTGGTGGTTTTGCATCTATTTTTAGTCATTTTGCATCTTTTTGTGGTTGTTTTGCATCTATTTTTAGTCATTTTGCATCTTTTGTGGTGTTTTGCATCTATTTTTAGTCATTTTGCATCTTTTTGTGCTGGTTTTGCATCTATTTTTAGTCATTTTACATCTTTTGTGGTGGTTTTGCATCTATTTTTAGTCATTTTGCATCTTTTTGTGCTGGTTTTGCATCTATTTTTAGTCATTTTGCATCTTTTTGTGGTGGTTTTGCATCTTTTTTTAGTCATTTTGGAGTCAAGAGTTCTGCATGGTTCCTAAAGAATCTGAAATATTTGTCTGAATCAGGAATGTGAGCTCCCTGAGGATGTGGGTTGAATAAATCGTACATTCAGTTTTGTACACGTTTGAAACCATTTGATGTTTGATGAGATCTGAAACGCATGAATCACTTGAATCTTGTTTTTCGAACTGACATCTTCAAAGCAAAGCAAAGAAAGAGCAGAAAGTCTTTCTGGATCCATGTGCAGATGACGCGGCGGGTGGGGGGGCGGGGGGGCTCGTAGTAGACCTGATCCAGTCCCCTTGATGTTATCCGTCTGCTTTGTCGCTCTGTCATTGAGTGGGTGTGAAGGTCACAGCGTGAGCCGGCGCTGTACTCTCCACTGCAGCTCCACAGAACTCTAGGAGCTGAGGGGGCGGGAGCTTCACGCTGTGTTCAAAATGTCCATGAATAGCGAGAGTAGACTGCTTCATCGCTTTATCTCCACCCGTGCGCATGAATGCGTGTGCTCTTTAGTAATAATGGAAGAAAAGGCCTCTACCAACCTGCCGTATGCAAACACAAGGAGTGTTTGTGAGTGTGTGTGTGTGTGTGTGAGTGTGTGTGTGTGTGTGTGAGTGTGTGTGTGAGTGTGTGTGTGTGTGTGTGTGTGTGTGTGTGTGTGTGTGTGTGTGTGTGTGTGTGTGTGTGTGTGTGTGTGTGTGTGTGTGTGTGTGTGTGTGTGTGTGTGTGTGTGTGTGTGTGTGTGTGTGTGTGTGTGTGTGTGTGTGTGTGTGGTGTGTTCTCTGGTGACGTGATAAATATAAATCAAGTTTAAATAGCTGTCACTCAAGAGGCCACGCCCCTAATTATTCATAAACTTTAACCTCCAATAAAATAAAAACTAGCCCCTCCCCCTCAGTGTTGTCATGGAGATCTGATCTAAACACACAGACTAGAATGTTCTTTTGTCCTTAAACAGGTTTAATGATGCTGTGTAAACGGCCTGTTTAACATGGGGCTCAATGAGAAACTGCTCTGTTATGAAACCTGCCCCTAGTGGACACTCAGAGAACTGACGCTGACGGAGCTTCCTGATTGGATTAAACAGGTAGTCGCTGTGGGCGGGGCTTGGATTAGACAGAGATCACTCACACACCTCTTATGTATGAATGCACGCATGCAGAAAAACTCTGATGTTGTTGCTTTTGCCTGGCTCATAATCCGCAGACGTATTCTACTACATTGGAACAACCCAAACGCTCCTCCTCCTACGTCCTGGTTAGTCCATCATTTATCAAAGATGCCGTCCTCTCATCACGCATGTGAACACCGCCACCCCTCTCTGTGCCCCAGCACGTGTCACGGCTAAAGTCTGGTTCCTTTGACCAGTGTGAGTGCAACTGTACCACGTCTAGGAGCGGCACGCTTGCCGTCCACGGCCCGTTTGGGAGAGGTGGGCTTTAGTAAAGCACGTTTGCACGTGTACGAGCACGAGCGTGCACACGTGTACGAGCACGAGGCCTACGGCGGTTCTGAGGTCATTTCCTGTGCGCCTGTTGGGACGTAGAAAAAAGAAGGAGGGACCATGCGCGGACATTTCAAACAATGGCGGTGAAAGGTTCACGTTGGTGTGATGCGGAGGTGGAGTGTTTACTGCAGATTTGGTCGATGAAAAGATTCAAAAACAGTCGACAAGACGCACAAAAACTCCGAGGTCTACGGAAAGATCTGGAAACAAAGCCACGCATCGCCATGACGTCATCAATGCGTGTGACGTGTTACGGCGTGATGACGTATAGGCAGCAAGAAGCATTCTCCGAGGCCCAGGTAGTGTGAGTACAAACGGGCCTGGAGGGGGGGACAAGGACCCTAAAGCACGGGGCACGGGACGGAGGCACAGTGGGAGGGCGCCCTTAGAGACCTTCAGGTGCATGGGTCACTATAATATCCTAAGGCACAATAAATGAACAGTTTAATAAAAAAAAGGAGCAGGACGTACTTCATTATGTGGTTTACTGGCACAAACAGCCTTGAACCACATGAATGTATGAACATTAAATCAGAAGCAGATCACTCCAGGCTGCCTACAAGTGACCCACGCCTCATCAACAAGGGTTCAAGGTCCATCACATACAGACGAGCACAATACCTGTGACGTGAATGCATGAGTCATTCAACAGCATCCCAACTTAACACAGTATCCATGACGATAATGATGCAGAAAAACAGAAATACATGTCATAAATAACATTATCAGTGTTTCAGAGACCCCCCCCCCCCCCCCTCCCTCCTGTGTTCAGGGGCGCTCGTGTGTTATTGAGAGCAGCTCCTGGGTTTGGATTTGTTTATTTGATTAAATCCAAAGTGGCAGAAATGTGAAAAAACAACATCTCAGTCTTCCTTTAATGGCCCCGTCTCCGTCGGCTCCCTGTCTGCACGGCTGCTCCTGGTTTGCTCATTAGTTCAGCAGCTCGGACACAGATTAGAAGAAACTCTCACTAAATAAGATGCTGCCGTACGGGTCACCACAGGTCACTGCATGAACTGAACTGTGTGGACCGGTGCCAGAGTGAGGCGGGGAAGACTAACGAGCTGGTGGTGTAACACCCTCCACCCACACCGGGGCACATCCAGGGGCTGGACCTGGAGGGCGCACTCACACCGTGCGTCCGTACCGTGTCCCTCTGTTGTACCTGGAGCGATGATCTCATGCTTAAAGCTGAAGCTAGAAACACTGAAGTCTGCTGCTTCGTCTGCGAGGTGGAAATACAGCGAGTGCTGGATGAAACCTCTTTTTCACCTCGTTCCTCTGCACATTGCTGTTCGCGGCTTTTGCCACCTGTTTAAAACCCCCTTTAAGGCCATTTAGGGCGCCCTCCCACTGTTCCTCCGTCCCGTGCCCCGTGCTTTAGGGTCCTTGTCCCCCCCTCCAGGCCCGTTTGTACTCACACTACCTGGGCCTCGGAGAATGCTTCTTGCTGCCTATACGTCATCACGCCGTAACACGTCACACGTCTGGTGTTTGATTCCAGCACAGGACGATGGGACGTCACTGATCAAGGTGTTTCTTTCTGGGCCGGACCTTAAAAACAGATTCATAAGAGCACCTGTAGCAGCAACAGCAGATATGTGGCAGTTCGACTGTTTTGTGGTGTGCAAAGATCCCAGAGACCTCGCAGAGACCTCCTGGGGCTCTTGTGGTACTGGGAAAATGATCTTGTGGTGTAGTATCGGTCGCGATGCGTCGTTTTGTTTCCAGATCTTTCCGTAGACCTGTTCCAAGACCGTCATCGATCTCTCAACAAAGTGCCTTGCATCCCTGCCTCAGTCGTCCTCATCCTCTGGCTGTTGAGATGGACTCACATGCGATACTACACCACAATCATTCTCCCAGGACCACAAGAGCCACAGGAGGTCTCTGCGAGGTCTCTCTCTCTTTGCACACCACCAAACAGTCGACCTGCCACATACCTGCTGTTGCTGCTACAGCTGCTCTTCTGAATCTGTTGTTAAGGTTCGGCCCAGAAAGAAACACCTTGATCAGTGACGTCCCATCGTCCTGCGCTGGAATCAAACAACAGACTGTGGTTTTTGAAGGTGGGATGTACGGTCTAAACGGTATAGACGCCAGGACAGTAGGAATCTGCGCTACAGTATGGATTTGGACTCTACCGTGTGTCCGGCAGAGCAGCTCTGACTGTGAGGGAATATTTACCTTTGAGTCGAAGCCTGTGTGAAGAAGTCATTCCTGGCCGTAATGGCCGATGTTGACTGCGGTCATCTTTCGCATCTCAACAAAGGACTAAACTGTCCCAGCGCGTGTTCACGGACAAACACAGTACCATTTTCAAAGGGTTAACAACCAGGATGGCCGAGTGGTTAAGGCGTTGGACTTAAGATCCAATGGACATAGTCCTCGTGGGTTCGAACCCCACTCCTGGTACTATGGGGAAGCTTTGACACGTGAGTTGTTAGAAGAGGAGACAAGTGAGTCCCTGTGTGTTGTCAGACCCTCTGTGTGTCGTCAGACCCTTTATGTGTCAAAGTGTTCACTGTACACTGCAACAGGAATGCACATAATGCGTAGCTACCTTAAGCCTGTATAGCTAGCGACTGACTGGCAGGAGTTTGAATGTCAGTCAATGGTGGAATGACCTACATCTCACTTGGTCTGTCACTACAATAAGCAGCTAGCAGAGGCTTTTATTGACTATCATTTGATCGCTTCTCTGTTGTATGGAGGGTTCTTGCCATTGTCTTTATTCTTCCACGTTCTCACAGTCTTACATCGCATGTCACAGTACCACCTTCACTAGGGAAAGCAACCAAGATGGCCGAGTGGTAAGGCGTTGGACTTGTGATCAGATGGACATAGTCCTCGTCCGTTGAACCCCACTTCTGGTACTATGGGAAAGCTTTTGTAAGAGTCAACTGGTCTTCACCTCCTCCTGTTAATATGTTTAAATAGTTTAAAAGTGAAATTCCGGCTTCTTTGGCAAATACACACTTCTTTTCCGTGTAACAACTATTAATGGAGAAATCCAGGAGAGATGCTAACAGCCGGATGTGGCTAACAGTGATTAGCTCGGGGCAGCACGGTGAAGGCATTCAAAGGTCTTTTTTAACCACTAATGCTGCTGAAAATAACAGCAAACCTCTGCAGCAGCATGAGAAGAGCACCTACACTCATGCATGGGACAGAGTCTGTCAGCTTTTCTATTTTGGAAACTGTATCTGAAGAGAAAGTGCTGCTCTTATGTACAGAGACAGGTTTTAGTTTGGTTTAGCTTCTCTTGCCTGTAAAGGGTTCAAGAGAGAGCGGGCAGGTCCAAGTTGGGGTCATTTCTCTTTAAAGAAGCAGGAAGGAGGAACGGCAACCCTCATGTTCTCTCCTGGATTTGCACCCATGAGTCAACGGCCTGTCTCTGGGATATAAGGGCAGCTCTTCAACAACGGGCGCACTCCCCTCGCTGTGTCCTGGTCAGCCATCCCTGGTAAGTACCTGTCTTTCTTTTGCAACATCCAATTCTGTCAGTAGACCTGCCAGCTTTTCTTTCTTCTTTTTACTTTTCTTATTTTGCTGCTTTTCATGTTTAAGATGGTTGGGGGTATGGTTGTGTGTGTGTGTGTGTGTGTGTGTGTAAAAGGCATTAACAAGCTCTGCATCGTGCATGGGGAGCGACGCTGCGTACGAGTGGTGGGCAAAAAAATGGGATCCATGTTAAAATTGCGATTCTTATCTCCCCGAACTGAACTTCTAGTTAAAAGATTGAGCTTTCCACTCACAAGAGCAGAGACCAGCGCTGGTGTGGCCTTTTCTGAGAGACGTGCTAACCGCTAATCCACAAATGATGGCTAGCTAGGTAAGCTAACACAACTCAGCTGCTCTCTGTGAGTGCAACCGTACCACGTCTAGGAGCGGCACGCTTGCCGTCCACGGCCCGTTTGGGAGAGGTGGGCTTTTGTAAAGCACGTTTGCACGTGTACGAGCACGAGCGTGCGCACGTGTACGAGCACGAGGCCTACGGCGGTTCTGAGGTAATTTCCTGTGCGCCTGTTGGGACGTAGAAAAAAGAAGGAGGGACCATGAGCGGACATTTTTTATTTGGTTTTTATTGACTACCACTTGATCTCTTCTCTGTTGTACAGAAGATTATTTTACACGATGTCTTTCTTTGATTGTGCAGAGGAGGAGTTTTGACATTGACTTTAATCTCATACGTACTTTAACTGTTCATGTTCTCAACGTCCTTCCTTCTCGTCTTGTTCTAGTTCTCGTTCTCTGATGTCATAGAAAACAACCAGGATGGCCGAGTGGTTAAGGCGTTGGACTTAAGTTCCAATGGACATAGTCCTCGTGGGTTCGAACCCCACTCCTGGTACAATGGGAGAGCTTTGACATGTGAATTGATATAAAAGGAGACAGATGTGGCACTGTATCACCTCCTCCATCTGTCAAAGTAGCTTTATATGTAGACTGCACAATTAATTCCCTCCCACAGTTCAAAGACATGTAGGTGTTGGGTTCATTGATGACTCTAAATCGCCCGTAGGTGTGAATGGTTGTCTGTCTCTATTTGTCTCTATGTGTCCTGTGATAGACTTGGCTGAAGATGAATGAATGAATTATAATGAAACCAAAGACTGTGCTCAAACAGGGCAAGAGTCTGGTTCGTTTGACCAGTGTGAGTGGCAACACGTGCCGCTTAAAGATTTGACATGTAAATTGATGCAACAGGAGTCCAATGTGTGTCAGCTGTTCCTCAGCTCCTCCTGTCAATATGTTGAAGTAGCTTCACAGTGAAATTCTGGGGTAAAATTATCACAGGGTCTCGAATTGACCAGTGTGTTATCAGCTAGTCTTCATCTCCTCCTGCCCGTACGTTGAAGCATCCTCTTAAACCTTTTCTGTTTTTCTTCCATCTATAAATGTAGTTACGTAATGTTTTATAGCACATGTGTCAAACTGATCCAGTAAAGAGTTGCTGTGGCTGCAGGTTTTCATTCCAACTAAGCAAGAACACACCTGACTCGACCTGAATCGCCTTCACACGGTTGATTTGTTGGATCGGGTGTGTTTTTGCGTGAAAACCCGCAGCCCCAGCGTCCCTTTACTGCATGGGTGTCAAACTGATCCAGTAAAGGGTCGTGTGGCTGCAGGTTTTCATTCCAACCAAGCAAAAACACACCTGATCCAACAAATCAACTGTGTGAAGACGGTTCAGGTGGTTGAGTAAGTCGAGTCAGGTGTGTTTTTGCTTGGTTGGAATGAAAACCTGCAGCCACAGCGACTCTTTACTGGATCACTTTGACACCTCTGTTTTCTAGTCATGTTAAATGAAACCAAAGCATCGAATAATAAAGTCCTTGCATTTAGACGTGAGCCCTGTCGACCGTCTGCGTTGTCTGTGCTCAGCTCTGAACGCTGGGGTGTCGCTCTCTCTTTGAATTCTCCGTAGAAGAATCCTGACTTCCTGTTGGTCGTTCAGAGAAGACGGAGAAGCACAATAGGTCATCTTCAAAGAGTATCAGTCTCTACGGCGTCATGGTTTGTTCCTGTCTCATAATTAATAATGCGATTTATTCTTTACACAACAGGAGATAAGTCGCAAACTAATTAACTCAAGGAATCCGTCGAGTGAAGTTGCAGCTGACTGCGGTTTCAGCATGTATGAGCTCATTTGCATAGTGCATCAGCTTTGTTTGTGCAGCGGCTCCTTTACTGAGAATAGAGCAGAGTGAACAGATTTGACACTCAGCAGAGACAGGAGACAGCCTTAGGACGGTAATTTCGTGCAGATTGTAAAACTATACATTACTGCACAGCCTAGCTCAGGGTCCTGGAGAGCCACTGTCCTGCATGTTTTAGGTTTCTCTCTGCTCTAACACACCTGAGTCTGACACACCTGAGTCTAACACACACCTGAGTCTGACACACCTGAGTCTGACACAGCTGAGTCTGATGATTTGCTCGTTATCAAGAAGCTGATGCTCGTCAAAGTTTGATTATTGTTAGACTCAGGTGTGTCAGACTCAGGTGTGTTAGACTCAGGTGTGTTCGACTCAGGTGTGTCAGACTCAGGTGTGTCAGACTCAGGTGTGTGTCAGACTCAGGTGTGTCAGACTCAGGTGTGTTAGACTCAGGTGTGTCAGACTCAGGTGTGTCAGACTCAGGTGTGTTAGACTCGGGTGTGTCAGACTCAGGTGTGTCAGACTCAGGTGTGTTAGACTCAGGTGTGTCAGACTCAGGTGTGTCAGACTCAGGTGTGTCTGGGCAGTTCTGGTCCTGGAGAGCCACTGTCCTGCATGTTTTAGTTTCCTCCTGAGTCTAACACACCTGTGTTAGACCTGAGTCTAACACACCTGACACTGTCCTGCATGTTTTAGTTTCCACCTGAGTCTGACACTGCCCTGTGTCAGACTCAGGTGTGTGTTAGACTCAGGTGTGTCAGACTCAGGTGTGTCAGACTCAGGTGTGTCAGACTCAGGTGTGTGTCAGACTCAGGTGTGTTAGACTCAGGTGTGTCAGACTCAGGTGTGTTAGACTCAGATGTGTCTCAGACTCAGGTGTGTGTCAGACTCAGGTGTGTGTCAGACTCGGGTGTGTTAGACTCGGGTGTGTCAGACTCGGGTGTGTCAGACTCGGGTGTGTCAGACTCGGGTGTGTCAGACTCGGGTGTGTCAGACTCGGGTGTGTCAGACTCAGGTGTGTCAGACTCAGGTGTATGTTAGACTCAGGTGTGTGTCAGACTCAGGTGTGTTAGACTCAGATGTGTCAGACTCAGGTGTGTGTCAGACTCGGGTGTGTTAGACTCGGGTGTGTCAGACTCGGGTGTGTCAGACTCGGGTGTGTCAGACTCAGGTGTGTTAGACTCAGGTGTGTCAGACTCAGGTGTATGTTAGACTCAGGTGTGTCAGACTCAGGTGTGTCAGACTCAGGTGTGTTAGACTCAGGTGTGTGTTAGACTCAGGTGTGTCAGACTCAGGTGTGTTAGACTCAGGTGTGTTAGACTCAGGTGTGTTAGACTCAGGTGTGTTAGACTCAGGTGTGTCAGACTCAGGTGTGTCAGACTCAGGTGTGTTAGACTCAGGTGTGTTAGACTCAGGTGTGTTGACTCAGGTGTGTCAGACTCAGGTGTGTTAGACTCAGGTGTGTTAGACTCAGGTGTGTGTTAGACTCAGGTGTGTTAGACTCAGGTGTGTCAGACTCAGGTGTGTTAGACTCAGGTGTGTGTCAGACTCAGGTGTGTTAGACTCAGGTGTGTTCGACTCAGGTGTGTCAGACTCAGGTGTGTCAGACTCAGGTGTGTCAGACTCAGGTGTGTTAGACTCAGGTGTGTGTTAGACTCAGGTGTGTGTTAGACTCAGGTGTGTCAGACTCAGGTGTGTTAGACTAAGGTGTGTCAGACTCAAGTGTGTTCGACTCAGGTGTGTCAGACTCAGGTGTGTTAGACTCAGGCGTGTTAGACTCAGGTGTGTCAGACTCAAGTGTGTTCGACTCAGGTGTGTTAGACTCAGGTGTGTTAGACTCAGGTGTGTTAGACTCAGGTGTGTGTTAGACTCAGGTGTGTGTTAGACTCAGGTGTGTCAGACTCAGGTGTGTTAGACTCAGGTGTGTCAGACTCAGGTGTGTTAGACTCAGGTGTGTCAGACTCAGGTGTGTTAAACTCAGGTGTGTTAGACTCAGGTGTGTCAGACTCAGATGTGTCAGACTCAGGTGTGTTAGACTCAGGTGTGTTAGACTCAGGTGTGTGTCAGACTCAGGTGTGTTAGACTCAGGTGTGTCAGACTCAGGTGTGTCAGACTCAGGTGTGTTAGACTCAGGTGTGTCAGACTCAGGTGTGTTAGACTCAGGTGTGTTAGACTCAGGTGTGTCAGACTCAGGTGTGTTAGACTCAGGTGTGTCAGACTCAGGTGTGTGTTAGACTCAGGTGTGTCAGACTCAGGTGTGTTAGACTCAGGTGTGTTAGACTCAGGTGTGTGTTAGACTCAGGTGTGTTAGACTCAGGTGTGTCAGACTCAGGTGTGTTAGACTCAGGTGTGTTAGACTCAGGTGTGTTGACTCAGGTGTGTTAGACTCAGGTGTGTCAGACTCAGGTGTGTTGACTCAGGTGTGTCAGACTCAGGTGTGTTAGACTCAGGTGTGTGTTAGACTCAGGTGTGTTAGACTCAAGTGTGTTCGACTCAGGTGTGTTAGACTCAGGTGTGTCAGACTCAGGTGTGTTAGACTCAGGTGTGTCAGACTCAGGTGTGTCAGACTCAGGTGTGTCAGACTCAGGCGTGTCAGACTCAGGCGTGTCAGACTCAGGCGTGTTAGACTCAGGCGTGTCAGACTCGGGTGTGTTAGACTCGGGTGTGTCAGACTCGGGTGTGTCAGACTCGGGTGTGTCAGACTCAGGTGTATGTTAGACTCAGGTGTGTGTCAGACTCAGGTGTGTCAGACTCAGGTGTGTCAGACTCAGGTGTGTTAGGGTAGGGAGGAACCTAAAACATGCAGGACAGTGGCTCTCCAGGACCAGAATTGCCCACCCCTGGCCTAGCTTGAGGCGTGTGCCTGTGATGTTGTAACATGATCGAGCGGGGAGCGGGGGGGGGGGATCTGTGGCGTGTGCAGGAACTGTGCCTGAGAGTCAGCTCTGCACTGAGTGGACAGGATGATACGGGCAAAACAAACAACAGGCTCCACGTGAATATGATCAAACAAATGTTGCCTTAAGCTTTAGCACGGGACCCCAAACTTCCCTTTCCCGGGCCACATTAACCAGCTCTAACTGGGGGATCCTGAGGCGTTCCCAGGCCAGTGTGGAGATCTAATCTCTCCTCCTGGTCCTGGGTCTTCCCCGAGGCCTCCTCCCAGCTGGACGTCCCTGGAACACCTCCCTAGGGAGGTGTTCCAGGGTTCATCCTTACCACATGATCCTGAACCTGACTGCGGTTTCAGCATGTATGAGCTCATTTGCATAGTGCATCAGCTTTGTTTGTGCAGCGGCTCTTTAACTGAGAATAGAGCAGAATGAACAGATTTGACACTCAGCAGAGACAGCCTTAGGACGGTAATTTTGTGCAGATTGTAAAACTATACTGCACAGTACATCGCTATGGCAACTAAATATTGTCTCATCCAGAGGCGATATTGTTGCGTTTCTTATTTACTTGATCCCACACGTCTTTTGTCTTCCCTCTATTCTCCACAGTGCAGACAGCCTGTGCTTTGCCTTCAAGCTTAAAATCAAATTAAGCTGCATATATATTATATTATCAGTGTTTCACCTTAACATCTCTTTCTCTTAATTACAAATCTGATCACAGGGTTTAGTTGTCAGAGCATTTGAAGAGGTAATAGAGGGTGAAATGCTTATGAGTCATATCCCCAAAGCAATTTCAGTCAAAGGCAACTGGAGGAAAAGAAGCATCTCTGCAGAAGTAGAGAAACCATCGTTAACCAGAGGAGGTCTGAGACACCAGGACCAGGACCAGGCTGGGACTGGACCATGGCTAACCAGAGGAGGAGGTCTGAGATTCCACTTATCTCCAGTTTACAATGCTGCCTTTTCATCCCTTCATTCAACAATCCAACCTCAAAGAACAACTGTTCACAAACGTCCTCCTGTGACTCCAACGACTGTCGTTCAGACTCAATAGAGCACTAACCAAGTCCAGACCTACTTCCACCAATGACTGGACCAGGACCAGGCTGGGACTGGACCAGCACTGACGAAGTCCAGACCTACTTCCACCAACGACTGGACCAGGACCAGGAACAGCACTAAATAGTCCAGACCTACTTCCACCAACGACTCGACCAGGACCAGGACCAGGACCAGGACTAGGACCAGGCTAGGACTGGACCAGCACTAACCAAGTCCAGACCAACTTCCACCAACGACTGGACCAGGACCAGGACCAGGACCAGCACTTACCAAGTCTAGGACCAGGACCAGGCTGGGACTGGACCAGCACTAACAAAGTCCAGACCTACTTCCACCAACGACTGTCACTCTAACGACGGTCGTTGGCACTTGGAGCACAAAGGGTTCCAGTGACATCATCGGCCTGTGAGAGGTTAAATACCTGGACCGGTATTGGAGGACTTTATGGTTTAATGCTAAAAACAGTGCCTCAAACTGCTTAACTGCTGTCGTCCATGTTTGTTTTTGGTCAAAGTCTCATTAAACGAGACCTGGATGTTTAGATTGTACGTATCTGATTCAGCAGCACATTCAAAAGTGAACTAACTCTGATTGGAAACGTCAGATTCAATGAGACTTGATCTGTTCACACTGTCAGAAGAATCAGATCTGCGTCACACATGAGAGGAAACATCAGATTCAGGTCACCTGTGAGTGCAGTGTGAACGCAGCCTTTGACGTCATTCTGACCCGCGCTGCACTGTTTTGTAAATTAATGACAAATAAAGTTCATTGGAGAAAAAAAAGTGTGCCAAATCAAACATGGAGGACAGCAGTGAAGCCGGCTGCTATTCCTCCACACAGAGCCGTCATTAACATGTGAATTTTCGCGGATTTGAGCAATAAATCAGAATCGTGTATTAAGAACTGCAGTGTGAACGCAGCCCGACTGTCCTTGAGCAAGACTGCCCAGAGTGTGTGAGTGTGTGAGTGTGTGAGTGTGTGAGTGTGTGAGTGTGTGAGTGTGTGAGTGTGAGTGTGTGAATGAGAGGCAGGATGTGCAGCACTCTGGAGAAATGCCCTTTAATGCATTTGCAGAACTCCTCTCCTGCATGAAAGCATGATGTGCTTCACGCCCATCCATCAAAACCTCCACATTGTTAAATCCTGTTCACACAAATGTACTCAAAGTATACGAGCGCACAACAAAGTAGTTCATTACTCAGGTGATGTGTTGCTACAAATTGCTTCCAGGTCCCGGTGAGTAGGCTACTGCTGCCTGTGCCTCCTCTCTGTCTAACGAGCGCGTAATCTCCACTGGGATGTAGTCAGACTCTCTGGGGACCCATCGTTGGAAGAGTCGAATAGGGCGCCCTCCCACTGTTCCTCCGCACCGCGCCCCGTGCTTTAGGGTCCTTGTCCCCCCCTCCAGGCCCGTTTGTACTCACACTACCTGGGCCTCGGAGAATGCTTCTTGCTGCCTATACGTCATCACGCCGTAACACGTCACACGCATTGATGACGTCATGGCGATGCGTGGCTTTGTTTCCAGATCTTTTTGTGCGTCTTGTCGACTGTTTTTGAATCTTTTCATCGACCAAATCTGCAGTAAACACTCCACCTCCGCATCACACCAACGTGAACCTTTCACCGCCATTGTTTGAAATGTCCGCGCATGGTCCCTCCTTCTTTTTTCTACGTCCCAACAGGCGCACAGGAAATGACCTCAGAACCGCCGTAGGCCTCGTGCTCGTACACGTGCGCACATGCTTTACTAAAGCCCACCTCTCCCAAACGGGCCGTGGACGGCAAGCGTGCCGCTCCTAGATGCGGTACACTTGCACTCACACTGGTCAAAGGAACCAGACTTTAGCCATGGAACCTGTTTCGGCACGGGACGGAGGAACAGTGGGAGTGCGCCCTTACACACCTCTGCACCGGCACTGAACGATGACACTGGATATAACTCCTGCGCTGTGGGGTCGTCCAACAGCTCAGTGGTCCAGTGGAACGAACTGAAAGAAATGACCTGGGTTAAAACTCGTCTTGGTGTTAACAGTGTTAAAATATTCTACATATTCAACCTTTAATTACTTAATAAGTAGCGTGCAAATGTTCAAAGTATGTAACTCAGGCATCTTCTTTATATCTCTGCATGTCTTTCCTTCCCGAGCTCCAGTTTTCTTCCCCAGTCCAACGACTCATTTTAGAAGAATTGCCAATTCTAAGTTGGAAAGTTGTCCGCGTGTGTGTGCCAACGCCGTCATAGACTGGCTCCCTGTGCAGGAATTATCTCCCGCTAACGTGCCAGGACAGTCCCCAGCCCCTGTCGTGTGACATGTTTAATTAGAGTTTGAGTACCTCGCTGTACGGCATCCATGCACCACATCCAGCTCTGGGTCACGGTGGGAGAAGGCTAATCCTGAATTATACGTCTTTACAGCCAGCTCATCCTGGCAGCATCCGGAGACACTCAAAGTAATCCCTCCAGTTTATTTCGGGACAGCCTCGGGGTCTTCCCACACATTGTGCACGCCCAGAAAGCCGATACAGGGTTGTGACCTTCATCAGAACCCAAAACCACCTTAACTGGCTCCTTTTGAGATGAATCAGCGTTCTGCTCCGATCTGCCCTGGATGTCCCAGATCCTCACCCACTCAGGAGCAGAACACCTTTATTCGGCCGCCTGAATCTATGATCTCACCCTCTGGTCCCTCCCCAAAGGTGTTGGTGCCCATCCCCCTCTACCATCGAGCTCCTCCCCCTCTACCACCGAGCTCCTCCCTCCCTCCAATCGAGTGCTCGTAAGCGCACGTGCACCAGATTCTTGTGAACGCGCCCGTGTCTTCTTTCATCGATAAACAGCATGGAGTACACGCTACATGGAGGTAGGCTGGCTAACTTACTCGACGTCATTTAGCGCATGCCTAGCTCAGGGGCGGGCCACTCCGGTCCTGCATGTTTTAGGTTTCTCTCTGCTCCAACACACCCGAGTCTGATGATTTGCACGTTATCAAGCAGCTGAAGCTCGTCACAGTTTGATTATTGTTAGACTCAGGAGTGTGAGGGTAGAGAGAAACCTAAAACATGCAGAACAGTGGCTCTCCAGGACGGGGGGGTCTGTGGCGTGTGCACGAACTGTGCCTGAGAGTCAGCTCTGCACTGAGTGGACAGGTTGATACAGGCGAAACAAACAACAGGCTCCACGTGAATATGATCAAACAAATGTTGCCTTTAGCTTTAGCACGGGACCCCAAACTTCCCTTTCCCGGGCCACATTAACCAGCTCTAACTGGGGGATCCTGAGGCGTTCCCAGGCCAGTGTGGAGATCTAATCTCTCCACCTGGTCCTGGGTCTTCCCCGAGGCCTCCTCCCAGCTGGACGTGCCTGGAACACCTCCCTAGGGAGGCGCCCAGGGTTCATCCAGACCAGATGATCCTGAACCACCTCAACTGGCTCCTTTCAACACAAAGGAGCAGCGGCTCTACTCCGAGTTCCTCACGGATGCTGAACTTCTCCCCCTCTCTCTAAGGGAGACTCCAGACACCCTCCTGAGGAAACACATTACAATGTTTTTTTTGGTGAGGATTTAGCTCTTTATTTCTAGCTTTGTCAGTACAGCATGAAACACAGGAGGGGGGTGGGGGGGATCTGTGGCGTGTGCAGGAACTGTGCCTGAGAGTCAGCTCTGCGCGGAGTGGACAGGATGAGACGGGCGAAACAAACAACAGGCTCCACGTGAATAAGATCAAACAAACGTTGCCTTTCTTAGAGTCCCTGGCCTCTGCGGTGCCCGATCCCTACCAAGAGCATTCGTAATGAATTGCAGAGAACACAGACAATGCTGTTCATGCTGGTTGTATCAAAAGACAACAAAATGAATTATTCAAAGGCACCTGTGATGTAGTTGGGATGCGACGGATTGATCAGGTCGCCATGTTTTCTTGTGTTTTGCATCCCAGTGGCCGGAGCTCAGCGATCAAAGACACTGATGAGTCTTTGTCAAAGGCTGTTCCCAAGAGCAGACCCACAATCATCACACAACCATTTCATTCTGCCATTTGTCAGGCAGCTCGTGTTTTCCTTTGCACGTGGCGCTGGGGCCGAGCTCTCATCTACAGCCAGACGCGTCACTTTGTAACTCTAACTCGTGCCTGACTTGTGCTTTCGTGCGTTTGATTTATTCAGCTCTTAATGTTCAAAGTGCTTAATCTGTCCCCCGTTTTTGTAACGCTGCTCTGTAATGTGAAACCCTCTTGCTGTGAGTCCTTTATAGTGCATATACACTGACTTATGTGTGGCATTATGGAACCAAATGGAGCATATGGGACATTTGCATTAAAGGCATTCTGGCTTGATTGCTCTTAATGTGTATTGTAAAACACATATTGTAGCAAGTCAATCCAGGCAAGTGTTTCTGAATGTAAGTATATGCAGCAGCTGTTCATGCAGCAGGTCTTTGACATTGTGTTATATAATTATAGTGCTGTATTTATAACAGGATATAATCTATTTTTATAGCATTTTAATTCATATAAATGTGACAGAGTCATTTAGTGATTCCACTTACCAATGGTTTAATAATACCAAAAGGTCTTATTGAGATTTATTTCTCATCTCATCTTCTGCCTCATATCCGGGGTCGGGTCGTGGGGGCAGCAGCTTTAGCAGGGGACCCCAAACTTCCCTTTCCCGGGCCTCATTAACCAGCTCTAACTGGGGGATCCTGAGGCGTTCCCAGGCCAGTGTGGAGATCTAATCTCTCCACCTGGTCCTGGGTCTTCCCCGAGGCCTCCTCCCAGCTGGACGTGCCTGGAACACCTCCCTAGGGAGGCGCCCAGGGTTCATCCAGACAAGATGATCCTGAACCACCTCAACTGGCTCCTTTCAACACAAAGGAGCAGCGGCTCTACTCCGAGTTCCTCACGGATGCTGAACTTCTCCCCCTCTCTCTAAGGGAGACTCCAGACCCCCTCCTGAGGAAACACATTACAATGTTTTCTTTTGGTGATGATTTAGCTCTTTATTTATAGCTTTGTCAGTACAGCATGAAACACATGAACACAGACGCGTCCAAAGTCTTACATCCCTGATGAATAATAGTTCTTATTAGGGCTCAAGCACCAATAACGTCGGGCCAGTGAATGCAGGAATTATGATATTTTTTGTGCGTCTTGTCGACTGTTTTTGAATCTTTTCATCGACCAAATCTGCAGTAAACACTCCACCTCCGCATCACACCAACGTGAACCTTTCACCGCCATTGTTTTAAATGTCCGCGCATGGTCCCTCCTTCTTTTTTCTATGTCCCAACAGGCGCACAGGAAATGACCTCAGAACCGCCGTAGGCCTCGTGCTCGTACACGTGCGCACGCTCGTGCTCGTACACGTGCAAACGTGCTTTACTAAAGCCCACCTCTCCCAAACTGGCCGTGGATGGCAAGCGTGCCGCTCCTAGACGCGGTACGGTTGCACTCACACTGGTCAAAGGAACCAGACTTTAGCCGTGACACGTGCTGGGGCACGGCACTGAGGGACAGTGGGAGTGCGCCCTTAGAGAGGAGAGTATCCAGGGCTACAGTAGTGGCATCGATTTAAAGTCTCAAATCCTCTGACGGGTTGAGGTTAAACTCTCCCTGCAGTTTACATAATTATTGTTCAAGCTTCTGCTGTTGTGGCCTCTTTTCTTTACACTTGCTCAGAAAGATAAAGTGAGACCTCAGATTACAGCCGGAGCTGTTTCCCAAAGCAGACGAGAGGAGATAACACTTAAAGTCTCCAGCTATAACAGAGAATTCAACAATGCAGGAAAACACTGCAGTAAAACAGTCTGGAGGAGGGTCGTATACATTTAAATTGGAGACTGTATCCTCATATAACGTCCCTTTAATCATAACATACCTGCCCGCGCTGTCAGCTCCAACCTCCAAGGCAAAGACCTCTGAGTGCTCCTATAAACCTGGCCCTCCAATTCTCTCTTTAATCTAATTTAATACATTAATAACATAAACCAACTCTGCACCCCAGCGTCCACCCTAACCACTAAACCTCTCAGTTCACCCTCTTGACACATAAACAACAGCACTACCCCAGAATGTGAAACTAAACAGTAATATCACCAGTGGGCTTCAAAGTCCCTTACTGATCATTTCACCTTAGGCTGCGATGAGCCCAAGAACCTGTGTGACCTGAACTCGCCTCACAAGATCTCTGTGATACATGAAAGTTAGCATCGTGTTGGGAAGAGCACAATTACAACTGGACAGCAGAAGAATACCCAGGCAGGACTGTTGGGGGTCACAGACGAGTCTTTTAGGGCGCACTCACACTGTTCCTCCGTACCGTGCCTTAACAGGTTCCACGGCTAAAGTCTGGTTCCTTTGACCAGTGTGAGTGCAACCGTACCGTGTCTAGGTGCGGCACGCTTGCCGTCCACGGCCCGTTTGGGAGAGGTGGGCTTTAGTGAAGCACGTTTGCACGTGTACGAGCACGAGCGTGCGCACGTGTACGAGCACGAGGCCTACGGCGGTTCTGAGGTCACTTCCTGTGCGCCTGTTGGGACGTAGAAAAAAGAAGGAGGGACCATGCGCGGACATTTCAAACAATGGCGGCGAAAGGTTCACGTTGGTGTGATGCGGAGGTGGAGTGTTTACTGCAGATTTGGTCGATGAAAAGATTCAAAAACAGTCGACAAGACGCACAAAAACTCCGAGGTCTACGGAAAGATCTGGAAACAAAGCCACGCATCGCCATGACGTCATCAATGCGTGTGACGTGTTACGGCGTGATGACGTATAGGCAGCAAGAAGCATTCTCCGAGGCCCAGGTAGTGTGAGTACAAACGGGCCTGGAGAGGGGACAAGGTCCCTAAAGCACGGGGCACGGGACGGAGGCACAGTGGGCAACCTGGCCAACACGCGCCGTACATAGGGCGTCTAACTCATGAGGGAGAGCCCAGTCCCCATGCTGACACGCTCTCCTTTTGACAAACACTTCTTTTTTTATCATTTTCCCCATAATCCTCCTTCTCTACACACACATTTATTTACAAACACAACCACTCATCACCACTTGGATGCTCCACGGAACCTTAAACATGGTGCCTGTTTCCCAGGGAGGCCTTTTGCCCGAACACCCAGGAGACAAAAGAGACCGGTGAGTACATTTCACACACACTTCACCCTTCCTAAACATACACACACACACAAATACACAACACACTGTATATTAGATGAGTCACATTGTGTCATTTAAGCGTTCATTTACCACAAATGCACATTTAGTCTCATGTCCTCTTTTGCAGCTGGAGCCATGTGGCCACCACAGAACCTACCAGCACACAAGGACAATCAACATCAATACATGTGAAACTATATTTAATCGTGCAAACTGAGCAAATCCAATATAGTACAACTACTGTGCTAAAGTTCCTGTGCGATTGTGCATGAATCACGGTTAAAGTGCACGGTCAGATATTCCCCCAAACCCCGTCTCAAGCTCCAGGTAACAGAGTCTTCTTTTTACACATGGCTACAGTGTTCTGTAATAGTGCATGGTTATGTGTCAACATGTGTACATACTGTTTGTTAACTTCCTTGTTTTGTAAATAGACATTTTATCGCATCACTGCACAATCAGTCCTGGTCCAACATGCTAGCCTGTGGAGATTAGCTTATAGCTAACCAGGGGAACCACCCCCTCTGGACTATATGACGTGGCTCTGCTGAATTATTTTATTTGAAACCTTGGGCGGCACGGTGTTGTGGTGGTCAGCACTGTCGCCTCAAGAGGGTTCCTGGTTTGAATCCCAGCTGGGTCCCTTCTGTGTGGAGTTTGCATGTTCTCCCCGTGTCTGCGTGGGTTTTCTCCGGGTTCTCTGGTTTCCTCCCACAGTCCAAAGACGTGCAGGTGTTCGGTTCATTGATGACTCTAAATCACCCGTAGGTGTGAATGGTTGTCTGTCTCTGTGCGTCTCTATGTGTCCTGTGATAGACTGGCGTCCTGTCCAGGGTGGACCTCGCCTCACGCCGGCAAGCGGTTGAAGATGAATGAATGAATGAATACCCCCCCATACTGTAGTAATATATGCTACTTCACCAATAGACCATGTAAAATACCTAAAATCTACGTAAAGCCCTGCAAACAACACTAAAATCAGAGATGGATTTTCACAGTCCGCGCCCGCCCATGTTTGACAATAGACACAACAAAGCATCTGTTTCATGAGGAGCTTTTGATCGTGTCAAGCACCTGTTTAGCACGAAAACTAGAAACTATCAAATGAAAGAAGAACGAAAAGGCTTTAGAGCAGCACATCGTCATATTTTACAGTAAAAATCCTACAAATATTACAACTGGAAACGAGACGTCAGGGACTCAAACGATGTGACGAACAGTTCATAAGCTAACGCCGCCCCTTCTGAGGCTACGGTCACGGCACAGTCTATATGAAAACAGACGTAGCGTCTCCATCGGGGTCCATTCTCTCAACTTGACCCAGTCGTCCTCGCCTACGGGAGTCTCCATCTTGTCAGACTTTGACTCCGCCTCATTTTAATCTGAGCAAAAAATGTATGTATGTGACGTTGGGGGGAGGGTGATACGTCCATCTTGTTGACGTTTACTGAATTAGCCACATTAGCTCCCCTGCCCGGGAGCTAGGCTAACAGAACACGTCACACTAGATAAACAGGGGTGGGAGTCAATGTTGAGATATTTCTTCCGGGACCGGGAGGGAACAGGAGTCACTTTTTCCCTCCCGTGTCTCTAGCGGAGGTTACACCGGCTCCGTAGACTGTAAAACATCGACCCTCATGACCCGAATCGTCCCACTGCCCCAGATTAGCATCTAGTGTATGTGCCATAGATAGCAGGCTGAATTCAAGTCATGGTGCATGTAATTAGCATAACAAAGCTAACACGTTGTGTTCCTAAACCATCTGTTGGTTCAGTTGTTCAAATAGCGAACCATCTTATCACTATGGAAACGCCGACACAGTCCAGGTCCAGGTGACGGAGTTAGCATGCTAATGATGCTAATCCTGACAACTAGCCTCCGAGGAGAAGTGAGGGTCAGGGGCTAGCTGTCACTCAAGAGACCACGGCCCTGATTATTCATAAACTTTAACCTCCAATCAAACAAAAACTAGCCTGGTCCAAAATAATTCACCCTCCTCAGTGTTGTCATGGAGATCTGACCTAAACACACAGACTAGAACGGGCCTGTTTAACATGAGGGTCCTGCTCCTGAACCTCAGTTAAATTAACTTTATTCAAATAAGCTTCTGAAGTGTTCAGCTCTCCTGGTTCTGCCCCATTCCTGGTGCTGAAAGGGGGATTTTATTCGGCCATGTTAATTAACCTCTCAGCTGATAAGTAGCCAAACTATTACCTATGCATTATGTTGACAACACCGTGTGCTTTTACATTTTGGAAATAGATCATTATTCAAATTTACAAATAAGCCTTATAAATTAGTGTTTGGCCATTCCTGTCTGAGTGACACGGTCTGTAATGACGGGGGGTTCAATTCTGTCATGTTGAATTATTGAACTTTTTGTTTTGTCTGATTTTTATCTGCTTTTGTTAGCGTAAGGCAAGAGTCTGAGGCCGTACGGTCTACAGGGATTCAACCTTTACCCCATGAAGAGCGCCCCTGTCTGAGGCTGTACGGTCTACAGGGATTCAAACCTTTACCCCATGAAGAGCGCCCCTGTCTGAGGCTGTACGGTCTACAGGGATTCAAACCTTTACCTCATGAAGAGCGCCCCTGTCTGAGGCCGTACCGTCTACGCGGATTCAAACCTTTACCTCATGAAGAGCGCCCCTGTCTGAGGCGGTAAGTTCTACATGGATTCAAACCTTTACCTCATGAAGAGCGCCCCTGTCTGAGGTCGTACGGTCTACGCGGATTCAAACCTTTACCTCATGAAGAGCGCCCCTGTCTGAGGCCGTACGGTATACATGGATTCAAACCTTTACCTCATGAAGAGCGCCCCTGTCTGAGGCCGTACGGTCTACGCGGATTCAAACCTTTACCTCATGAAGAGCGCCCCTGTCTGAGGCGGTAAGTTCTACATGGATTCAAACCTTTACCTCATGAAGAGCGCCCCTGTCTGAGGCCGTACGGTCTACGCGGATTCAAACCTTTACCTCATGAAGAGCGCCCCTGTCTGAGGCCGTACGGTCTACAGGGATTCAAACCTTTACCTCATAAAGAGCGCCCCTGTCTGAGGCCGTACGGTCTACAGGGATTCAAACCTTTACCTCATGAAGAGTGCCCCTGTCTGAGGCCATACGGTCTACAGGGATTCAAACCTTTACCTCATAAAGAGAGCCCCTGTCTGAGGCTGTACGGTCTACATGGATTCAAACCTTTACCTCATGAAGAGCGCCCCTGTCTGAGGCCGTACGGTCTACATGGATTCAAAACTTTACCCCATGAAGAGCGCCCCTGTCTGAGGCCGTACGGTCTACGCGGATTCAAACCTTTACCTCATGAAGAGCGCCCCTGTCTGAGGCCGTACGGTCTACGCGGATTCAAACCTTTACCTCATGAAGAGCGCCCCCGTCTGAGGCCGTACAGTCTACATGGATTCAAACCTTTACCTCATGAAGAGCGCCCCTGTCTGAGGCCGTACGGTCTACGTGGATGCAAACCTTTACCTCATGGAGAGCGCCCCTGTCTGAGGCCGTACGGTCTACAGGGATTCAAACCTTTACCTCATAAAGAGCGCCCCTGTCTGAGGCGGTACGGTCTACGCGGATTCAAACCTTTACCTCATGAAGAGCGCCCCTTTCTGAGGCCGTACGGTCTACGCGGATTCAAACCTTTACCTCATGAAGAGCGCTCCTGTCTGAGGCCGTACGGTCTACGTGGATTCAAACCTTTACCTCATGAAGAGCGCCCCTGTCTGAGGCCGTACGGTCTACAGGGATTCAAACCTTTACCTCATGAAGAGCGCCCCTGTCTGAGGCCGTACGGTCTACAGGGATTCAAACCTTTACCTCATGAAGAGCGCCCCTGTCTGAGGCCGTACGGTCTACATGGATTCAAACCTTTACCTCATGCAGAGCGCCCCTGTCTGAGGCCGTACGGTCTACATGGATTCAAACCTTTACCTCATGAAGAGCGCCCCTGTCTGAGGCCGTACGGTCTACATGGATTCAAACCTTTACCTCATGAAGAGCGCCCCTGTCTGAGGCCGTACGGTCTACGCGGATTCAAACCTTTACCTCATGAAGAGCGCCCCTGTCTGAGGCCGTACGGTCTACGCGGATTCAAACCTTTACCTCATGAAGAGCGCCCCTGTCTGAGGCCGTACGGTCTACATGGATTCAAACCTTTACCTCATGAAGAGCGCCCCTGTCTGAGGCCGTACGGTCTACGCGGATTCAAACCTTTACCTCATGAAGAGCGCCCCCGTCTGAGGCCATACGGTCTACATGGATTCAAACCTTTACCTCATGAAGAGCGCCCCTGTCTGAGGCCGTACGGTCTACGTGGATGCAAACCTTTACCTCATGGAGAGCGCCCCTGTCTGAGGCCGTACGGTCTACAGGGATTCAAACCTTTACCTCATAAAGAGCGCCCCTGTCTGAGGCCGTACGGTCTACGCGGATTCAAACCTTTACCTCATGAAGAGCGCCCCTTTCTGAGGCCGTACGGTCTACGCGGATTCAAACCTTTACCTCATGAAGAGCGCTCCTGTCTGAGGCCGTACGGTCTACGTGGATTCAAACCTTTACCTCATGAAGAGCGCCCCTGTCTGAGGCCGTACGGTCTACAGGGATTCAAACCTTTACCTCATGAAGAGCGCCCCTGTCTGAGGCCGTACGGTCTACGCAGATTCAAACCTTTACCTCATGAAGAGCGTCCCCGTCTGAGGCCTAACGGTCTACAGGGATTCAAACCTTTACCTCATGAAGAGCGCCCCTGTCTGAGGCCGTACGGTCTACGTGGATTCAAACCTTTACCTCATGAAGAGCGCCCCTGTCTGAGGCCGTACGGTCTACTTGGATTCAAACCTTTACCTCATGAAGAGCGCCCCTGTCTGAGGCCGTACGGTCTACAGGGATTCAAACCTTTACCTCATGAAGAGCGCCACTGTCTGAGGCCCTACGGTCTACGTGGATTCAAACTTTTACCTCATGAAGAGCGCCCCTGTCTGAGGCCGTACGGTCTACAGGGATTCAAACCTTTACCTCATGAAGATCACCCCTGTCTGAGGCCGTACGGTCTACGCGGACTCAAACCTTTACCTCATGAAGAGCGCCCCTGTCTGAGGCCGTACGGTCTACATGGATTCAAACCTTTACCTCATGAAGAGCGCCCCTGTCTGAGGCCGTACGGTCTACATGGATTCAAACCTTTACCTCATGAAGAGCGCCCCTGTCTGAGGCCGTACGGTCTACGCGGATTCAAACCTTTACCTCATGAAGAGCGCCCCTGTCTGAGGCCGTACGGTCTACATGGATTCAAACCTTTACCTCATGAAGAGCGCCCCTGTCTGAGGCCGTACGGTCTACGCGGATTCAAACCTTTACCTCATGAAGAGCGCCCCCGTCTGAGGCCGTACGGTCTACATGGATTCAAACCTTTACCTCATGAAGAGCGCCCCTGTCTGAGGCCGTACGGTCTACGTGGATGCAAACCTTTACCTCATGGAGAGCGCCCCTGTCTGAGGCCGTACGGTCTACAGGGATTCAAACCTTTACCTCATAAAGAGCGCCCCTGTCTGAGGCCGTACGGTCTACGCGGATTCAAACCTTTACCTCATGAAGAGCGCCCCTTTCTGAGGCCGTATGGTCTACGCGGATTCAAACCTTTACCTCATGAAGAGCGCTCCTGTCTGAGGCCGTACGGTCTACGTGGATTCAAACCTTTACCTCATGAAGAGCGCCCCTGTCTGAGGCCGTACGGTCTACAGGGATTCAAACCTTTACCTCATGAAGAGCGCCCCTGTCTGAGGCCGTACGGTCTACGCGGATTCAAACCTTTACCTCATGAAGAGCGTCCCCGTCTGAGGCCTAACGGTCTACAGGGATTCAAACCTTTACCTCATGAAGAGCGCCCCTGTCTGAGGCCGTACGGTCTACGTGGATTCAAACCTTTACCTCATGAAGAGCGCCCCTGTCTGAGGCCGTACGGTCTACGTGGATTCAAACCTTTACCTCATGAAGAGCGCCCCCGTCTGAGGCCGTACGGTCTACGCGGACTCAAACCTTTACCTCATGAAGAGCGCCCCTGTCTGAGGCCGTACGGTCTACATGGATTCAAATCTTTACCTCATGAAGAGCGCCCCTGTCTGAGGCCGTACGGTCTACGTGGATTCAAACCTTTACCTCATGAAGAGCGCCCCTGTCTGAGGCCGTACGGTCTACGTGGATTCAAACCTTTACCTCATGAAGAGCGCCCCTGTCTGAGGCCGTACGGTCTACATGGATTCAAACCTTTACCTCATGAAGAGCGCCCCTGTCTGAGGCCGTACGGTCTACATGGATTCAAACCTTTACCTCATGAGGAGCGCCCCTGTCTGAGGCCCTACGGTCTACGCGGATTCAAACCGTTACCTCATGAAGAGCGCCCCTGTCTGAGGCCGTACGGTCTACAGGGATTCAAACCTTTACCTCATGAAGAGCGCCCCTGTCTGAGGCCGTACGGTCTACGCGGATTCAAACCTTTACCTAATGAAGAGCGCCCCTGTCTGAGGCCGTACGGTCTACAGGGATTCAAACCTTTACCTCATGAAGAGCGCCCCTGTCTGAGGCCGTACGGTCTACAGGGATTCAAACCGTGACCTCATGAAGAGCGCCCCTGTCTGAGGCCGTACGGTCTACATGGATTCAAACCTTTACTACATGAAGAGCGCCCCTGTCTGAGGCCGTACGGTCTACGTGGATTCAAACCTTTACCTCATGAGGAGCGCCCCTGTCTGAGGCCGTACGGTCTACAGGGATTCAAACCTTTACCTCATGAAGAGCGCCCCTGTCTGAGGCCGTACTGTCTACATGGATTCAAACCTTTACCTCATGAAGAGCGCCCCTGTCTGAGGCCGTACGGTCTACGTGGATTCAAACCTTTACCTCATGAAGAGCGCCCCTGTCTGAGGCCGTACGGTCTACGTGGATTCAAACTTTTACCTCATGAAGAGCGCCCCTGTCTGAGGCCGTACGGTCTACGTAGATTCAAACCTTTACCTCATGAAGAGCGCCCCTGTCTGAGGCCGTACGGTCTACGTGGATTCAAACCTTTACCTCATGAAGAGCGCCCCTGTCTGAGGCCGTACGGTCTACAGGGATTCAAACCTTTACCTCATGAAGAGCGCCCCTGTCTGAGGCCGTACGGTCTACAGGGATTCAAACCTTTACCTCATGAAGAGCGCCCCTGTCTGAGGCCGTACGGTCTACATGGATTCAAACCTTTACCTCATGAAGAGCGCCCCTGTCTGAGGCCGTACGGTCTACGCGGATTCAACCTTTACCTCGTGAAGAGCGCCCCTGTCTGAGGCCGTACGGTCTACGCGGATTCAAACCTTTACCTCGTGAAGAGCGCCCCTGTCTGAGGCCGTACGGTCTACAGGGATTCAAACCTTTACCTCATGAAGAGCGCCACTGTCTGAGGCCGTACGGTCTACATGGATTCAAACCTTTACCTCATGAAGAGCGCCCCTGTCTGTGGCCGTACGGTCTACAGGGATTCAAACCTTTACCTCATGAAGAGCGCCCCTGTCTGAGGCTGTACGGTCTACAGGGATTCAAACCGTTACCTCATGAAGAGCGCCCCTGTCTGAGGCCGTACGGTCTACAGGGATTCAAACCTTTACCTCATGAAGAGCGCCCCTGTCTGAGGCCGTACGGTCTACGTGGATTCAAACCTTTACCTCATGAAGAGCGCCCCTGTCTGAGGCCGTACGGTCTACAGGGATTCAAACCTTTACCTCATGAAGAGCGCCCCTGTCTGAGGCCGTACGGTCTACAGGGATTCAAACCTTTACCTCATGAAGAGCGCCCCTGTCTGAGGCCGTACGGTCTACATGGATTCAAACCTTTACCTCATGAAGAGCGCCCCTGTCTGAGGCCGTACGGTCTACGCGGATTCAACCTTTACCTCGTGAAGAGCGCCCCTGTCTGAGGCCGTACGGTCTACGCGGATTCAAACCTTTACCTCGTGAAGAGCGCCCCTGTCTGAGGCCGTACGGTCTACAGGGATTCAAACCTTTACCTCATGAAGAGCGCCACTGTCTGAGGCCGTACGGTCTACATGGATTCAAACCTTTACCTCATGAAGAGCGCCCCTGTCTGTGGCCGTACGGTCTACAGGGATTCAAACCTTTACCTCATGAAGAGCGCCCCTGTCTGAGGCCGTACGTTCTACGCGGATTCCCTGAGCGTGCATTGGTTCTCCAGAAGTAGATCTTGAATAGTTAGAAGACACTTATTCAAACGTATATCTGCAGTAAAATACGTAGTGAAGGAAAGTGGGCTGGTCTGAGGCACGACCCTCTCCTGCTGTTGAGGAAGCGAGCTCGTCACAGGCGGTGTAACAGTTAATAGCGCCCCCCTCCCCAGTTTCAATCCCCTCCACAGTGTGCAGTGTAATGCGCGTCATGTCCAGGTGCCCACCTAGTTTCTCTCAGACCATCTCTCATCAGTCCGGTGTACACTGTTCACTACACTGCTGTTATTAATCACACTATTGTCACTTTACATTGTGTATAAATTTCCTATTTCAGTTTAATATATAATATTCTGTTGCTGTCCCACTGCTGCACATCCACATTCACCCGGCGGGGTTCGATAAATGTCCTGACGTAATTCATCATTGCCACCCAATAATAATGTAAATGATGTTCACAAGCTGAGGAAACAGCTTCTAAGTGTCTGTCAGTGACGAGTCTAACAGCCTCCAGTTTGTGCTCCTGAAAGCTTTCAGAATTGGATGAGTGCAGACCGCCGTGGACATTATTGAATGCACTTGAAAAGGAAAATGAGTGAGCTCGCAGGGGTCTCCACGGGGGAACGCAGCACCGCTGCTACAAGCACAGATGACGGCCTCCTCCACTCCACATGCACTTTGATGGTGGGCAACTTGAAAAAGCTCAAAGTACTCATTTCCTCGCCCAATCTGGCTCCTCCATCATGAATGGGTCAGGACGAGACGTACACGCCACTCTCTTTTTATGTGATGCATCACTCTGGATAAGAACAGGCATCTACGGATGGACTCGCCTGCACCATCACAGCTCCATGCGTACCTGGTGATGATGCATTTATAAAACTCTATGAAGAATGAAGAAGAACATTGCGTTCACTCAAAATCATGAATGTGCTGCGCGAAACATTTGAGATTTCTAAAACTGCGCGCCGCACATTTGCATCCAATCTTTCCTTTATAGATACTGATAAAGTCCCACCTGCAGGGTGCATTCAGGTGCAGTCAGGTGTGATAAGGTGTAGTTCAGGTGTGTTCAGGTGTAATGCAGGTGCGTTCAGGTGTAGTTCAGGTGTGTTCAGCTGCAGTCAGGTGTGTTGAGGTGCAGTCAGGTGTGTTCCGGTGCAGTCAGGTGTGTTGAGGTGCAGTCAGGTGTGTTCAGGTGCAGTCAGGTGTGTTCAGGTGCGTTCAGGTGGGTTCAGGTGCAGTCAGGTGTGTTCAGGTGCGGTCAGGTGTGGTCAGGTGTGTTCAGGTGCAGTCAGGTGTGTTCAGGTGCATTCAGGTTTAGTGAGGTGTGTTCAGGTGCGTTCAGGTGTAGTCAGATGTGTTCAGGTGTGTTCAGGTGCGTTCAGGTGTGCATTGGTATAGTCAGGTGTGTTCAGGTGCATTCAGGTGTAATGCAGGTGCGTTAAAGGTGTAGTCAGGTGTGTTCAGGTGCAGTCAGGTGTGTTGAGGTGCAGTCAGGTGTAGTCAGGTGTAGTCAGGTGCAGTCAGGTGTGTTCAGGTGCGTTAAGGTGTGTTCAGGTGCAGTCAGGTGTAGTTCAGGTGTGTTCAGGTGTGTTCAGGTGTAGTCAGGTGCAGTCAGGTGTGTTGAGGTGCAGTCAGGTGTAGTCAGGTGCGTTCAGGTGCAGTCAGGTGTGTTAAGGTGTAGTTCAGGTGCGTTAAGGTGTAGTTTAGGTGCAGTCAGTTGTGTTCCGGTGCAGTCAGGTGTGTTCAGGTGCAGTCAGGTGTGTTCAGGTGCAGTCAGTTTTGTTCAGGTGCAGTCAGGTGTGTTGAGGTGCAGTCAGGTGTAGTCAGGTGCGTTCAGGTCCAGTCAGGTGTGTTAAGGTGTAGTTCAGGTGCGTTAAGGTGTAGTTTAGGTGCAGTCAGTTTTGTTCCGGTGTAGTCAGGTGCGTTCAGGGGTAGTCAGGTGTGTTCAGGTGCGTTCAGGTGTAGTCAGGTGTGTTCAGGTGTGTTCAGGTGCAGTCAGGTGTGTTCAGGTGCAGTCAGTTTTGTTCCGGTGCAGTCAGGTGCGTTCAGGTGTAGTTCAGGTGTGTTCAGGTGTAGTTCAGGTGCAGTCAGGTGCGTTCAGGTGTAGTTCAGGTGCAGTCAGGTGTGTTCAGGTGTAGTCAGGTGCGTTCAGGTGTAGTTCAGGTGTGTTCAGGTGTAGTTCAGGTGCAGTCAGGTGTGTTCAGGTGTAGTCAGGTGCGTTCAGGTGTGTTCAGGTTTAGTCAGGTGCGTTCAGGTGCAGTCAGATGTGTTCAGGAGCGTTCAGGTACATTCAGGTACATTCAGGTGCGGTCAGATGTGTTCACGCTTCTCCGCAAATCATGTTTCTATGAACACCAACGTTTCACCGCACATTTCTGCGTCTACGCATGGTTTTTGTGCAGCAGGAGCTTTACACACGAGGCCCCTGGAGCAGGAAACCCATTTTCTGACACACGTTTGCTGATGTATCCGTCAGTGAACATGATCTAAAAATCTAAATAAACATGTATTACACATGAGAATGAGTCGTATGACACCAAGGACATAAATAAGTGTTGACGTTGCTGAAGGAAAACTAAGATATTTGTGAGTGTGGGTTTTTATCTACACACAAAATGAGAAAAGGAAAAGGAACAGGAACTAAATTGACCCAATCCGAGCAAACTCAGCTGCGTCAGAACTGAGAGACGTGACCGACCTGAACAAAGGAAATCTAAATATACGCTGCACCCTGAACTTCATTAGACCGTGGTGTGATTGGATCTCTGGTGTCATATCCTGTTCCCTGCCTTTCTTTTGTTCTTTGTCTTTTTATCATCGTCACTGTTTCTTTTATTCAACATGATTATTAAAGAAACACGAGCGCTGGACAAAACGTACTAGCTTAATTTATTTCTAGGAGGTGTTTCGCACGTGCTCAGATGTCAGGCCCTCCATCTATTCTGCGAGCGTGTACTCACGGTGCGCGCTCAGCCCAGGACGACTGCGATTGGTTTAAAGAAATACAAACAACCCCGGGCATTTTCCCCTGAGCCTGAATAATAATACTCTACTTGACCAATGACACGGCAGTGTGGAGATGGGGACGAGAGCCGAGCTTCTATTTGAACATTAATGATGCAAACCATAAACAAAATAAGGCCACATGAAGGTTTCCAAAACACACCCCCGCCTCCAACAACAAACCTCCGAGGTGTCATGACATGGTGAGGCCACACGTCTCAACCAAGCCCCCATCAAACACACACTTCCTGTTTGATCCAATCAGGAGGCTCCGTCAGCGTCAGTTCTCTGAGTGTCCACTAGGGGCAGGTTTCATAACAGAGCAGTTTCTCATTGAGCCCCGTGTTAGAATTGTCTGCTGAGCCTCTTTGGGAATATTTCACTTTTTCCAGTGACAGAAAAGACGTTAGATGGATTAACCAGGAAGTAGGAGGAGGGGGCGCGTTTGAAACTGTTTGTTAATGTTTTAAACCGCCCGTGGTTCCTACTGTATCACTGTGACCTTTGAAAAGTAACTGTAAAAAGAATGCTAATGGTGATCGCGGCTAGGCTAGTGCCGCTAAGCTAACTCAGGTATTACCTGCAATGGGCATGCTAATGGGGTAGCTGGTAAAGCTAAATTGCCACTTCTGTAGCTTATAATAGAGAAATAGATGCATATGATGCATATTTGTGTTATATATAAGTAATGTTCAGAATGTTTTAACCGCCGTAGGCCTCATGCTCGTACACGTGCAAACATGCTTTACAAAAGCCCAACTCAGCTCCTAGACGTGGTACGGTTGCACTCACTCTGGTCAAAGGAACCAGACTTTAGCCGTGAAACGTGCTGGGGCACGGTACGGAGGCACAGTGGGAGTGCGCCCATAGTGTGTTCTTTCAATCAGGCTAATGGCGCTACAGTTTATATATATATATATTTTTATCAGCCGGCTCTGCACTTTCTGTCTTTTCTCCCAGAGTGACGGCTAATTTCCCTCTTTCTCTTAGAAATTGGGGCAATTCTTTTCAAAACGCGTGAAGATTTCCCCCCTCATGCTTCCAACGTCGTGGCTTCGTGTTCAGAAGTGTGATTCCATCTCTGCAGCTCCGTGGTCACAGTGACAACACGCCCTGTCCTCTCTGGGCCGCGGCGTCTGTCTCTGTCTGTGTCTGTGTCTGTTCTGTGCTGTGAGCGTGTGATATTTCACTAAGTGGCGTCTTTGTCTTCAGTTCTGATCTCTGAGCGTCAGTGTAACGGCTCTGACTCTTTAATGCTCTTTTTAACACTCAACATGAAACGTTACAGCCTCTTTAAGTGCAATAAAGCCTCTGTGAGTAACTGGGGCTGCAGCTATTTCATCTTTATGTAATTTAATATTCTACCGAATATTCCATCGAGTGATCGTTTGAGTTGCCGACGTGTCAGGTCTCTAAAAGCTTGGACTAACAGACTTGAGAACAGTGTTTATCCAAAAGCTGCAACACTGCTGAACACCGCAATTACCTTTACCGCAGACACCTTTACCTCAAACACCTTTACCGCAAACACCTTTACGGCAAACGCCTTTACCTCACACACCTTTACCTCAAACACCTTTACCTCAAACGCCTTTACCTCAAACGCCTTTACCTCAAACACCTTTACCTCAAACGCCTTTACCTCAAACGCCTTTACCTCAAACGCCTTTACCTCACACACCTTTACCTCAAACACCTTTACCTCAACACACCTTTACCGCAAACACCTTTACCTCAACACACCTTTACCTCAAACACCTTTACCTCAAACACCTTTACCTCAAACACCTTTACCTCAAACGCCTTTACCGCAAACGCCTTTACCTCAAACACCTTTACCTCAAACACCTTTACCTCAAACGCCTTTACCTCAAACGCCTTTACCTCAAACGCCTTTACCTCAAACGCCTTTACCTCAACACACCTTTACCTCAAACACCTTTACTGCAGACACCTTTACCGCAAACACCTTTACCTCAAACGCCTTTACCTCAGACACCTCCCGCGCATGGTCCCTCCTTCTTTTTTCTACGTCCCAACAGGCGCACATAGAATGACCTCAGAACCGCCGTAGGCCTCGTGCTCGTACACGTGCGCACGCTCGTGCTCGTACACGTGCAAACGTGCTTTACTAAAGCCCACCTCTCCCAAACGGGCCGTGGACGACAAGCGTGCCGCTCCTAGACGTGGTACGGTTGCACTCACACTGGTCAAAGGAACCAGACTTTAGCCGTGAAACGTGCTGGGGCACGGGACGGAGGAACAGTGGGAGTGTACCCTCAAGCCGAAACCCTGGCATGACCAATTAACTCTAAAGTGAGCTTTGTGGAACCGTTTAACTCTGATTGCGAGTTTCGTTTTTGTCGATCCAGATGATCCAAAGACACCCTGGGGATGATCCGCGCCCTCCGTAGAACCCCCCTCTGTTTAAGTGTCAGCGAGGCAGCCGCCACGCATGCTCATGTGGGACGTGTAGCTCGGGGCTTAAGTGTTTTGCTCAAGGACACTGACTGTTAGAGGAGCCAGGAATCAAACCAACAGCAGCCATATGGGGAGAAGTCTGAACATGAATTCAGATAA
This sequence comes from Echiichthys vipera, assembly GCF_963691815.1. Classification (NCBI taxonomy): domain Eukaryota; kingdom Metazoa; phylum Chordata; class Actinopteri; order Perciformes; family Trachinidae; genus Echiichthys; species Echiichthys vipera. Next base: position 1,165,221 of record NC_139837.1, on the reverse strand, counting down.
TGGTGGATGAGTCGGCTCAGGGCCCCGTAAACGCCCGCTCCGGCCGTGTACCAGACGAAAACGGGGGTCGTCTTTAAATTGCTCCGCCGTGTCCCTGCGTTAAGTGAAACGTGATTCCTATGATGAGGTTTTTATTTACAAGAGGGAGGAATAATCTCCCTCTCTTGTTGTGTCATGCCAGGCTGCAAAATAATCCCTGTGTGTGTGTGTGTGTGTGTGTGTGTGTGTGTGTGTGTGTGTGTGTGTGTGTGTGTGTGTGTGTGTGTGTGTGTGTGTGTGTGTGTGTGTGTGTGTGTGTGTGTGTGTGTGTGTGTGTGTGTGTGTGTGTGTGTGTGTGTGTGTGTGTGTGTGTGTGTGTGTGTGTGTGTGTGTGTGTGTGTGTCTCCAGAGCATGTAGGCTACAGATGTTCATCCTCTCTCTCTCCCTCCCTCCCTCCTCTCCCTCTCTCTCGTGTGTGAGGATAAGTGCAGACAGTGGAGCATCACACACACAAACACACTCCTCTCCTGCAGCCTCGTGCAGCAGAGAGTCTGATGCCATGACTGAGGACGCATCCATCCTCTGCTGAGAACCATGCGCCGCCGGCTCGACCCTGCTGGAATGAACCGACTGAGAGGGGCTTTCAAGGGACTCACCTGTGGATTTGCGCTGTCAAGATGCCTTATTTGACCAAACCTCTCGTTTTACTCCTATGCCTGGTCGTCACCGGTGAATGCCGTAAGCACGGGCACCGGGTGCGGAGATGGACCGGAACCGTGGAGACCCAAAAGCACGGCACGTAAGTGGGATCATTTAAATAACCAGAAAATGCAAAATTAAACGGATTCTGCAGAATGTGGGGTCAATTTGACAGCTCTCTGCGTGACGGCTGAGTAACGGGGACCTTCTTTAAGATGCACCAGAGAAGTGGAGCTCCTGATCATTTCAAATTAAATGCATTTTGGTTTTTACCAGTAAAATTCATGTTCAGTCAATCAGAGGCTCATATTCAGCCCAATCTCCTGCACATAAAAGATGCATTATGAAGTAAAGATGTGTCAAAAGTGTAGAGACAAGTCTATAAAAGAACTTTCAGTGTTATTTTAGTGGTGAAATAATATTTTTCTTTAATGTTTTGGTGGAAAATAAATGAAGGTGTGTCAGAATTTGATCTCTACGGCATTCATTCATAATGATCCTGTTAATGCATGCAGAAGTTTGTGTGTGTTAACGTGCACTGGAGCAAGATTCGTACCAAATGTGTTGATTGATTTGTGGAAATGTTGTAAAGTGGACGACGGACTGCAGCCACACCAGCGCTCTCACACACTCACACACTGATGAGGGTGAAGCTGCCCGGATGAGCTGCTCATCAGGAGGAGTGTGAGCTTCAGTGAGACACTCGGACGGTCACAGACGGTCCTCTCCACAGAAGCATCCGTCATTCGTTCTAATGCTTCAAACGAGCAGCGTTCGTCCCCCCCACACACACAGACCTCTGGTGGCTGCGTCGATTATGACGTTGACACGAAGCCTCAGAACCTCGAAGGGTGGAGAACAAAGGCGGACACAACACGGGCGATTTCAAATAAGCTCCTGTCGTTATTACAGAAAAGGAGGGTTTTCCACTTTGGTGCACGCTGTGTCCAGCTGCCTGAACATACACGGTTCGATGTTGTTAAGGGAGGAACTCTTAAATCACACGTCAGATCTCGATGAACACATTGATGCAACAGCTGTCAATCAAAACCATCAACGCACCGAGGGCCGGATTCAAAACCACAGCGAAAACCAGAGTCAAGAATTTAAATCACATTCTGATCCAACGCATCGTGTGTGTGTGCGTGTGTGTGTGCTGTGTGTGTGTGTGTGTGTGTGTGTGTGTGTGTAGCTGTTTCATTCATGAAGTGCACTTGTGTGTAAAGGTCAGAGAATGTGGAGAGTGTGTGTGGCCCTGAGAAGCACCCCTGCAGCGTGCAAGGGGCGGATCAAGGGGGTCGGGGGCCCCTGGGCTCCTGTGTTTTTTAGAGGATTCACACCTTGTTGTGTGTGTGCGTGTGCGTGTGTGTGTGTGTGTGTCTTGAAGCCAATACATTTCAAAGTGGTGAATAAACTTCTCTGTACTCAAACAGGTTTAAAGATGAGTTTATAGATGAATTAGAGAAAGATATTATTATTTTTATTCACCAGGACGGCGACGCATCCTCTTCCTGTTATTAACATCTGGCGTTACTACGGCAACCGCATACGCACTCGCTAGTGGGGTCAGGTGTGTGTGCACTCCTGACAGCGTCTGGGCCGGCTCCCGATGTGTCGTCCTGCAGGAGGAGGCGCCGAGGAGCTCTGCACCACAGTCAGGTCCGATCTGGTCCCTTACAGCGGTCAGGGTGCCGTGGTCCGTGATCAGGAGGTCTGTGGGACCCTCCGAGCCTCCCCGGACCATCACTGAGCCACCGACACGCCAGTGATGCAGGACGGTGTTAAAGCAGCTGCGTCTCAAGACTCTTTCACGCCTGTCACGTGTGCTCAGTGTGGACCCGCTCGTCTGTGAAGGGAACATGTTATTTTAAAGGTTGATAATGGAGAATGATCAGAACGGCTCCATCTAGTGTCTCAAGATCGTCGCCTCATTAACAAAAAAGAAGTCCAGCAGTGGGGTTGCCAGGTTGGTCAGACCCGGCCGAGTAGCTCCAGGAGACCGGAGTCTGTTTGAGCCTGTTTGAACCCGTCCCCTCCAGAAAATCACAGCATCAAAACAAGGATTAGAGGAGTTTGACTGACAGTTAGCGTTAGCCGTTAGCGTTAGCCGTTCCAGCTAAGTGCAGATGAAAGTGATGTTAGCATCAAGGAGCAGCGTAGCCATGTGGGCGTGCGTTTGAATGGCGTTCCTCTCCTTTCTCTCAGTCCATGGAGTGAATACACACATCTTGTGTTCAGTGTTCTGTAACTTTTTGTTTTAATGCCATAAAATGAAATCTTAAAACAACGGATGAAGGGGGCCCCTGGCTATCTTCACCTTAGGCCCCAAAATTGCTAAGTCTGCCACTGTTATTGCACATTTGTTGCATATAATCAGAATTTTTGGAGGGTTGGAGGACTGCTTGCCTCCCATCTCCAGTTGTTTTTTTTCTGTGATCAGCACCGAACCAGGGTCAGGACCCAAAGAACCAGGTCCAGGTCAGGACCCAAAGAACCAGGTCCAGGTCCAAGCGTGTGAAATGTGTTTCCTCAGGAGGGGGTCTGGAGTCTCCCTTAGAGAGAGGGGGAGAAGTTCAGCATCCGTGAGGAACTCGGAGTAGAGCCGCTGCTCCTTTGTGTTGAAAGGAGCCAGTTGAGGTGGTTCAGGATCATCTGGTAAGGATGAACCCTGGGCGCCTCCCTAGGGAGGTGTTCCAGGCACGTCCAGCTGGGAGGAGGCCTCGGGGAAGACCCAGGACCAGGTGGAGAGATTAGATCTCCACACTGGCCTGGGAACGCCTCAGGATCCCCCAGTTAGAGCTGGTTAATGTGGCCCGGGAAAGGGAAGTTTGGGGTCCCCTGCTGGAGCTGCTGCCCCTGAGACCTGATCCAGGACCAGAGGCTGAAGATGAGATGATTGTCAGGATCCCTGTCCTGTCAGACCGTCTCCCCCTGTCTGTGTTTCCCTGCATGTGTCTTCCCCTCTGTTACGTTGTCCGGTAGGCTCGGTCCCGCCCAGCTGTGGTCGATCCCCTAATCAGCGGTTGCAGCATAAAGACCCGGATGTGGGACACATTCGGCGCCAGACCGTTGGCTCCCGTACTTTGTTTCATGCTATTTTCGCTGCTTGTAGATTTGTTTCTTTGTTCCCTTTCGTTTTAGTTTCCCGTGATCCCGTTCATGTCCACCCTCAACCGTCTCGCCACGTCTTGTTTTTGGATTCCCTTGCGTTCTTTGTGTCCTCGTCTGCATTTGGGTCCGATTCATCGCGTTATTCCCCGCACCGTTAATGACATTCTCGATGACTGTCACGCTGCGGTGAGGTCTGTCCTGTCTCTGGGGTTTCTGTCTTGTGTATTTCCTGTTTTATTTTGAAAGGTTACTCTCCTCTGGTTCCAGGTCACTTGCTCTTCCTCTTGTGTCACCGGTCTGACATCCTCCCCTGATCCATGATTGTTCCCACCTGTGGTTCCCTTCATGTGTATAGAGTCCATGTCTTCCCTCTTGTCCCGTTGCCAGATGATTTCGTACCTTGTGTCGAATGTTTCCAGCGTTTTCCACAGTCTTGTTCGTGCTCTTAAGTTCTTTGTTTCCATGTTCAGGTGTTTGTATTCCTTGTTTTGTCACAGTAAGTTTCACCTTTTTGAATTCTCTTGTGACTTTGTTTGTTCCTCCCGTACAGAGCAACTTTATTTGGTACTTTGGTTTTAAACTGACGACTTTTGTTTTGTTCCTCCTGTGCGGAGCGATTTGTTGTTTGTGGCTTTTGCTCTGCGCCACGTTCCTGATGTCAAGTTAATAAATTCAGTGTTGATCCGCGAACCTCCGCATCTGAGTCCTCCTTCCTGCCCCGGCTCTGACAATGACTGCGTTCAATTAAAGTGGAATAGTTTGGTAAAGTCTGTGTCATCCCTCTTGTCCCGTTGCCAGATGATTTCGTACCTTGTGTCAAATGTATCCGGCGTTTTCCCACAGTCTTGTTCGTGCTTTCGAGTTCTTTGTTTCCACGTTCAGGTGTTTGTATTCCCCGTTTTTGTCCAAGTAAGTTTTCCGTTTTTGAATCCTCTTGTCTCCTTTTGTTTGTTCTTCCTGGTTGGAGCCTTTTGATTTGGTACTTTGGGTTATTACTGACGACTTTTGTTTTGTTCCTCCTGTGCAGACGGCTTTTGCTCTGCGCCACGTTCCTGTCGTCAAGTTAATAAATTCAGTGTTGATCCGCGAACCTCCGCATCTGAGTCCTCTTCCATGCCTGGGCCTGACAATGACTGTTCTGTTAAAGTGGAATAGTTTGGTAAAGAGTCTGTGTCATCCCTCTTTGTCCCGTTGCCAGATTATTTCGTACCTTGTGTCGAATGTTTCCAGCGTTTGTTCTACAGTCTTGTTCGTGCTCTTGAGTTCTTTGTTTCCACGTTCAGGTGTTTGTATTCCTTGTCTGACCGTAGTAAGTTTAACCTTCTTAATTCCCTTGTCACCTTTTGTTTGTTCTTCCTGGTTGGAGCCTTTTGATTTGGTACTTTGGGTTATTACTGACGACTTTTGTTTTGTTCATCCTGTGCAGAGCGATTTGTTGTTTATGGCTTTTGCTCTGCGCCACGTTCCTGACGTCAAGTTAATAAATTCAGTGTTGATCCGCAAACCTCCGCATCTGAGTCCTCTTCCCTGCCTGGGCCTGACAGTGACTGTTCGGTTAAAGTGGAATAGTTTGGTAAAGTCTGTGTCTTCCCCTTTGTCCCGTTGCCAGATTATTTTCGTACCCTGCGTCGAATGTATCCAGGGTTTTCCCACAGTCTTGTTCGTGCCCTTGAGTTCTTTGTTTCCACGTTCAGGTGTTTGTACTCCTTGTTTTGTCCAAGTAAGTTTCACCTTTTTGAATTCTCTTGTGTCTTTGTTTGTCCCTCCCGTACAGAGCAACTTTATTTGAGATTTATTTGTTAACGTTTCCCTTTCTCCTCCTGTGCAGACGGCTTTTGTTCTGTGTCAAGTTAATAAATTCAGTGTTGATCCGCGAACCTCCGCATCTGAGTCCTCCTTCCTGCCCCGGCTCTGACAGTTTTCTTTGTTAATTCAATATTTGTTTAAACTGTTCTCTGTGTGTGTGTGTGTGTGTGTGTGTGTGTGTGTGTGTGTGTGTGTGTGTGTGTGTGTGTGTGTGTGTGTGTGTGTGTGTGTGTGTGTGTGTGTGTGTGTGTGTGTGTGTGTGTGTGTGTGTGTGTGTGTGTGCGCACTTGGGTCCGGTTCACTGTGTTTATCCCTGAACCGTTCATGACAGTGAGTTTTAACAATATTCATATTATTGTGTTTTAATGTTTGGTTCAATAAAAGAAAGAAAAGCTCCAAAAATGTTTCTGTTTGCTGTGAATTAAAGTTGTAAGGGGAGAAAAAAATCGGTATCTGCAGGTTAGACTTTACAAAATTGGCATTTAGGACCAGAACATTTCGACCAGTGCACCCGTGTGTTTATCTTACCCACACGATGCCCTGTCATTTGTGTCTCTACGTGGTCACGCGGTTACACACGTGCGTGCACGGCAGCGGCTGGAGAGCGTGCATCGATAGCCCTTCACGCTGTTCTGTGAGAGTTTCAGCTGCTGACATTTTGGAAGTTTTGGATGCAAATGTTGTGATAAAACAACTTTAATGTGGTTTCTAATGACCTGGAACACAAAAACAGATGGTTAATGAATGAAAAACACGACGCATGCCGTGCTTGTTCCCAGTCGTCGCAGCAGATTGAATCAGTATTCTCTGATGTTGGTGCGTTTTTATCTTTTCCAAACCGAGCCCGTGTTCATCAGCCGCCCTCCCTCTGACGCTACGTCTCTTCCTCCCTCAGCTCTTTGGCGAAGAAACCTCCGGATGTGACCAAGTCTCGCAAAACCAAGACGGAGCATCTGCTCAAAGTGGACGACCATGACTTCACCATGAGGCCGGCGTTTGGAGGTAAGTGTGGAACGATCTCCTGTTGTTGTTGATGTATTATTCTCCTGATGTTTACACACATTTATTCATGATCACACACACGCACGGACTCTCAGGGCGCCCTCCCACTGTGCCTCCGTCCCGTGCCCCGTGCTTTAGGGTCCTTGTCCCCCCCTCCAGGCCCGTTTGTACTCACACTACCTGGGCCTCGGAGAATGCTTCTTGCTGCCTATACGTCATCACGCCGTAACACGTCACACGCATTGATGACGTCATGGCGATGCGTGGCTTTGTTTCCAGATCTTTCCGTAGACCTCAGAGTTTTTGTGCGTCTTGTCGACTGTTTTTGAATCTTTTCATCGACCAAATCTGCAGTAAACACTCCACCTCCGCATCACACCAACGTGAACCTTTCACCGCCATTGTTTGAAATGTCCGCGCATGGTCCCTCCTTCTTTTTTCTACGTCCCAACAGGCGCACAGGAAATGACCTCAGAACCGCCGTAGGCCTCGTGCTCGTACACGCAGCACGCTCGTGCTCGTACACGTGCAAACGTGCTTTACTAAAGCCCACCTCTCCCAAACGGGCCGTGGACGGCAAGCGTGCCGCTCCTAGACGCGGTACGGTTGCACTCACACTGGTCAAAGGAACCAGACTTTAGCCGTGACACGTGCTGGGGCACGGCACGGAGGAACAGTGTGCGTGCGCCCCCACTCAGGGTCCTCTTTCTCAAGCTTTTAACCACATCCCCTTATTTGAATAGTTATACAGCGTAATCACAAGGAATCACAACCATACGACAGACCGTTGTTCTCTGGATCCTTCTGTTGAATATGGACCGGGCTCCTGAAATTGGGCCTTTGATCCGTAAATTCACGTTAAACACAAAGGGAAAATCTCCTTTACCCACATGTTGTTTCCTTTCTGAGCTTTGCCTCCACGCTGTTAGCACGTCACACACTTCAGTCATCTGATTGGTTGGTTTGGCCCGTATGTTGGTGACAGACAGATGGTTTATCCAATCAGAAACCAGGATTTTCACCCCTTCATAAAGATCTTTAAACCAGAGTTCAGATGGATCTGCTGAGACCAGGAGTCAGGTGATGCTGGGCGTGCACGTCATTGTCTTTAATCGTCTCTGGGAGGAAAATAAATACATGCATTCGTAGTTTTTGCAGTCGAACTCTTTGGACGAAGCTTGAATACTTTATAATGTGTCAACTTTGAAGACTTTAAGACCCCGCGGACCCGCTGTTATGTTGCAGACACCGTCAGTGAAGTGGCCATCAGCTCTGGAGAAAGCTGAAGCTGCTCTTTGGTTGAATAACAGTGACACAGACGGAGAAAGCTTCTTCTCGTTGATGTTGTGAATCTCTTTCTTCTTTGCTTTTGTTTATTACATGTGGTGTTGTTCATGTTCAGAGCCTGCAGCCTCCTGAATATGAGATGTGAGCAGCAGAACGTATGAAAGTTTGATCAAACACCTTTGAAGCAGGTCAACCGTGATGACACACAGGGACGGACCGTACAGCCAACATCCTGCCTGTCCCCGCCACCAGAACGTGTTAAATACCTATGAGGGTGAAAAACACTGAACACTAGCACTTAAAGTTGAATTTAAGTTCCCGTCTGTCACAGTGATTCATCATGTGACCCACTAATGAAGGCACTTCTGCTCCAATCTGAGTTCCTGTGGCGTCGTTTCTGGGCTAGATGTTGAGAAATGTGGTGATTATAACAACATCTGACAGCAAACACTAATGGTGACGTATAAGTGCACTTGTGCTAGTTAAACAACACAACAGGGCGTCACACCAACGGGCCATAAGTGTCACTACCACCGCCAGGAAAGCTGATTTCTAGGATTCTTATCAAAAATGTTCTTTTATGTTCGGTTTGTGTACAAAAAAGGAACATCAGCCAATATATGACGTCTTTAATGGACTGTAGCCCTCAAATGTCAGCGTTGGTAAAGGTCTGAATCCAGAATTGGTCAAGTTTTAGTCGACTCGATGAGCTTTAAGGGCGCCCTCCCACTGTGCCTCCGTCCCGTGCCCCGTGCTTTAGGGTCCTTGTCCCCCCCTCCAGGCCCGTTTGTACTCACACTACCTGGGCCTCGGAGAATGCTTCTTGCTGCCTATACGTCATCACGCCGTAACACGTCACACGCATTGATGACGTCATGGCGATGCGTGGCTTTGTTTCCAGATCTTTCCGTAGACCTCAGAGTTTTTGTGCGTCTTGTCGACTGTTTTTGAATCTTTCCATCGACCAAATCTGCAGTAAACACTCCACCTCCGCATCACACCAACGTGAACCTTTCACCGCCATTGTTTGAAATGTCCGCGCATGGTCCCTCCTTCTTTTTTCTACGTCCCAACAGGCGCACAGGAAATGACCTCAGAACCGCCGTAGGCCTCGCGCTCGTACACGCGCGCACGCTCGTGCTCGTACATGTGCAAACGTGCTTTACTAAAGCCCACCTCTCCCATCCACCGGTGCCATGGCCTCAGATTTAGAGGTGTTGATCATCATCCCGGCCGCTTGATCTTTAAAAAAACACATATTTCTCATATTGTCCATTGCTGCAGCAGCTCTGTGTGACAGGTTGTGTCTGAGCTTCTAGAAAGAAATAAACGTTGATTGATTTTTGACTTTTGTACTTGCATTTTTATGCAAAACGGCAAAATTATCACTTCACGCAATCATTTCAGTGACAATTTATCAGCCAGAAAAGTTTGTTATGGTGACAGGCCGACATCAGACCGTATATCTATTATCTAGTCCCATTATGTTTTACAGAGGTAGACGATCTATGCGTCAGATCTAGAACGCAAAGCAGATTTAAAGCGCGCTCGACGCCATCGGCGACCAAATCAAGACATAAACTTCCCCTGTGACGTTTGCAACCGTGTTTGAAAAGTCCCGCATCGGACTCCACAGCCATCGAAGAACCCACCGAGTGTGACCCCCAGGAAGTGTCGACCCACTTCATCACCTCTTCTACGCATGAAATGACGTCTTTGTCGGACTTGATTGCATTTTGCGGAACTTTCCCTTCCCTTCGTATCGTGCGTCGGGCGCTTCATTCAGCAGGGTTTTCTCGCCAAACTAAGCCTTAAAATGTATCTTGTACTTGGGAGATATTAACGTCCACCCAAAAATAACCTTCATGAGAAAACGCAGAACTGGTGGCGTGCTCTTTAAACCCTGTTGGATGTGAAAGTGACTTGCATGGAGACGGGGATGGAGGACAGACCTGAGTGCACGTGTCCTGAGCTCCGTCAAGCTTGAAAAACCAATTGCGTTGATTGGTGTTTGGTGTCAGGAGCTCAGACATGTGGGGCTCTTTGATCTTATACCAATTTAAAGGATCCATCCCTCTCCTGGAGTCGTCCCGAAGCGTGAAGCATCTGAAGCCGACACATGTTGTGACTGCAATCAACATGTTTTTCTCTTCCTGCTGAACCACAAGAAAAAATGATCTGAAGCTTTTTTATCTGGCGGATAATATCAGCGTCTCTTGTTCAGGGTGCAGCGTCTCTTGTTCAGGGTGCAGCCGCCATGTTGTGACATAGAAAAGACATTTAAATCATTAAATGGTGCAGTATTTAACAGTAACATCAGAAGAGCAGCAGCTACACAGTGAGAATACTTTAAAACAAGTCAGCTGCACATTTTAACGGCGTTTTAGCGATTCAGCATTGCTCATAATTTCATTTCTGCCCTGTCTCCAAACTTTACCGTGGCTCCAAATGCTCCATTAAGCGTCTAAATCCCACATGTTCGATGACACACGGGGGTTGGTCGTCCAGGACGCTGAACGCCAACATGCTCTCTGTTGTCTTTGTTGCTTTTTTGGGGGGGGGATTTATCTCGTCGCTGGAAGACAGTTTGGTCAGCATGAAGCATCTTCAAATGTTTGATTACGTGTTGAAATTCAGTCTTTGCATGTTGTTGCATGTCGCCGTCTCGCATGTGGGAACATTCACTGTGAGGTTCTGCCAAACCACCGACACGAGGTGTGACGTGAGCTGCTGCTAACAGGCGTCAGGTGATCGATTCTTCTTCGCCGCTCTCAAACAGCAGCACGGTGTTGTCCCCGTGTCTGCGTGGTTTCTCTCCGGGTTCTCCAGCGAGAAAACGTGCAGTCCAAAGACGTGCAGGTGTTAGGTTTATTCATCCATCAATCTTCAGCCTCTTGTCCCTGTCGGGGTCGCGGGGGGCTGGAGCTGATCCCAGCTGACATCGGGCGTGAGGCGGGGTCCACCCTGGACAGGACGCCAGTCTATCACAGGACACATAGAGACGAACAGAGACAGACAACCATTCACACCTACGGGTGATTTAGAGTCATCAATGAACCGAACACCTGCACGTCTTTGGACTGTGGGAGGAAACCGGAGAACCCGGAGAAAACCCACGCAGACACGGGGACAACATGCAAACCCCACACAGAAGGGCCCCAGCTGGGATTCAAACCAGGAACCCTCATGCTGTGAGGAGACAGTTCTAACCACCACATTGCCCTGTTAGGTTGATTGATGACTCTAAATCGCCCGTAGGTGTGAATGGTTGTCTGTCTCTGTCCGTCTCTATGTGTCCTGTGATAGACTGGCGTCCTGTCCAGGGTGGACCAGCATCACGCTGGGTTCGGCTCCACGCCCCCCCCCCCCCCCCCCCCCCCCCCCCCGTGACCCCAATAGCGACAAGCTGAAGAAGATGGTATTGGATCGGTGCCTTTTCATCAGCATCAGAGGCATTTCCGATCCTGATATTGGAACGGGAACAACTCTTTCATGAGCATGCTTGGGTGCAGAGGCTTTGAAGTAGAGCGAGTCAGGACTCAGCCGTTTGACCCGTCTTCCTTTTAAGTTGCACCATGTCGAGAGCAGAAGATGTAACCGTCGTTAAGTGAGGCTGCTACTCCCCCGTCAGAGAGATTGTCACTTCGGGGAAAGGCAGAGCGCGTAGCAGGAGGTCACAGTGGAAACGGAGCTAAAAATAGTCCCAGCAGAGGATTCGCGCTCCCGTCGCATTAGTGTAAAGACTCTCATGCTCTCGCCTGCTTCCCTAGAGAGGGCTGCCCCCTCCAGATGTGCTTAAACCCCCAGCTGTTTTTATATACTGAATAATACTTTAACATGTTTTACCACCAGAACACACGAGCCAGGGACGGACCAGAGGCCCAGAGAGCAGCGTTTCACAAACCAGAGACTTGTAACGTGACGTGTAAATATATAAAGCTGCATTTATTAAAGAAAATCCTTTGATGTATTTCAGTTTGGAGTGAACCTTTAATGCTCCAAATGCATAAACGCAAGGCCCAACACAGGAGAGCTCCCTCCTTAGGCCTGGACTCTGCTGCCCACTCACACCTGAAGGAGAAAGCCCACTCCTCTGATGACAAGGATCTCCACATCCTGGACAGAGAGGACAGATGGTTTCAAAGAGGAGGGAAGAAGCATCAGGAGGTCTGAGACACCAGGACCAGGACCAGGCTGGGACTGGACCATGGCTAACCAGAGGAGGAGGTCTGAGACTCCACTTCTCTCCAGTTTACAATGCTGCCCTTTCATCCCTTCATTCTACAATCCAACCTCAAAGAACAACTGTTCACAAACGTCCTCCTGTGACTCCAACGACGGTCGTTAAGACTCAATAGAGCACTAACCAAGTCCAGACCTACTTCCACCAACGACTGGACCAGAACCAGGACCAGGACCAGGCTGTGACTGGACCAGCACTAACGAAGTCCAGAACTACTTCCACCAATGACCAGGACCAGGACCAGACTGGGACTGGACCAGCACTGACAAAGTCCAAACCAACTTCCACCAACGACTGGACCAGGACCAGGACTAAGATCTGGACCAGCACTGACGAAGACCAGAACTACTTCCACCAATGACCAGGACCAGGACCAGACTGGGACTGGACCAGCACTGACAAAGTCCAAACCAACTTCCACCAACGACTGGACCAGGACCAGGACTAAGATCTGGACCAGCACTGACGAAGACCAGACCTACTTCTACCAACCACTGGATCAGGACCAGGACTAGGATCTGGACCAGCACTAACCAAGTCCAGACCTACTTCCACCAACGACTGGATCAGGACCAGGACTAGGATCTGGACCAGCACTAACCAAGTCCAAACCTACTTCCACCAACGACTGCCACTCTAACGACGGTCGATGTACGTTAAAAATAGGTGATACCAGTATTTACCGTAGAGTTTTAGGTCATTACACTATTTAAATAGTCCATACGTACAACAATGAATTCAAAATGTATTCTATAAACCCACAGCAACACACACACACACACACACACACACACACACACACACACACAGAAGAAAAACCACAGGCAGGTAACACAGGCAGCAGTACTGATGAGCACACACAGTACTCCGTGCACCGCGCAAGTGTTAAATGTTCATATTTGTACAAATAAACATCAGAAAGATGTGAAAGTCAGATGTCTTTGAGTGGATCAGGGGTGGGGAGCGTGGCTAACGTGTGGGGTGTATTATTGCTCTTAATCCGCGGTGAAATAACGTATTAATCTTGTTGTTAATCCACGCAGAGGGCCGAGAGAGAGCCCATCAGCGGGATCATTTGATGTATGGGCTCGGAGCGAGTCATGTTATGATCCGGTCACCGTAGACCAAAGCCACTGTGTGCTTTTCAGAAAACCTGGGGGCTTAGGCGTGTTGTGGATTTACCGGAGGTCACAGAGTCAGGTGGGGTTGGTTCGTCCTGCCTATTACTTAAAGCTACCCCTCCCCCGGGGCCTTTAGGCGCACTCTTGGTCTGCTGGGCCCGTATCAAACCCAAAAACTGATTTAAACATTCATTTATTTGACTTAAAGCTGTAACAATTCCCTGTAAATGGCTTAGGTGACCTGTAGGAGAGCAGGGCAGCTGCTGATTGGACGGAGCTCTCAGCAGGATGTGACGTGTGGTCGAACAGACGCCACAACAACACGGAGAAGTAGAGGAAACACTTTTATCCAGTGGAGAAGAAGAATGCAGAGCAGGAAATGATCTGTGCAGGAGCATCTGTGCACGAGCACCTGTGCACAGGCACAGAATCTCCTTCGTCGTCGTTGTCTTCTTCTTCTTCTTCTTCTTCTTCTTCGTCTCCTTCTTCTCCTTCTTCTTCTTCTTCGTCTTCTTCTTCTTCTCCTTCTTCGTCTCCTTCTTCTTCTTCTTCTTCTTCGCCTCCTTCTCCTTCTTCTTCGTCTTCTTCTTCTTCTCCTTCTTCGTCTCCTTCTTCTTTTTCTTCTTCTTCTTCTTCGCCTCCTTCTCCTTCTTCTTCTTCGTCTCCTTCTTCTTCTTCTTCATCGTCTCCTTCTTCTCCTTCTCCTTCGTCTCCTTCTTCTTCGTCTCCTCCTTCTTCTTCTTCTTCTTCGTCTCCTTCTCCTTCTTCTTCTTCGTCTCCTTCTTCTTCGTCTCCTTCTTCTCCTTCGTCTCCTTCTTCTTTGTCTCCTCCTCCTCTCCTCTCCTTCTTCTTCTTCTTCTCCTTCGTCTTCTTTGTCTCCTTCTTCTGCTTCTTCTTCGTCTCCTTCTCCTTCTTCTTCTTCTTCTCCTTCTTCTTCTTCTTCTGGAAACAGACGACAGTGGATCTACTGCGTGTGTGTATCGTCCCCCTCCAGTCTTAAAATAACAGGGATTCAAACACGCGGGCTGGGACGGCTGCTGCTGCGGTGGTTTGATGTCACCAGTGTGGAGATTGAATTAGAAGATTGTCTCACGCCTGCAACATCAAAGCAAACTGTAATCTATTGATTTACGGTCAGTGCAGCTTTGTTATGTCAAACCCATTTAAACGCTGTCACTTTTGAACGTGGGCGTCGATGAAACGATGGCGCCAGAACACGTTCGGCTTATTAAACGTCACGAACAGCGGAAATGTGTCGTGTGCTTTATCCCTGATCAGCGCAGTGACATGCTATCGCTGTGTGTCTGTGTGAGCTGCTACATGAGCTCATGCTGCTGACCACAGGTTGTTCTGTATTAAGCAGCGCTCGCTGATGGACGGGTCAGCGGCGCCCAGATACCATCTGGAGATACGGGCTTAACTTGAGGTGACTGGAGTTTAGCGTTAGCTGCTAGCTTCCCCCAGTGCACTTCCGCTCGCCCGCAGTGTTAGCCTAGCGTAACTGCCCAGCTGCATGGCAGGCCTCACTCCAGCGGGGATGAGCAGATTAAGCTGGCAGCGGTTCCTCCTGCTTACAGATTAGCACAGGCAATAATCTGTTACGCCATCAGGCAGCTGTTACGCCGGGAGTGACACTCGCTCCCGACTGGAGACGGAGAGGACGAGGGGCCACAACTGGCTGTGGAAGTGCACGAAGCGTGATTCTGATGTTTATCTATTTAGGTGTTAGAACAATCAAATTAGGGTGTTACTATATATATTTATTTTTGCAATATTTGTTATGTAATATAATGATCCCGTGTTCCCTGGTGTGTTGTTTTTTCCACAATCTGTATTTCTATCATTCAACAAAAGCATGACAGAAACAGTGTCAGCTGCTTTACCAACTCTGTTTAATCAGCAGAGACACAGAAGATAAACAGGACTGTAGCTGAGAGCGTTAGCATGGAGCAGATCCCTGTTTACACTGTGGAGAAACCTGACTAACAACAAGTTATCCACCAACTGAATCCAAGGTTCAACGTCCTTCATGGAATCAGTTAATGTCCACACAAATCCCTTCAATTTCAACATGTGAGGGGCTTTCTTGTCTCATCAGTAGCCTCTGTCTTCCTTTGACCACATAAACTGTATATACGTATAAATTGTATATATAAATTATTTGTCTGTTCAATACAAAGAAAACAGTTCAAGCTGTGAAATCTTAACTTGCCTTTTTTTGGCACAAACTATAACTATGTATCAGCAAACAGGCATACAGCTCAAACTAAGAGCGCCTACCCACTGTTCCTCCGTACCGTGCCCCAGCACGTTCCACGGCTAAAGTCTGGTTCCTTTGACCAGTGTGAGTGCAACCGTACCGCGTCTAGGAGCGGCACGCTTGCCGTCCACGGCCCGTTTGGGAGAGGTGGGCTTTAGTAAAGCACGTTTGCACGTGTACGAGCACGAGCGTGCGCACGTGTACGAGCACGAGGCCTACGGCGGTTCTGAGGTCATTTCCTGTGCGCCTGTTGGGACGTAGAAAAAAGAAGGAGGGACCATGCGCGGACATTTCAAACAATGGCGGTGAAAGGTTCACGTTGGTGTGATGCGGAGGTGGAGTGTTTACTGCAGATTTGGTCGATGAAAAGATTCAAAAACAGTCGACAAGACGCACAAAAACTCCGAGGTCTACGGAAAGATCTGGAAACAAAGCCACGCATCGCCATGACGTCATCAATGCGTGTGACGTGTTACGGCGTGATGACGTATAGGCAGCAAGAAGCATTCTCCGAGGCCCAGGTAGTGTGAGTACAAACGGGCCTGGAGGGGGGGACAAGGACCCTAAAGCACGGGGCACGGGACGGAGGCACAGTGGGAGGGCGCTCTAAGGTCCAACTGGTTCATATTGATATCCATTTAGTTTGTGTGTGTGTGTGTGTGTGTGTGTGTGTGTGTGTGTGTGTGTGTGTGTGTGTGTGTGTGTGTGTGTGTGTGTGTGTGTGTGTGTGTGTGTGTGTGTGTGTGTGTGTGTGTGTGTGTGTGTGTGTGAACTTCTGATAATGAAACTTTTGATGCGTTCGAGAAAATGAGACCAACTGTGATCCTCAACAGAAGGTCTTTAATGTTCATTATTCCTCCGTTTATCACCAGAGCAGACAACAACAAAGAACACAATCTGCCTGATTTGCATAAATAATAATTCAAAATCAACAAATCTTTGCAAACGCTGAAAAATAAGTTTTCTGAATAGATTAGAAAAAAAAACAATCTGCCCTTCAACTGCAAAGTAAACCCATGTTCACTTCATTTTCCCCAGGCTGTTGTTCCTCAGATCCATCCTGAGCACAGCTGCGATGCACACACACACACACACACACACACACACACACACACACACACACACACACACACACACACACACACACACACACACACAGTACCATGCATGCTGATATCAGTGCACACACAATTTGCAAAGGCAATGAAAATTATATCCTAATATGATTGCATGCTCCGGGTCTGGAATGAGTCCTGACCCCAAGTGAAGGAGTTCAAGGACCTCGGGATCTTGTTCACGAGTGAGGGGACGATGGAGCAGAGGGGGCGGAGCTGCAGTCGCTCTACCGCACCGTTGTGACGAAAAGAGAGCTGAGGAAGGCAAAGCTCTGGATCTACCGCTCAGTCCTGGTTCCTACCCTCACCTGTGGTCATGAAAGCTGGGTCAGGACCCAAAGAACCAGGTCCAGGTCCAAGCGTGTGAACTGTGTTTCCTCAGGAGGGGGGCTGGAGTCTCCCTTAGAGAGAGGGGGAGAAGTTCAGCATCCGTGAGGAACTCGGAGTAGAGCCGCTGCTCCTTTGCGTTGAAAGGAGCCAGTTGAGGTGGTTCAGGATCATCTGGTAAGGATGAACCCTGGGCGCCTCCCTAGGGAGGTGTTCCAGGCACGTCCAGCTGGGAGGAGGCCTTGGGGAAGACCCAGGACCAGGTGGAGAGATTAGATCTCCACACTGGCCTGGGAACGCCTCAGGATCCCCCAGTTAGAGCTGGTTAATGTGTGAGATGAGACCGTGTAATGCACACCTATTGATTTCAGTCGACAGAGGAACTAACTAACAAACCTGAGTCCAAAACTATTTGACACCAGACGAGCTGCTTAGTTTAAAGGCAAACGCTATCGTTACCTGGCTGCCTGCCTGTTTTGGACCCCCAAATAGGCAAAGTGCACTGGTATACCTGTCAAAGTTGAACCTCCTACGATGTCCATACGTCATCACGCCGTAACACGTCACACGCATTGATGACGTCATGGCGATGCGTGGCTTTGTTTCCAGATCTTTCCGTAGACCTCGGAGTTTTTGTGCGTCTTGTCGACTGTTTTTGAATCTTTTCATCGACCAAATCTGCAGTAAACACTCCACCTCCGCATCACACCAACGTGAACCTTTCGCCGCCATTGTTTGAAATGTCCGCGCATGGTCCCTCCTTCTTTTTTCTACGTCCCAACAGGCGCACAGGAAATGACCTCAGAACCGCCGTAGGCCTCATGCTCGTACACGTGCGCACGCTCGTGCTCGTACATGTGCAAACGTGCTTTACTAAAGCCCACCTCTCCCAAACGGGCCGTGGACGGCAAGCGTGCCGCTCCTAGACGTGGTACGGTTGCACTCACACTGGTCAAAGGAACCAGACTTTAGCCGTGACACGTGCTGGGGCACGGTACGGATGGACAGTGTAAGTGCGCCCATAGCGAACAAGAGAGGACCTAAGGATGAGCCTTGTGGAACACCTTTATCTATAATCTTGAAATCTAGCTTGAAAGGAGAAACGCTGACTCATGTAATGAAGAAATTAGACCCGCTGACCCTGTCCTGTTTTGGTTGATCAGGTTAAACTGTGAGCAGAAGACCATTTATTCCCTCACGTGCTGAGAAGTGCAACACACTTGATGCAATTGTCCCAGTGAGAGAAGAATAATCCCAAACACAGACCCCCCCCCCCCCCCCACAGCCGTTCATCTGCAGAGCTTTGAAGACTGTAATCTAGCATTTAGCGTCTCCGCTAATCGCTCTGGATTGTAGACCGTATAGATAAGTGGTGCATAAGTGGTCCGCATCACTTTAGTTCAATCTATGCAGTGTGTGCATGGTGACTGGCGGTACGTGAGAGGGTCACGTGTAATGCTGTTACTCCGGTGTAGAGGTCAGAGGTCGTGACAGATGGTAAAGAGATATGAAACATTTGCAATCCAATCCAGTAAAGATGCGGTTCATAGAGCACTGGTGCCTCCTATAGGTAGAGTCCATGTGGTGTGACAGCATGAGGTGGTTCATTTAACGTATCATGGCGTCGAACCACACAGCTGAATATCTCCCAGCAGCACTTGCAGCACAGCAACAGCGAGCGTTTCCTAATTTAAATCTTTCTAAAGCAGAAATCTGCTGGTTTTAATATTTCATCTTGGTGCCGTTTGATTTAAATGACCCTTAAATGAGAATTCACATCTGTTTTTGGGGTCACTGGTTCGACTTCTTGTGGATAATGTGTTGTGATCCCTCGTTCATTCGCTGCTTAAGTGAAACAGCTGCCACTTCCTGACTCCGCATGAGTTAAACCACACTGAGGAAATGGGCCAAATGTCACAGAGTTCACGTGGAGCTGAACAACGTCCCAATCTCGTTGGCTGTGTTTAGGTCTCCAGAGGTCATCTTAATATTTCCACAGGGAGAAACTCATCGAGGGTGTTCTGCTCTTTACATGCAGCTTACAAACAACTCTATCTTTGAATCATGCATCTGAAACCTGTCAAAGGTTTTGTTTGATATTTCCAAATGATGTAAAATCCACATTCAATGTTCTGCAAAGCTTTAGAAAAGCAGATCTACGCTCAGATTTCCAACTCAAGGCTGTTCAGATGAGTCCGTCCTGATCTCTGAGCTCCGTTGTCTGGTCACTTAAGCACACGTTTTGGCTTCTAGAGGACACTTTAGCACATGTTTTGGCTCCTAGAGGACACTTTAGCACATGTTTATGCTCCTAGAGGACACTTTAACACACGTTTATGCTCCTAGAGGACACTTTAACACACGTTTATGCTCCTAGAGGACACTTTAACACATGTTTATGCTCCTAGAGGACACTTTACCACACGTTTATGCTCCTAGAGGACACTTTAACACACGTTTATGCTCCTAGAGGACACTTTAACACACGTTTTGGCTCCTAGAGGACACTTTAGCACACGTTTATGCTCCTAGAGGACACTTTAGCACATGTTTATGCTCCTAGAGGACACTTTAGCACACGTTTTGGCTCCTAGAGGACACTTTAACACACGTTTGGCTCCTAGAGGACACTTTAGCACATGTTTATGCTCCTAGAGGACACCTTAGCACATGTTTTGGCTCCTAGAGGACACTTTAGCACACGTTTATGCTCCTAGAGGACACTTTAGCACACATTTTAGCTCCTAGAGGACACTTTAACACACGTTTTGACTCCTAGAGGACACTTTAGCACACATTTAGGCTCCTAGAGGGCACTTTAACACATGTTTTGGCTCCTAGAGGACACTTTAGCACACATTTTAGCTCCTAGAGGACACTTTAACACACGTTTTGACTCCTAGAGGACACTTTAGCACACATTTAGGCTCCTAGAGGACACTTAAACACACGTTTTTGGCTCCTGGTTTCTCTGGTGGATTGAAGTGAAACAGAAGAGACTGTTGAGTGTAAACAACATGGAGGCTTCCACGGATGAGATGAGCAGCTATGGAGCAAGCCGCTCACTAACTCTTCGTTCTCTGGATCCTTCTGTTGAATATGGACCGGGCTCCTGAAATTGGGCCTTTGGCTCCTAGAGGGCACTTTAGCACACGTTTATGCTCCTAGAGGACACTTTAGCACACGTTTTGGCTCCTAGAGGACACTTTAGCACACATTTTAGCTCCTAGAGGACACTTTAACACACGTTTTGGCACCTAGAGGACACTTTAGCACGCGTTTATGCTCCTAGAGGACACTTTAGCACACGTTTTGGCTCCTAGAGGACACTTTAACACACATTTTAGCTCCTAGAGGACACTTTAACACACGTTTTGGCACCTAGAGGACACTTTAGCACACGTTTATGCTCCTAGAGGACACTTTAGCACACGTTTTGGCTCCTAGAGGACACTTTAGCACACATTTTAGCTCCTAGGGGACACTTTAACACACGTTTTGGCACCTAGAGGACACTTTAGCACGTGTTTATGCTCCTAGAGGACACTTTAGCACACGTTTTGGCACCTAGAGGACACTTTAGCACGTGTTTATGCTCCTAGAGGACACTTTAGCACACGTTTTGGCTCCTAGAGGACACTTTAACACACATTTTAGCTCCTAGAGGACACTTTAACACACGTTTTGGCACCTAGAGGACACTTTGGCACACGTTTTGGCTCCTAGAGGACACTTTAGCACGTGTTTATGCTCCTAGAGGACACTTTAACACACGTTTATGCTCCTAGAGGACACTTTAGCACACGTTTTGGCTCCTAGAGGACACTTTAGCACACGTTTATGCTCCTAGAGGGCACTTTAACACACGTTTATGCTCCTAGAGGACACTTTAACACACGTTTTGGCTCCTAGAGGACACTTTAGCACACGTTTATGCTCCTAGAGGACACTTTAGCACATGTTTATGCTCCTAGAGGACACTTTAGCACACGTTTTGGCTCCTAGAGGACACTTTAACACACGTTTGGCTCCTAGAGGACACTTTAGCACATGTTTATGCTCCTAGAGGACACCTTAGCACATGTTTTGGCTCCTAGAGGACACTTTAGCACACGTTTATGCTCCTAGAGGACACTTTAGCACACATTTTAGCTCCTAGAGGACACTTTAACACACGTTTTGACTCCTAGAGGACACTTTAGCACACATTTAGGCTCCTAGAGGGCACTTTAACACATGTTTTGGCTCCTAGAGGACACTTTAGCACACATTTTAGCTCCTAGAGGACACTTTAACACACGTTTTGACTCCTAGAGGACACTTTAGCACACATTTAGGCTCCTAGAGGACACTTAAACACACGTTTTTGGCTCCTGGTTTCTCTGGTGGATTGAAGTGAAACAGAAGAGACTGTTGAGTGTAAACAACATGGAGGCTTCCACGGATGAGATGAGCAGCTATGGAGCAAGCCGCTCACTAACTCTTTGTTCTCTGGATCCTTCTGTTGAATATGGACCGGGCTCCTGAAATTGGGCCTTTGGCTCCTAGAGGGCACTTTAGCACACGTTTATGCTCCTAGAGGACACTTTAGCACACGTTTTGGCTCCTAGAGGACACTTTAGCACACATTTTAGCTCCTAGAGGACACTTTAACACACGTTTTGGCACCTAGAGGACACTTTAGCACGCGTTTATGCTCCTAGAGGACACTTTAGCACACGTTTTGGCTCCTAGAGGACACTTTAACACACATTTTAGCTCCTAGAGGACACTTTAACACACGTTTTGGCACCTAGAGGACACTTTAGCACACGTTTATGCTCCTAGAGGACACTTTAGCACACGTTTTGGCTCCTAGAGGACACTTTAGCACACATTTTAGCTCCTAGGGGACACTTTAACACACGTTTTGGCACCTAGAGGACACTTTAGCACGTGTTTATGCTCCTAGAGGACACTTTAGCACACGTTTTGGCACCTAGAGGACACTTTAGCACGTGTTTATGCTCCTAGAGGACACTTTAGCACACGTTTTGGCTCCTAGAGGACACTTTAACACACATTTTAGCTCCTAGAGGACACTTTAACACACGTTTTGGCACCTAGAGGACACTTTGGCACACGTTTTGGCTCCTAGAGGACACTTTAGCACGTGTTTATGCTCCTAGAGGACACTTTAACACACGTTTATGCTCCTAGAGGACACTTTAGCACACGTTTTGGCTCCTAGAGGACACTTTAGCACACGTTTATGCTCCTAGAGGGCACTTTAGCACACGTTTTGGCTCCTGGAGGGCACTTTAGCACACGTTTTGGCTCCTGGAGGGCACTTTAGCGCACGTTTTGGCTCCTAGAGGACACTTTAGCACACGTTTATGCTCCTGGTTTCTCTGGTGGATTGAAGTGAAACAGAAGAGACTGTTGAGTGTAAACAACATGGAGGCTTCCACGGATGCGATGAGCAGCTATGGAGCAAGCCGCTCACTAACTCTTTGTTCTCAGTGTGCTTTCACATGGATTTGCTCATGATGCACTTGTGTTTGACAGGACCTGCGATCCCTGTTGGAGTGGACGTTCAGGTGGAGAGCTTGGACAGCATCTCTGAGGTCGACATGGTAAGAAACCTGCGTTTATCTACACGTGTGTATGTGTTTATATCATTAAGATGATGCGTGTCACAGTGTGAGATAAAGACAAAAGGGAACTTCATTTATTTAAGTGCAGTGGCTGTAACAGGGAGGAAAACAGTCAAATCTGATTTAATTTTAATTGTATTTAATAGCACTTAAAAACAGCAGTTATGCTTTTTGAAGGAGGACTGAAGCTGCTGCTGTTGGTGATGGTCAAATAAAGCTTTATGAAGCATGCGTCATGAACGGTGCGGGGAAATAACACTGGGAGACTGGACCCACATGCAGACACGGACACGGGGTAAAAGCATTGAGTGAAGTTATTAAAGCCAAACAATATGACAAACGGTAATGAAACCACAACAGCAGACTGGGTGAAGTTAGTTTGAAGTTGGATATTCAGAGAGGCTGGGACCAGAGGGAATACGCGTCAAATATCCAACTTAGAACTAACTTCACCCCAGCATCAGCAGATGTTCTGTCCGTGTCATCTGTGAGTGTGGACGCTCACTCGTCTCTGTGGGAGAGAAGGACTTTCTGCTCCAAAAACGAGATAGATAAAAAGATTGTGCACAAGTCGCCATGACGTCATCAATGCGTGTGACGTGTTACGGCGTGATGACGTATAGGCAGCAAGAAGCATTCTCCGAGGCCCAGGTAGTGTGAGTACAAACGGGCCTGGAGGGGGGGGACAAGGACCCTAAAGCACGGGGCACGGGACGGAGGTACAGTGGGAGGGCGCCCTAAAGTACCAAGTCTGCATAAAAAAACCAGTTCAATGATCATAAACAATGTTCATGCACAAACAGTCCCGTTTCCAATGAAGGGTAAAATGATCCACCTTGAAGCGACGTCGACTGCATTCAAAGAGCTTCTCAGTTCTCAGACGCACAGAAGTGTGAAGCTTTGAAGCGCTGGGTTCGTTTGTGTCTCTTGGGGAGTTATCGGGCAGGATCACCGCTCAGAACAGGAAGTCAGCAGGAAGGAGAACAGGAAGGTGTGAAAATGTAATTAAATGTTGACGACTGAGGATGAGAAGCAGCTGAACAGTGGCCAGTGTTTCCCAGCTGACGGCTCTCTGATGGTCACAGCAGCAGGATCCCCCGGTGGAGACTGACGGGCTGCTGAGACTCCTCTTATCTCCTCGTGTGTTAGCTCTGGTTAGTTTGCAGCCTGTCAGTGGACGTGTGTTTATCTTTGAAGATACTCCTGATTGGGACCATGACTTGTATTTCCATTATCATTCTCAATTAAAGTGTTTAAAACAGGCTGATCTCTATTTACCATCACACTCCGCATGTTAGGTACAGTCACAACATCCCATGTTTGTATGAATATGGTTCATAGATGAGTGATCTGACCTAACACCCTTTCAAAATAAGATTTCTGGGTCCAAACGCTCCGTTTAAACAACTCAAACAACAACGTCCGAACATTTGAACAATTAGGATCACCTCTTTGGTCAGTTAGGGCGCCCTCCCACTGTTCCTCCGTACCGTGCCCCAGCACGTGTCACGGCTAAAGTCTGGTTCCTTTGACCAGTGTGAGTGCAACCGTACCACGTCTAGGAGCGGCACGCTTGCCGTCCACAGCCCGTTTGGGAGAGCTGGGCTTTAGTAAAGCACGTTTGCACGTGTACGAGCACGAGCGTGCGCACGTGTACGAGCACGAGGCCTACGGCGGTTCTGAGGTCATTTCCTGTGCGCCTGTTGGGACGTAGAAAAAAGAAGGAGGGACCATGCGCGGAAATTTCAAACAATGGCGGTGAAAGGTTCACGTTGGTGTGATGCGGAGGTGGAGTGTTTACTGCAGATTTGGTCGATGAAAAGATTCAAAAACAGTCGACAAGACGCACAAAAACTCCGAGGTCTACGGAAAGATCTGGAAACAAAGCCACGCATCGCCATGACGTCATCAATGCGTGTGACGTGTTACGGCGTGATGACGTATAGGCAGCAAGAAGCATTCTCCGAGGCCCAGGTAGTGTGAGTACAAACGGGCCTGGAGGGGGGACAAGGACCCTAAAGCACGGGGCACGGGACGGAGGCACAGTGGGAGGGCGCCCTTAGACGTCTGTTTCATCCATAAAGAGGTCCAATAACAATTACGTTCCTTTTTTAAATAACTCAGATCTGGAACTCGGCGCTGCGGCGTTGGAGAAACACGAGGCTCGGACCCAGAGATCGTATTTTGAAAGGTCGTGCGAGGAGATGCTTAAATGATCGGTCACTGCGATGAATACCAAGGAGGAAGAGACAAGTAAAAATAATGATAATACATTTTATTCATGAGCACATTAGAAGTCACCCAAGGACACTTTACACAACAATAACAAAAACAACATTAATGGAATATTCAAATACAAAGGCTCGAATAAAAAAAGGTGCAAATGCAAAGAGACAATAGATGAGCACCGACACAGACGGTGGGGGACCATCAGAGGTCAGGGTCGGCCACACTAAAGGCCCCATTAGCCAAAGTCCGGAGCCTGGAGGTGGGAGTGGAGCGCAGGTGGGCATCAGAGTTAGTGGTTGGTGTGTTTACTGCAGAGGGAGAAAATTGGATAGGTGCAGCAGGGGGGGGGGGGGGGGCGCTAAGCCATGGAGAGATTTATGGAAAAGGAGCGCTACTTTAACACCAATGTGGTGCTTAACTGGGAGCCGGTGCACTTACTGAAGGGTGTGTGGCAGAGGGATCATGCAGATGAGTTGCGGACGTACTGTAATCTCACCATGGAGAAGGGCATCAGAGTAATCAAGGCTGGATGCAATAAAGGTGTGAGTGGTCATCCCTATGTTCCCCACACTACTTCACAAGGGTCCTATGTTCCCTGGTCACATAAGCCTTCACAGATTTAATCCAGAATTTTGTTAGGGTTAGAGGTCACGGTCAGGGTTAGGGTGTAGTGTTAGGGTCAGGGTTAGGGGGTAGTGTTAGGGTCAGGGTCAGGGTTAGGGGGTAGTGTTAGGGTTAGGGTTAGGGGGTAGGGTTAGGGTCAGGGTCAGGGTTAGGGGGTAGTGTTAGGGTTAGGGTCGGGTTAGGGGGTAATGTTAGGGTTAGGGTCAGGGTTAGGGTCAGGAGGTAGTGTTAGGGGGTAGTGTTAGGGTTACGGTCAGGGTTAGGGGGTAGGGTCAGGGTCAGGGTTAGGGGGTAGTGTTAGGGTTAGGGTCAGGGTTAGGGGGTAGTGTTAGGGTTAGGGTCAGGGGGTAGTGTTAGGGGGTAGGGTCAGGGTTAGAGTTAGGGGGTAGTCTTAGGGCTAGGTTAGGGTCAGGGTTAGGGTTAGGGGGTAGTGTTAGGGTCAGGGTTAGGGTTAGGGTCAGGGGTAGTGTTAGGGTCAGGGTTAGGGGTAGTGTTAGGGTCAGGGTCAGGGTTAGGGGGTAGTGTTAGGATTATGGTTAGGGTCAGGGTCAGGGTTAGGGGGTAGTGTTAGGGTCAGGGTCAGGGTCAGGGTTAGGGGGTAGTGTTAGGGTCAGGGTTAGGGTCAGGGTTAGGGGGTAGTGTTAGGGTCAGGGTCAGGGTTAGGGGCTTAGGGTCTACATAAGCCTATTTACCGGGGACTTCAGCATGATTGTGTAAAAAATAACAGACCAAGGAACATAGGTCCCCTTCTGTGAAAAGCAGGGAACTTGGGACATATGTTCCCCTCCCCCTTACCATCTTCTTCTTCTTCTGTGGTGTCCTGGGGTGCGTGCATCAAAGCAAAATACGCAAACACACTAAACACACTCATAAAGAAGGCAGGGTCTGCTGTCGTCCCCCTGGAGGAGGTCACGGACGATGCACAGCGGCAGAGCGGCAAATCTGGAGCGCAAGGTTTTTACCGCGTATCATGTGTCGGGGCTTTCATACTGATGTGATGCTTCTGTACATTTAGTTTGTCACAGGTGAACATTTCAGTGGTTATAACACAAAACCAGCGTACCTGGAGACGTATTAGATGTAAATTTCATTGGTGGACGTTGACGTTACCTTGTTCACAGACTGGAGACGTAATGTTTTAGGGGCATAGACGATGAACTTCACCCTTCTTCTCTTTGATTCCCCCAGGACTTCACCATGACTCTGTACCTGCGGCACTACTGGAAGGACGAGCGCCTGTCGTTCACCAGCAGCACCAACAAGAGCATGACGTTTGACGGTCGCCTGGTGAAGAAGATCTGGGTCCCGGACGTCTTCTTCGTCCACTCTAAAAGGTCTTTCATCCACGACACGACCACTGATAACATCATGCTGCGGGTCTTTCCTGACGGACACGTCCTCTACAGCTTGAGGTTTGTAGCGTTTCTGCACCGGACTTATTCACATGTATGTTCCCGCCCGTGTTTATCCACCTCAACAAACTGTCACTGAAACTAGTCGTGTCTCCAGTTGGACATTTCCGTTGCTGTCTTTGTGTAAATAACTCTTCTTCTTCTTCACTGTTGGAGGTTTGGTCTCTTGTGGTGTTTGCTGCTGTGATAGAAACATCATCTACGCTCAGCGGCTGTTTTCAGACACGGATTCTAGATTAAAATAATCCATGGAGACCATTTTCCCGTGTAACAACTATTAACGGATAAATTCGGTAGAGTGCTAACAGTCGCTAACAGCTGACTAGCTCAGGGCAGTACGGTGAAGGCATTCAAAGGTCTTTTTTAACCACTAATGCTGCTGAAAATAACAGCAAACCTCTGCAGCAGCATGAGAAGAGTCCCTACACACACAACAAAGCAGCAATGGGCTCCTTCCTTTGGGTTTTCATCTGTGGAAAAGTCTGGAAATGCACCTGGAAATGTTTGGAAAGTGCTTGAATGTGACTTTAGTTAAAGCTGCAGAAACTAAAGTCACATTCAAACACTTTCTTTGGTCACATTTGGATCCATTAACTGATTTAATATTATTTTTGTTTCTATAATATCAAATTAATTCATCCATGAAGTCGTTTGTTTTTCAGTTTTCCCACTGTTCCCTCCGTGCCGTGCCCCAGCACGTGTCACTGCTAAAGTCTGGTTCCTTTGACCAGTGTGAGTGCAACCGTACCGCGTCTAGGAGCGGCACGCTTGCCGTCCACGGCCCGTTTGGGAGAGGTGGGCCTGCGGCGGTTCTGAGGTCATTTCCTGTGCGCCTGTTGGGACGTAGAAAAAAGAAGGAGGGACCATGCGCGGACATTTCAAACAATGGCGGTGAAAGGTTCACGTTGGTGTGATGCGGAGGTGGAGTGTTTACTGCAGATTTGGTCGATGAAAAGATTCAAAAACAGTCGACAAGACGCACAAAAACTCAGAGGTCTACGGAAAGATCTGGAAACAAAGCCACGCATCGCCATGACGTCATCAATGCGTGTGACGTGTTACGGCGTGATGACGTATAGGCAGTATAGAAGCATTCTCCGAGGCCCAGGTAGTGTGAGTACAAACGGGCCTGGAGGGGGGTACAAGGACCCTAAAGCACGGGGCACGGGACGGCGGAACAGTGGGAGGGCGCCCTGAGTGGCAGGGAGAGGAGATAAACGTCCGTGTGTTTGCACGGATCTCTAAAAAGGGAGAAAGTCAGTCATTTGGGCGGGCGGCTGCTGGATTATGTAAGAGCACACTTGGATTTGGTCGGTGTCAGCTGCAGCTATCACAGCATTTACAGCTGCTGTAAATACTGAGATACGCTGCACTGGGTAATATTACCTCATACAGCCTCACTACGCAGACCAGGAGAATAACACTTGAGTCAGGTCGACCTTGACCACACTGATGAAAACACTGTGATGTGATGTGTCACGGTTTTCATCACTGAGAGAAAAGAGACAGAAACTACGAACTGATGACAGAAGGTTAAAAAAAAGAGCCACAACAGACGGGTGCATTACATAAGTGACAACATGTTCGTCCATCTGACATCGATGATGATCGTTAAAGCTGCAGTCGGCAAGTCTGACGGATCAGCCCCCCCCCCACCCACCACCACCACCACCACCACCACCTCCACCACATCATCCTCCACCCTCCAATCGAGTGTCAGTGCAAGTACCGTATTTTCCGCACTATAAGGCGCATAGAACTGACGCTACAGTGGAGGCTGAGGTTACGTTAAGGACCGCCTCTAAATTCATTGATGCTAAGTTAGAGTGCTAGCACGAGTAGCATCCAGCTGCAGACCCGGAGCACGAGCCCCTCACTTGAAAAAAAACACTTTTACGTCACTTCCGTCAAGCAAGGGGCTTGTGACAAGTGAGGGGCTTGTGACAAGTGAGGGGCTTGTGCTCCGGGTCTGCAGCTGGACAGTATCGTGCTAGCGCTGTTGCCTTCAGTGGAACAGTGATCGTACGGACTCTTCTTCTTGCTGCTCTCTGTTCAACAACCCACTGTTGGAGTTTGTCCTCCAGCTGCAGCCGTCTCGCTCTGTTCCCTCTAAACTCTGTTTAGTCTTCTTTACTCGGCGCAGGTTGTCTTGTTGCTTCCTCCACTTCGGCACCATTGATTGGTTCATGTTCAACTCTCTGGCTGCTGCTCTGTTCCCGTGTTCTACTGCGTGACTAATGGCCTTGAGTGTAAACTCTGCGTCGTAAGCGTGTCTCTTAACAGGAGCCATTTTGGGCTCTTTACACAAACACACACATGGAAATGAAACGGCACGCTTCACGCAGTCGTATATCTCAACATGCACCGCACGTTACTTCTTCTACGGGGGAAAATAGAGTCGGCGGCTGCTCACCGTAGATGGAGACCTGTTGTGGCTCAATAATGGTCCATATATAAGGCGCACCGCATTATAAGGCGCACTGTCAGCTTTTGAGACATGTGAAGGTTTTTAGGTGCCGAGAATACGGTACATTAATCCAATAACTCCCACCTTAAAGGGTGTTGTAACTGATGTCACACTCACTCAGACGTTGCGCTTCCATGACCGTTCTCACCGTGTGTCTGCGTCTGTTCCTGTTTCTGGTGTTGCACAGAGTGACGGTGACAGCAGCCTGTAACATGGACTTCAGCCGCTTCCCCCTGGATTCTCAGACCTGCTCACTGGAGCTGGAGAGCTGTGAGTAAATGTTTTATTTATGCTTTAAAGAAAACATCAAGTGGTCACATTCCTCATTGGCCCGCTGCTCTGTCACTTTTAATATCCCAGTGTGTCTGTGCTGTTTGAGACCTCGGCTTCAGCGTGCGCAGCCTTTTTGAACGGCAGAGGAGAAAAGGAAATAGGGCAAATATAACAGGTCCTCGCCACTGAAGAAGGCACTTTAGCACGTGTTTTGGTTCCTAGAGTGCACTTTATCACATGCTTTGGCTCCTAGAGGGCACATTAACACACATTTATGCTCCTAGAGGACACTTTAGCACACGTTTATGCTCCTAGAGGACACTTTAACACACGTTTATGCTCCTAGAGTTCACTTTAACACACGTTTATGCTGCTAGAGGACACTTTAACACACATTTATGCTCCTAGAGGACACTTTAACACACGTTTGGGCTCCTAGAGGGCACTTTAGCACATGTTTTGGCTCCTAGAGGACACTTTAGCTCAAGCTTTGGCTCCTAGAGGACACTTTAACACATGTTTTGGCTCCTGGAGGGCACTTTAGCACACGTTTTGGCTCCTAGAGGACACTCTAGCACATGTTTTGGCTCCTAGAGGACACTTTAACACACGTTTTGGCTCCTAGAGAGCACTTTAGCACACGTTTTGGCTCCTATAGGACACTTTAACACACAATTTTGAACAATTGGGTCAGGAGAGGGCCGACCACTACAATTTTGCACAGCCAATCAGTGCACTGAATAACTACCTTGTGTAGTGGAGGGAAGGGAACGCCCAAGCAGACTCAGTGAGGCCAGACAGCAGCCATCCATAAGTGCTGCTGATAAAAGCTTCACAACGCATCGATACAGTTCCAAAAATAGCACTGAGGAAAAAAAACAGAGCAAAACACAAAGGCTCCAGAGAAACGAGGAGCACAACAACCACTTTTGCTCCGGCGCTCTGCTTCTTGCCACTGGGGGCGTGTCAGCCGATGACTTGATTGACATGTGAGCACGAGCTCCAAGCCACTTTCAAGTCATCACCTAACCCCTGCCTCACTTACACATGAGACGCTTTGTTTTGTCTGTGTCTTAGGGCCCGTCACCACACAGAGACGAGTTTTCCTGTAACCACACATCTTTAGTCTGGTTCAGTCTGGGACTGAATGAGGCCCAGCACAGATGTCTCCCTTTTCCCTGATGCTCTGAATAAGGAGCTAAACTGCTCTAGGCTCTGTTTCTAAATCCAGTTCTAAGAAGCTGTGAAAAGTCTCTAAACGTAGTGAGAAAGTGGCGCCTGGGAGTGCTTTGGGACGGGGAAGGGGCTCCCAGCAGCCCCCTCTGCTCAGTGAGGACACTAACTGCAGAGTGAAAAGGCTCCCAGCAGCCCCCTCTGCTCAGTGAGGACACTAACTGCAGAGTGAAGGGGCTCCCAGCAGCACCCTCTGCTCAGTGAGGACACTAACTGCAGAGTGAAGGGGCTCCCAGCAGCACCCTCTGCTCAGTGAGGACACTAACTGCAGAGTGAAGGGGCTCCCAGCAGCCCCCTCTGTTCAGTGAGGACACTAACTGCAGAGTGAAGGGGCTCCCAGCAGCCCCCTCTGCTCAGTGAGGACACTAACTGCAGAGTGAAGGGGCTCCCAGCAGCCCCCTCTGCTCAGTGAGGACACTAACTGCAGAGTGAAGGGGCTCCCAGCAGCACCCTCTGCTCAGTGAGGACACTAACTGCAGAGTGAAGGGGCTCCGAGCAGCACCCTCTGCTCAGTGAGGACACTAACTGCAGAGTGAAGGGGCTCCCAGCAGCCCCCTCTGCTCAGTGAGGACACTAACTGCAGAGTGAAGGGGCTCCAAGCAGCACCCTCTGCTCAGTGAGGACACTAACTGCAGAGTGAAGGGGCTCCCAGCAGCCCCCTCTGCTCAGTGAGGACACTAACTGCAGAGTGATGGGTGCATCAGAGTCCAGAACAGCACCAAAGTCTCCACTAAGACCAGAACCAGGGACACGTTTGTCTCTAGGATGGAGGAGGATTTGGAGAGGAACTCTCCGGTGTTTGGATCCTCCACAGCGTCTCCCCGTCTCTTCTTCCGTTGTTGGTGTATTTCTGTGGCAGTTACAGCGCCACCTCCAGGCCTGGCATGGGTACTACAGCGTTTGGAGTCTAGTGTACATGTAGATTTGATGGTGTGATGTTTTGCAGACGCCTACACGGATGAAGACTTGATGCTCTACTGGAAAAGCGGTGATGAGTCTCTCAGCACCGATGATCGAATCTCCTTATCACAGTTCCTCATCCAGAAGTTCCACACCACGTCTCGCTTGGCCTTCTACAGCAGCACAGGTACACACACACACACACACACACACACACACACCTAGAGGGCACTTTAGCACACATTTTGGCTCCTAGAGGGCACTTTAACACATGTTTACGCTCCTAGAGGACACTTTAACACACGTTTACGCTCCTAGAGGACACTTTAGCACACGTTTTGGCTCCTAGAGGACACTTTAACACACGTTTATGCACCTAGAGGACACTTTAACACACGTTTAGGCTCCTAGAGGACACTTTAACACACGTTTATGCTCCTAGAGGACACTTTAACACATGTTTATGCTCCTAGAGGACACTTTAACACACGTTTATGCTCCTAGAGGACACTTTAACACATGTTTGGCTCCTAGAGGACACTTTAACACACGTTTTATGCTCCTAGAGGACACTTTAACACATGTTTGGCTCCTAGAGGCCACTTTAACACACGTTTAGGCTCCTAGAGGACACTTAAGCACACGTTTTATGCTCCTAGAGGACACTTTAACACATGTTTGGCTCCTAGAGGACACTTTAACACATGTTTGGCTCCTAGAGGACATTTTAGCACACGTTTATGCTCCTATAGGACACTTTAGCACACGTTTTGCTCCTAAAGGACACTTTAGCACACGTTTATGCTCCTAGAGGACACTTTAGCACACGTTTTGCTCCTAGAGCACACTTTAGCACACGTTTATGCTCCTAAAGGACACTTTAGCACACGTTTTGGCTCCTAGAGGACACTTTAACACATGTTTATGCTCCTATAGGACACTTTAGCACACGTTTTGCTCCTAAAGGACACTTTAGCACATGTTTTGGCTCCTAGAGGACACTTAAACACACGTTTATGCTCCTAGAGGACACTTAAACACACGTTTATGCTCCTAGAGGACACTTAAACACACGTTTATGCTCCTAGAGGACACTTAAGAACACGTTTATCCTCCTAGAGGTCACTTTAACACATGTTTTGGCTCCTAGAGGACACTTTAACACATGTTTGGCTCCTAGAGGACAATTTAGCACATGTTTATGCTCCTAGAGGACACTTTAACACACGTTTATGCTCCTAGAGGACACTTAAGCACACGTTTATGCTCCTAGAGGACACTTTAGCACACGTTTTGGCTCCTAGAGGACACTTTAACACATGTTTGGCTCCTAGAGGACACTTTAGCACACGTTTATGCTCCTAGAGGACACTTTAGCACATGTTTGGCTCCTAGAGGACACTTTAGCACATGTTTGGCTCCTAGAGGACACTTTAGCACATGTTTATGCTCCTGGTTTCGAGGCAGGTTTAAGTGAGGAAACAGGAAGAGACTGTTGAGTGTAAACAACATGGAGGCTTCCACGGATAAGGAAATGGGAACGCTCGAGCCCACTGGGCCCAGTGTTCTTGTGTCCGGAATCATAAAGTGAAAAACGATGATTTTTGTTCAGTTGAATCACGTCAGCGGTCGTTTCTGCCTCCGAGTACAGACCCACAGTCACGGAGCGTAAGACTCTCTGCTCCTTCGACCCCGGGATTCTCCTCGAGCTCTGCAAATGCTTTATTTTTAGCTCTGCTGCTGGCGACGCTGTGAGGAGGATACTACAGTGTACTCTTCTGTCACACCAGTTGTGTGTGAGTGGAGAGAAAGAGCCCTGTAGCATCTGTAAGAATCAGGTCAGCCTGTGTTCATTCACACACACACACACACACACGACGCCGTTCATCCCACGGTCTCTTCCCTCAAATACACTCATCAACTACTCAACTGTTAACGGGGAAATCCTGGAGAGTCGCTAACAGACGCTAACAGCCGGACGTGGCTAACAGTGATTAGCTCCTGCAGCACGGTGAAGGCATTCAAAGGTCTTTTTTAACCACTAATGCTGCTGAAATAACAGCAAACCTCTGCAGCAGCATGAGAAGAGTCCCTACACACAAACCTCTGCAGCAGCGTGGTCTTGATGCCCTGAACGACAGGTCTCCAGAGGTCATGTTAATGTTTCCCAGGGAGAGAAACTCATCTAGGGTGTTCTGCTCTTTACATGCAGCTTACAAACAACACTATGTTTGAATCATGCATCTGAAACGTGTCAAAGGTTTTGTTTGAGATTTCAAAATGATGTAAAATCCACATTCAATGTTCTGCAAAGCTTTAGAAAAGCAGATCTACGCTCAGATTTCCAACTCAAGGCTGTTCAGATGAGTTCGTCCTGACCTCTGAGCTGATCTTTAACACACGTTAATGCTCCTAGAGGACACTTTAACACACGTTTAGACTCCTAGAGGACACTTTAACACACGTTTATGCTCCTAGAGGACACTTTAGCACATGTTTTGGCTTCTAGAGGGCACTTTAACACATGTTTATGCTCTTAGAGGACACTTTAGCACATGTTTATGCTCTTAGAGGACACTTTAGCACACGTTTATGCTCCTAGAGGACACTTTAGCACATGTTTTGGCTTCTAGAGTGCACTTTAGCACACGTTTATGCTCTTAGAGTGCACTTTAGCACACGTTTATGCTCTTAGAGGACACTTTAGCACATGTTTAGACTCCTAGAGGACACTTTAGCACAGGTTTAGGCTCCTAGAGGACACTTTAGCACACGTTTTGGCTCCTAGAGGACACTTTAGCACATGTTTTGGCTCCTAGAGGACACTTTAGCACATGTTTTGGCTCCTGGTTTCTTTGGTGGATTGAAGTGAAACAGAAGAGACTGTTGAGTGTGAACAACATGGAGGCTTCCTCGGATGAGATGAGCAGCTATGGAGCGAGCCGCTCACTAACTCTTTGTTCTCTGGATCCTTCTGTTGAATATGGACCGGGCTCCTGAAATTGGGCCTTTGATCCGTAAATTCACGTTAAACACAAAGGGAAAATCTCCTTTACCCACATGTTGTTTCCTTTCTGAGCTTTGCCTCCACGCTGTTAGCACGTCACACGCTTCACTCATCTGATTGGTTGGTTTGGCCCGTATGTTGGTGACAGACAGATGGTTCTGTCGTGTGTTTGATGTTCTGTGTAACCGTTGCATCTTCTCTCTGCAGGCTGGTACAATCGTCTTTACATCAACTTCACGTTGCGGCGCCACATCTTCTTCTTCCTGCTGCAGACGTACTTCCCCGCCACGCTCATGGTGATGCTGTCATGGGTGTCCTTCTGGATCGACCGCCGGGCTGTGCCGGCCCGAGTCTCCCTGGGTGAGAAAAGAGAAACCTGCCAAATCATCAGACATGGACACACACACACACACACACACACACACACACACACACACACACACACACACACACACAGACACACAAACACCCCCACACACACACACACACACACACAGACACACACACACACACAAACACACACACACACACACACACACACACACACACAAACACCCACACACACACACACACAGACACACAAACACACACACACACAGACACACACACACACACACACAGACACACACACACACACACACATACAAACACACACACACACACACAGACAGACACACACAGACACACACACAGACATACACACACACACACACACACACACACACACACACAAACACACACACACACACACACACACACATTGACCGAACATGGTGAGACAGAGGTAAACACAGGAACATGCACATCAACTCTACATGCAGCACATAAAGATACAGACTTGAATACAGTAGCTGATGCTACGGGGCGACGTAGAGTGGATCGTCCTCCATTCGAGAGATTGGCGGTTCGATCCCCACCTCCCCCGGTCCACATGTTGAAGTGTCCTTGGGCAAGACACTGAACCCTGAATTGCTCCCCGTGCTGCACATGGGTGTGTAGATGTGTGTGAATGGTCAGATTAGATGGTCTGTAGACGTCCACCATCAGTGTGAATGTGACAAACACTGTGAAAGCGCCTTGAGTCGTCAGAAGACTAGAAAGGCGCTTTATAAGAACAAGTCCATGCTGCTGTGAATCAGGGACCTTTAGGTTCGTTGCGAACTGGGAGAATAAACAAACTGTTCATTCATTCATCTTCAGCCTCTTGTCCCTGTCGGGGTCACCGGGGGCTGGAGCCGATCCCAGCTGACATCGGGCGTGAGGCGGGGTCCACCCTGGACAGGACGCCAGTCTATCACAGGACACATAGAGACGAACAGAGACAGACAACCATTCACACCTACGGGTGATTTAGAGTCATCAATGAACCCAACACCTGCACGTCTTTGGACTGTGGGAGGAAACCGGAGAACCCGGAGAAAACCCACGCAGACACGGGGACAACATGCAAACTCCACACAGAAAGGCCCCAGCCGGGATTCAAACCAGGAACCCTCTCGCTGTGAGGCGACAGTGCTAACCACCACTGTGCAGCACATAATAAGAAAACCAGGGCTGTGAACTCACTTTTTGGCTCTTCTGTGAATAATAAAATAATGATAAATTGCTTCTTTTTGTCGCATAAACATCTGTTTTCAGTCCTTTTCATAGAGAACAGAGTTACTGAGCAACACAAGCTGCGAAAGAGGCCAAAGTGTTTGAATTTATTCAAAAGTACATTTGAATATTATTCATTGGATTTCAAAAGATTGCAAATGGAAAACTTTAACAATGGAAACACTCAACCTGCGTTTCCATTCAGTTTAAAAACCCGATTATATTCAGGTTCAGGTCCGACTCCGGTTCCTTAATCACCATGGAAACACCGGACCCCGGGGTCAGATCAGAGTTCTCCTACCTCGGCTAACAGACCTAGAGAACTCCTTCAGTTCCTGATTATTCCTGCATGTAAACAGCGTTCAGTGGTTATTATCGTGTTTCTCGTCAGCGCGTGCTCCCCACTCCACTGCAGTGGCTTTAGACCCAGAAATAGAAGAATCCAGGAAGCGACGGCGCCCAAAACAACAACAACAACAATAAACCCACGGCAACCAGCATCAGTACCAAGAAGAGCCGTTTGTGTCCTGGTTGTGTCCAAAAGTCGGCCATTTTCCCCACGCTGGTGATTGAGACACAGGTGAAGGAGGGCGCTATAGCACACATTTTGGCTCCTAGAGGACACTTTAGCACACATTTTGGCTCCTAGAGGGCGCTATAGCACACATTTTGGCTCCTAGAGGACACTTTAGCACACGTGTTGGCTCCTAGAGGACACTTTAGCACATGTTTTGGCTCTTAGAGGACACTTTAGCACACATTTTAGGGAACTGATGTGCATGAAAACGCACTGACTCATTAATGACTCATCACGACTACAGATGGGACCGAGCCGATCCAGTCTGCCTCTCTGCACCACCATCCATATAGATATAAACTATAATATAATAATATATTATAATAATTTAACAGTCAGGCCGCCTGCTTCTAACTGAGCTCTCGTGCCACAGCATCTTTGCTGCGCCCGGATCAAAGACTTTGATGTCTAGGGAGCAGAGTTGGATATTCAGAAGATCTGACAGAGTGTCAGACAGAAGGCTGGACAGCTTTTTTCACCATCTTCATGGTGTTAAAACCCCCTTTCACAGTCAGCAGGTGGGCGGGCAGGGACAGGACCGGGTCAGGTCAGGAGTGCTAATGGCTCCTGTTCACAGTGACCACAGGGACACGAGTGGTGAGACAGGAACCGTGGCTCTTGGTACATCAAGGACTTAAAGACAGTCCACTGGTCCATCACATTCTCAGCACGGATGCCAGAGGCCTGAAGTGGTTCACCAGGGTCTCCACATGAAAATACGATAGCCATGACCCTGAGCTTAAGGGTGTACTCCCACTGTTCCTCCGTACCGTGCCCCAGCACGTGTCACGGCTAAAGTCTGGTTCCTTTGACCAGTGTGAGTGCAACGGTACCACGTCTAGGAGCGGCACGGTTGCCATCCACGGCCCGTTTGGGAGAGGTGGGCTTTTGTCAAGCACGATTGCACGTGTACGAGCACGAGCGTGCGCACGTGTACGAGCACGAGGCCTACGGCGGTTCTGAGGTCATTTCCTGTGTGCCTGTTGGGACGTAGAAAAAAGAAGGAGGGGCCATGCGCGGACATTTCAAACAATGGCGGTGAAAGGTTCACGTTGGTGTGATGCGGAGGTGGAGTGTTTACTGCAGATTTGGTCGATGAAAAGATTCAAAAACAGTCGACAAGACGCACAAAAACTCCGAGGTCTACGGAAAGATCTGGAAACAAAGCCACGCATCGCCATGACGTCATCAATGCGTGTGACGTGTTACGGCGTGATGACGTATAGGCAGCAAGAAGCATTCTCCGAGGCCCAGGTAGTGTGAGTACAAACGGGCCTGGAGGGGGGGACAAGGACCCTAAAGCACGGGGCACGGGACGGAGGCACAGTGGGAGGGCGCCCTCAGTGCTCTGCTGCTGCATCTCCTGACTCCTGAAGCTTGGTAGCACGCGACAAGGATCCGGCTGTCACTGCTCATCAGTGAAATTCCCTCTTAGCTCTTGTCACTGTGGTCTGCATGGGCACGAGTCCGTCAGCTCCTGAGGACACACAACAAAAGAGAAAACCGACTTCTGAGCAAACAAACACAACAGGTCTGTGTCTATACAACTCCTCTGTAGGAGCCACGCATCGTTTTAAAGGCTTCATCAGGAGACGGCTGAAACAGGTGAAATGGGCTTTATCCAAACAGTGCGGTGACCCGCGGCTGCACGCGCCCGTACGAACATCTCTTCTCCTTCCTTTCACAGGGAAATGAGCTTCGTGTCTCTGATCTGATGTAATTCACATGCTCCTCTGAGGAGATTGTTTGTGCCTGAGGAAAATCTGTCTGTGACAAGATGAAAGCTGAGGGTGACACGACTCCATCAACATGCACGGGCGTAATTTAATTAATACGGCAGCTGTTCATGAAGTGTATATATATATGTGTGTGTATATACATATATGAATGTAGGGGAATGTCCTCAGACCTGCTGCACAGGCGGAAATCTCAAACCTCCCAATGTTCACCTCAAAGTTGCATTGAAGCGTGGGCGAGCGCGTATAACTCAGACTGTTTGTTGTCTTCAAACTACAAAAATGCGCATTTGCGTCGTAAATGGCAGTGCATACAGGGATCAAACAAATCCTATATTCATACAATTAAAAATTCTCAAATTCAATGAATTACGAGAAGTTAGCCTTCTCAAAACAACGCACAAAGCTCAGCGATACACATTTACATATAAAGAGAGAAAGTAGTTCCACGTTAAGAGGAACTGAAGTCTGAAACCAGAGTTCAGTTCAAAGCAAAGGAAAGATGCATCTCAACTCAGCATCCGTGAGGAACTCGGAGTAGAGCCGCTGCTCCTTTGCGTTGAAAGGAGCCAGTTGAGGTGGTTCAGGATCATCTGGTCTGGATGAACCCTGGGCGCCTCCCTAGGGAGGTGTTCCAGGCACGTCCAGCTGGGAGGAGGCCTCGGGGAAGACCCAGGACCAGGTGGAGAGATTAGATCTCCACACTGGCCTGGGAACGCCTCAGGATCCCCCAGTTAGAGCTGGTTAATGTGGCCCGGGAAAGGGAAGTTTGGGGTCCCCTGCTGGAGCTGCTGATCCCGAGACCTGATCCAGGATCAGAGGCTGAAGATGAAATGAGATGAGATGAGATGAGACGAGATCTCAACTCAAGGTTTCAGTCTGTGGAACAATTAAAACAGTGAAATTAAAACTTTTTATTTTTCAGAAACGTGTAAAAGCGCTTATTAGAAACATATGATGATGCCATTCAGCAGAAAAGTGCATTTTTATTTTGTATTCGTTCTGCAAAGTTGACATAAGTAAGTAAGCGCACCAGATTGGATATTTTATCATTATTTGTGAAATGCTGACGTTATACATTATAAGTGGATCTTCTTTCTGCTCCCTTTCATTTCTTTTCTAAAGAATGAAATGAAAGTTACGCCCTTGCCCAGATGCATCCGTGAACACACAACACTCCCACGTTCCCCCACTCTCTCTCACCTTGAATGATTTCTGTATTTATTTATTTCATTTCTGCGTCTCTTCCTGTCTGAGATCCTCTCACGGCTCGTCTCCTCTTAAATTCAGGATAAATATAAACCAGTACATGTAATCGTATCGACTCAGACCCCCACACGCCGACTCGCTGCCCCAAATACTCCTCAGAAATGTGTATTAACTCAGCACTGAATAACGTCCCCAGCAAAGGCACCGTTTCCTCCTGTCGGCTAAGAACCACAGTGACCGGACGCTTTAGGGTCGTTGTGAAGAGTGAAACCGTAGATGTGTGTGTGAGACGTTGTATTTATATCTGCAGTAGGAAGCAGCGGACCTGAGGCGACGTGTAGGAGTGTCAGAGAGGTGGTGATGGGGGGCTGCAGGTGGTTGAGGGTTTTAAAGGGGAGCCGGTGGAGGACGGGGTGATGTGGGTGGAGGTGAGCGTGGGGGCGTCTGTATTGAGCATGTTGTTCGATGAACCATGAAGGGTGGAGGAGTTGCAGCAGTCAGGTTGTGATGAGATGAACGCGTGGACTTGAGTTTGGACAGCTGAGAGTGATGGGGCGGGACGATGACGGGACGTGGACGGGACGTGGACGGGACGCGGACGGGAAGTGGGCGGGACGTGGGCGGGACGTGGACGGGCGATAACTTACAGCTATAAACTGCGTTTTTGTTCTGCTTTTCCGCAAGATTGACACAAAAGGGGGGTTAGAGAGAGGTGGAGACATGCAGCACAGGGCTGTTGGTCGGTGTCAAACAGGTGCAGCAAAGATGGACACAGGCTCTACCATATGGGGTCGGGCACCCCACCACGGGTCGGTAGCGTCCCGCTGCAGAGCTCCAGGCTCGGCCCCTCCTCCAGTGCTGGGACCCGTGTCTCCATCAAAACATGACACCGTCGTGCACGTGTGGGGACAAAGGGGTTAAACTGAAAACTCAGAAATAATGTTCACAGAAGGGTTAATGTATCATGGGTTTGTCTCTTTGCGGTGGTAACCAGTGGAGTATGAGGTCGCACTCCCACTGTGCCTCCGTGCCGTGCCCCAGCACTTGTCACGGCTAAAGTCTGGTTCCTTTGACCAGTGTGAGTGCAACCGTACCACGTCTAGGAGCGGCACGCTTGCCGTCCACGGCCCGTTTGGGAGAGGTGGGCTTTAGTAAAGCACGTTTGCACATGTACGAGCACGAGCGTGCACACGTGTACGATCAGGAGGCCTACGGCGGTTCTGAGGTCATTTCCTGTGCGCCTGTTGGGACGTAGAAAAAAGAAGGAGGGACCATGCGCGGACATTTCAAACAATGGGGGTGAAAGGTTCACGTTGGTGTGATGCGGAGGTGGAGTGTTTACTGCAGATTTGGTCGATGAAAAGATTCAAAAACAGTCGACAAGACGCACAAAAACTCCGAGGTCTACGGAAAGATCTGGAAACAAAGCCACGCATCGCCATGACGTCATCAATGCGTGTGACGTGTTACGGCGTGATGACGTATAGGCAGCAAGAAGCATTCTCCGAGGCCCAGGTAGTGTGAGTACAAACGGGCCTGGAGGGGGGGACAAGGACCCTAAAGCACGGGGCACGGGACGGACGCACAGTGGGAGGGCGCCCTGAGTCTGGGGCACTATTATGCATTTATTTGTTCACTTTCTGGTTATTTTATTTAGATTATTATTACAAAATATCATCAACAGACACATTCTAATGTATTATCTTAGAAAAAACGACCCAAAAGTCTTTAAAGTAGTTCAAACGATGACACTTACACGATGCATTCATTATTATCATCCATGAATCTCATGAATATTGATCTGAAATGGGGAAGGACGCTGCACGGGAGCTTCACAGGAGAGTGTTTATTGCACGGCTGTGGGACCCCGTTGCATCATATCGTATAAACGGTCGTGTCACTGATGTCACGCCACACTGGGTCAGCTCTCTGACGTCTGTCTGCACTGTGGAAACAGACAAACTCAGCCTGCACTTTACTCTAACTAGCATGTGTCTTGTGTCCAGGCATCACCACGGTGCTGACCATGTCCACCATCATCACCGGAGTGAATGCGTCCATGCCGCGGGTGTCCTACATCAAGGCGGTGGACATTTACCTGTGGGTCAGCTTCGTCTTCGTCTTCCTGTCCGTGCTGGAGTACGCTGCTGTCAACTACCTGTCCACCGCTCAGGACCGCCGAGAGCGTAAGATGAGGGAGCGGGCGCGGTCTCAGGTGGGTCTCTGCTGTTTCTGTTCTCTTTGATGCTGTGAGATAAAAAACAGTCCGGCTCTCTCAGCGTGACGGACGGGAGCCGCAGCGACACAAAGAGCAATGCACCAAACATTCGTAGGCACAGATTAAACCGTGCCGCTCGTTCATCCCCATCGTTCATTGGATAAACGCGGAGCGATCATTGGAGCGATACGCCGTTCTCATTTCCCATGAGGTCGGCCATTTTATATTTGTGGTCATGAAAGTTCTGTAACGTCTGAATCAAAATAATTAGATCAAGATAGGAGGCGAGTGAGGGCGTACTCCCACTGTGCCTCCGTGCCATGCCCCAAACAGATTTCACGCTAAAGTCTGGTTCCTTTGACCAGTGTGAGTGCAACCGTACCGCGTCTAGGAGCGGCACGCTTGCCGTCCACGGCCCGTTTGGGAGAGGTGGGCTTTAGTAAAGCACGTTTGCACGTGTACGAGCACGAGCGTGCGCACGTGTACGAGCACGAGGCCTACGGCGGTTCTGAGGTCATTTCCTGTGCGCCTGTTGGGACGTAGAAAAAAGAAGGAGGGACCATGCGCGGACATTTCAAACAATGGCGGTGAAAGGTTGACGTTGGTGTGATGCGGAGGTGGAGTGTTTACTGCAGATTTGGTCGATGAAAAGATTCAAAAACAGTCGACAAGACGCACAAAAACTCTGAGGTCTACGGAAAGATCTGGAAACAAAGCCACGCATCGCCATGACGTCATCAATGCGTGTGACGTGTTACGGCGTGATGACGTATAGGCAGCAAGAAGCATTCTCCGAGGCCCAGGTAGTGTGAGTACAAACGGGCCTGGAGGGGGGGACAAGGACCCTAAAGCACGGGGCACGGGACGGAGGCACAGTGGGAGGGCGCCCTGAGTGTGACACTGTAGCACCATGAGTGAGATGTAGAGACATAACAGGTGTTCGATAGAGTGCTTGGACTCTCTGTATCTACGGTTTATAGAGATTTTTAAGGTT
This sequence comes from Echiichthys vipera, assembly GCF_963691815.1. Lineage (NCBI taxonomy): Eukaryota > Metazoa > Chordata > Actinopteri > Perciformes > Trachinidae > Echiichthys > Echiichthys vipera. The sequence continues at coordinate 1,122,159 of NC_139837.1, read as the reverse complement.
TTCACAGGAACGTGTTTGATTCTGAAGAGTTTTAACTCAATGGGCCGGTCGTGAGCATCACACAGCTGTGCAGGGCGGTCTGACGGCACGTTCACTTGAGCTTATTGGTCTCCCGGTTGTCCCGACTCCGCCCCACAAACAATTTAAAAATACCCTATTAGTTTAGTTTTGAGGGACGATTGGATCAAGTTGAGAGAACGGACCCCGACGAGACGCTGAGTCCAGTTTTTATACAGTCTTTGATTAAACCGTGCCAATAAAGCCACTTGGGCCATAAACAACCAACGGCATTGGTCAGTCTTTTGATGATGTTGGCGTCAGACGTTCCTGGTGTAATCCCTTAAAATCCCCATAATGACTGTACTGTATATTTCTGTCCTGCCAGTCTCTGCCCTGCACCTGTGGGATCTCCCAGACGCGGACCATGACCATGTTGGACGGCACCTACAGCGAGGCCGACACCAACAGCCTGGCCGGCTACACCGAGGAGCCCATGGTGCCGGAGGAGGAGCAGGAAGAGCTGCACGAGGTCCCAGAGAAGCCTGAACACATGGTGGTCCATCTGTCGGTGAGCAGCGAGTCCACCACCACCAAGAAGAAGAAGAGCCTGCGTACCCTCAACATCATCCAAAACACGCACGCCATTGACAAATACTCCCGGATGATTTTCCCCGGCTCGTACATCTTCTTCAACCTCATCTACTGGTCCGTGTACTGCTGAGACGCTCCCGGGTCTGGACTGAGACCAGGGAGGTTAACGCAGACAGTACCAGTGCTGCATCACTACGTCTGGTTCAGCACTGAGACTTTGGGATTGTTTTTTTCCTCATGCAGCACTTTGAATGTTAATTAACTCAACTATAAACGAAGAAACGACTCATTTGGACGCTGTTTTTAAGCCACTGATGCTCAGTTTATTCAGCTTCGGTCAGTTGAACAGCTCTTTGTCCTCGTTACTGCTGTTCCCCGGGACGATGGGAGGAAAAAGTCCACTTTTCTATTTGACTTTGAACATTGATAGATGTGGACACGGTTCCCTTTGTGTGAATTCATACGTTGAGCTCTTCAGTCGACGGGTCTCTGCATTTACATCCATTTGTAACGATTGTCAAGCTGAGAATCACTGTAATTATTATTCTAAGGGTGAAGCCCAGCATCTATCAGTCACGACTTAATTATAAACACAGATGACGACTTTAACGCTGCGATCACACCGCACGCACGCGATGGACGCGATGAAATCACAAGAATCGCTGCTTGATCGTATTTGGAGCGTCGTGCGTTTGGAGCGTCGAGGCAGTTAGTTAGCAGTTATGCTAATTGTGACGTGATGCTACTGCTAGAAGAGATCTGAATGCTTCCAAGAACAGAAGCGAGCTCTCAGATGAAGCGTGTGGTTCCTAAAAGAGCCGTTGTGTCGCAGTGAGGTCAGACCGTCAGTGAGTTCACCTCCGTAGCTGTAGAGGGCGCTGACCTGCCCCCGCGGCGCTCCTGTAGATCGGACCGGACACGCTTCACTCTGCACTAGCGCCTTTCTTCTTCTTCTTCTTCTTCTTCTTCTTCTTCTTCTGCTTCTTCTTCTTCTTCTTCTTCTTCTGGATTTCCAGCAGACTAGACGCCTAAAGGCACGTTGCTGCCATCCACAGGTCAGAGTTAAATCCATTATATCCATAGGAACAGTCTGGTTTTCTTGATGTAGTCAAAAACTACAACAATGGCGGCTGTGGTGACCCCCTGGTGATGTTATGACACTCTCCGCAATCTCAACACTGATTGGCTGCGGACCACAGCGTCACGCAATTCAGCTGAAGAGTTCAATATTTTCAACTCACACGTTGGAGGCGTTGGACGCGAATATCGATCGATTTTCACGTCGAAGGTAACGCGAAGAACGTGCCGCCCGCGTTCAAATCACATCTTTGTCTGTTATCGCGCTGCTTCTATCGCGCCCGTCGCGGGCGTTGTGATCACAGCATTAAAACGGCGAAGTATCATATTCTTTACGCCTGTTATCTCAAAAAAATATGTAATAATTTAATGTCGATGAATCAATCAGCCCGAGGGCACAGCCATGCTAGCAGCTCCGTGTTGGCTGCATTTAGTGGTGCTTTTAGCTAAATGCTAACATGCTAACATTCTGATGATGTCAGAGAGGAATGTTTACCCTGTTGGTTATCGTAGATTAGCGTGTAAATACGTGCTGGTGCAGCTGGGGCTGATGGGAACGCCATCACCTCTACTGGTGTTTGGTCATGAAACAAAGTACTGGGAAAATTCTAACTTGACGACGACGGCGCCGCACGAAAACTCAGGATCATCAAAGCTATTACGGTTCAAAATGTGGAGTACGTGAATGTTGTGGAGGACCGTTGAATTTCATGGTAATCGATCCCCAAAATGTCAACTTCACGGTGGTGCTAACGGAGCCGTCACGACCTGTGGGGAATACGGTGAACACCAAAAGCAGACGTGAAAGTTGCACATGAACACCCCCCTGTTTCCACTGGGAGTACTTTGGTACACGAGTCGCTGAGATGAGACGACCTTTGACCTTTTCAACATGGTGTTTTGAGCTGCTAGGGAAGAGCATGTGCTTTAGATAAGTCCTGTCCAATCCTGTGTAGCTAAAGCAGAAACATTCGAATCTCTTCTGTCCTTTAAAAACAAAGCCTATCATTTAACATTTGTGTTTAAAATGGTTTCCCCCAAGAAACAGGTCCGGCCTCTTTCCCTCGTTCTTTTTGTTTCGACTGGGGCGACGTGGAGCCCATTTATCCGCCTTGAGAGGTCCGAATTTCAAAAAGCAGACGGGAAAGTCGCACATGAACACCCCCCTCTTTCCACTGGGAAGCTCGTAGAGTACTTTGATACACGAGTCGCTGAGATGAGACGACCTTTGACCTTTTCAACATGGTGGACGGCAAAGTAAGAGTCAAACACACTTGTTTTGAGCTGGTATGGAAGATCATGTGCTTTAGTCCTGTCCAATCCTGTGTAGCGAAAACAGAAACATACGAGTCTCTTCTGTCCTTTAAAAGCAAAGCCTATTATTTAAAGTTTGTGTTTAAAAGCAGTTTAAAATGGTTTCCCCCAAGTAACAGGTCCGGCCTCTTTCCCTGGTTCTTTTTTTATGGACCGGGGCGACGTGGAGCCCATTTATCCGCCTTGAGAGGCCGAATTTCGGACGTTTTGACGGGTTTTAACAGCCTCCTCCCTGGTTCTTTTTGTTTTTGACCAGGTCAACACGGAGCTCATTTATCCGCCTTGAGAGGTCCGAATTTCGGACGGTTTGACGGGTTTTAACAGCCTCTTTTCCTGGTTCTTTGTTTTTTTGACCGGGGTGACGCGGGGCTCATTTATCCGCCTTGAGAGGTCCGAATTTCGGACGTTTTGACGGGTTTTAGTGGTCTCTTTCCCTGGTTCTTTTTGTTTGGACTGGGGCGACGTGGATCTCATTTATCCGCCTCAAGAGGCCTGATTTTCGGACGTTTTGACGATGTCTCTCTCTCTCTCTCTCTCTCTGTGGGTCCGCTTTGTTTCATTTAACTACGACAACAAGCGCACTTGAACACAACGCACTGGTGAACAAGTGGAAAGGGGCCGTCTTTTCCAGAGCACGTGAAGGCAGCGTATGTCCGATGACGACCAAAGCCAGTAGGATTTGCCCTCTGGGGAAAACAAATGTCTGTAGAAAATTGCGTGACAATCCATCAAATACTTGCCAGAATGTGTCAGTCTGGACAAAAGCAACGAACCCTACAGCTCCACTGATGAAAAGCGTTTTCTAGTGATGAGTTTAATGTATCTTATCTTATCTGACGATAACAAGCTCCTCTATAGACAAGTCCAGCGAAGTATCGTAAATGAAGGCGCCTCCATCTCTGCGGTGGCGTCTCCCTCCAGTCTGATGCTCTTGAATGGGAGCTGTCGATAGAAGTGAACCTTTTCTCCAACCATCACAAACGTTGGCGTTCTTTGTCCCAGCAGCTGAGTGAGCGGAGACGGGCAACAACCAGAGTCACTACAGGCCGAGCATTCACTCCATGGACTGAGAGAAAGGAGAGGAACGCCATTCAAACGCACGCCCACATGGCTACGCTGCTCCTGGATGCTAACATCACTTTCATCTGCACTTAGCTGGAACGGCTAACGCTAACGGCTAACGCTAACTGTCAGTCAAACTCCTCTAATCCTTGTTTTGATGCTGTGATTTTCTGGAGGGGACGGGTTCAAACAGGCTCAGACAGACTCCGGTCTCCTGGAGCTACTGGGCCGGGTCTGACCAACCTGGCAACCCCACTGCTGGACTTATATTTTGTTGTTCGGACTACGATGTTGTGACTCTAGGTGGAGCTGTTCTGCTCATTCTACACATTCAACCTTTAAGGCTAAAAAAAAACAACCATCATCTCTGTGAATGAGGTCTTAGGAACCAGGACTTTTGCTGCTTTATTATTATTATTTTAAACAGTCCATGATTGAATTTCACTTGAACTCGTCATCATGAGAAAATAAAAGAACAGAGAATTGAATAGATCTTTATTGTCGTTGTGCATGAAACAGTGAAAATCAGCGTTGTGCAACATGAGCACGAGTAAAGAGCCAGTGAGTCAAATCAGAGACTCCTCACCAGCCTCAGCTCCATCTGGGACCTTTGAAGCTTGTTTTCTGAGAACGGCGTTAAAAAAAGGTCGTTTTCATGGTTTTTGAAATGTCATGGTTGTTCTGTAAAAAAAAGAAAGTGTTTCATTTATTCTGCCCTACAAAGAACGTCTGAGTGCAGGAACGACAGAAAACTGAAGGTAAAAAAAGGTTTTTAAAGGTTGTTTATCGTCCCGACGAATGCATAGTTAGCAGCTCCAGCCTCTGGTCCTGGATCAGGTCTCAGGATCAGCAGCTCCAGCAGGGGACCCCAAACTTCCCTTTCCCGGGCCACATTAACCAGCTCTAACTGGGGGATCCTGAGGCGTTCCCAGGCCAGTGTGGAGATCTAATCTCTCCACCTGGTCCTGGGTCTTCCCCGAGGCCTCCTCCCAGCTGGACGTGCCTGGAACACCTCCCTAGGGAGGCGCCCAGGGTTCATCCAGACCAGATGATCCTGAACCACCTCAACTGGCTCCTTTCAACACAAAGGAGCAGCGGCTCTACTCCGAGTTCCTCACGGATGCTGAACTTCTCCCCCTCTCTCTAAGGGAGACTCCAGACCCCCTCCTGAGGAAACACATTTCACACGCTTGGACCTGGACCTGGTTCTTTGGGTCCTGACCTGGACCTGGTTCTTTGGGTCCTGACCCAGCTTTCAGGACCACAGGTGAGGGTAGGAACCAGGACTGAGCGACTGCAGCACCATCGTCCCCTCACTCGTGAACCAGATCCCGAGGTCCTTGAACTCCTTCTCTTGGGGGTCAGGACTCACTCCCTGAAAAATATCATTTCTTCATATTATCTAACGGTGACATTTGAAATGTGCTGGTTGTGCTCACATGTTGTAACAATGTAAAGTATTTATAAGCATTAAAAGACTGATTTTGTACATTAGAGCTCAACCTCACTGCAACATGTGTGATCCATCAGAAGCTGCACCTGATGATGCTGTGATTTACAGGTGGGGGCGTGAGCATCGATGATATCTGATGTGCACGGTGAAGCGTCGTCCATGAATCCCAGTTACACATTTATAAAAGGTGAACTTTGTATGGAAGCTGTTCCTGTTTCATTAAAGATGAAGCCTGTGGTTGAACTGTTCTGTGGCCTGAGTCTTTCACTGTTCACGAGTCTCCGCGGACATCAAAGAATGATCCGGTGTTTATCAAACGTGATTATGATGAACTACGTTTGCCTTTCATTTAGAAACATTTCAAGTCTGTTTAAAGAAATTTTTGACCGTAGTTTAAAGCCTTCGAGTCGTCTGGTTCAGTTCAGTTTGAACCTCTGCTGACGTACCTGGAGCGCTGATCTCGTACTAAGGGTTAGGGGGCACCCTCCCACTGTGCGTCCGTCCCGTGCCCCGTGCTTTAGGGTCCTTGTCCCCCCCTCCAGGCCCGTTTGTACACTTTAGCACACGTTTATGCTCCTAGAGGACACTTTAACACACGTTTTGGCTACTAGAGGACACTTTAACACACGTTTTGGCTCCTAGAGGACACTTTAGTACACGTTTAGGCTCCTAGAGGACACTTTAGCACACGTTTATGCTCCTAGAGGACACTTTAACACACGTTTTGGCTACTAGAGGACACTTTAACACATGTTTTGGCTCCTAGAGGACACTTTAGTACACGTTTAGGCTCCTAGAGGACACTTTAACACACGTTTTGGCTCCTAGAGGACACACGTTTTGGCTACTAGAGGACACTTTAACACACGTTTATGCTCCTAGAGGACACTTTAACACACGTTTTGGCTCCTAGAGGACACTTTAGCACACGTTTATGCTCCTAGAGGACACTTTAACACACGTTTTGGCTCCTAGAGGACACTTTAACACACGTTTATGCTCCTAGAGGACACTTTAACACACGTTTTCAATCCTACCCCTTCTCCATTTTCAAACTTCATCACATTAAAACTCTTTTTAAATCTAATGTATTACATTTAAAACACATTTGATCGGTTTCTGTGTAAGTTTTGCTTCATAATAAACAGAAGGTCGCATTTCTGTCGTGACGTCACGTCGAGTCTGTAGTTTACAGGAAGTCCTTGAACGCAGCACGAGGGCTGTCGCTCCACTTCCGTCCTGCCGTAACTTCCCCGTCCACAGAACACGGCAGCTCACCGTTCACACCTGTCAACACGGAACCGTAAGTGTTTCTACTGTTGCTAAGCTACACTTTAACCGCTAAACCAGCGCCGTTGCTAAGCTAGCTTAAAGCTACTTACGCGCGAACTTACGCAAACGTTAGTTCTACGTTACCGTACTCTCACGAGCGGCGGAGTTTGTGTGTTAAGTTAAGGGACCGGGGGTATTTACCGTGAATAAAGCGGGTCATACCGTTCACACCACCTTTAGGTTAGCATAGCCTAACCCGGAAGTAGCACTGAAGTTCTTCTTCTGTTAAAAACAAAGCCTAAATACGCTTAAACGGTACCCAACGGTCGAACCACATTTTAAGTGCGCCCGTATTACAGAATATATGGGAAATGCACGGCGCAAGCAAACTTTCTATTGCGCAGAACGAAAAATAAGGAACTTTGAGGCTGAATTTCTCCAAAACTATAAAGTAAATATCTTTAAAACTGAGTAAATGAATAGTCAGGATGGTCCTTAAGTCAACTGTGTCACTCTTTGTCAGACAGTATGAATGAAAGGGATTTTACAGTAGGGTAAATATTGCACAAAACGCCTTTTTTATTGCAAAAAAAGATCTTTAAGGCTAAATTTCTCCAAAACTATACAGTAAATATGTTTGATACTGAGTGAGTGAATAGTCAGGATGGTCCATAGGTAAACTGTGTCATTCTTTGTCAGACATTATTGATAAAAGAGATTTTACAGTACAGTAAATATTGCACACAACGCCCTTTTTATTGCAAAAAAAGGAACTTTGAGGCTAAATTTCTCTAAAACTATACAAAAAATATATTTAAAACTGAGTAAATGAATAGTCAGGATGGTCTTGAGATAAACTGAGTCATTCTTTGTCAGAAATTATGGATGAAAGGGATTTTACAGTAGAGTAAATATTGCACATTATTGCAAAATAAGGAACTTTGAGGCTAAATTTCTCTAAAACTATACAAAAAATATGTTTGATACTGAGTAAATGAATAGTCAGGATGGTCCTTAGGTCAACTGTGTCACTCTTTGTCAGAAATTATGAATGAAAGGGATTTTACAGTAGGGTAAATATTGCACAAAACGCCTTTTTTATTGCAAAAAAAGATCTTTAAGGCTGAATTTCTCCAAAACTATACAGTAAATATGTTTGATACTGAGTAAATGAATAGTCAGGATGGTCCTGAGATAAACTATATAATTCTAATATTAATATACTATAAAATTATGAATGAAAGGGATTTTACAGTAGAGTAAATATTGCACACAACGCCCTTTTTATTGCAAAAAAGGAAGTTTGAGGCTAAATTTCTCTAAAACTATACAAAAAATATATTTAAAACTGAGTAAATGAATAGTCAAGATGGTCCTGAGATAAACTGTGTCATTCTTTGTCAGAAATGATGGATGTAAGGAATTTTACAGTAGAGTAAATATTGCACATTATTGCAAAAAAAGGAATTTTGAGGCTGAATTTCTCCAAAACTATAAAGTAAATATGTTTGATACTGAGTGAGTGATTAGTCAGGATGGTCCTTAGATAAACTGTATCATTCTTTGTCAGAAATTATGGATTAAAATGATTTTACAGTAGAGTAAATATTGCACATAACGCCTTTTATCAATGCACCTTAAAAACTATATAGTAAATGTGTTTGATACTGAGTGAGTGAGCAGTTAACGTAGTGTTAAGGTGCTAAATGTCATCCATTGTAAGAAATTAGCATGAAAGCATCAGATTATAGCGTTTTAGTTCATTGGCACATCTGTTTTTACTTCGTTTTATTTTGGAAACCGGAAGTCCCGTGTGTTTACCGTACATGCTATAATACGAGCGCACTTGAAATGTTGGTGCAGCTGGTTTGACCGGTAAGAGCTGTCAAAGTGAGGCTGCAGCAGGAGCTTCCCGGTGTCTGACACTGCAGCCACACTTTGGGGGGGACCGGGGTCGGTTGTAACAGGGGGCGGCTGTAATGCTGCATCGGGACATGGGGCTTCCTCTCCCTGGATAAAGGTGCATACAGAAGCCATAAGCAAGGGGTGTCAAACTCAGGCCCGTGGGCCAAATCTGCAAGATCATCACTGAACCAAAATGACTAAAAAAAATGCAAAATGACTAAAAACAGATGCAAAATGACAAGAAACTGAATCAAAATGACTATAACTTGAGCAAAATGACTAAAAATAGATGCAAAATGACCAAAACTTAAGCAAAATGACTAAAAATAAATGCAAAATGACTTAAAACGGATGCAAAATGACCAAAACTTAAGCAAAATGACTAAAAATAAATGCAAAATGACTTAAAACGGATGCAAAATGACAAAAAAGATGCAAAATGTCTAAAATTTAAGCAAAATGACAAGAAATTTAAGCAAAATGAATAAAAACTTAAGCAAAATGACTAAAAACAGATGCAAAATGAGTAAAACTTAACTCTAAAGCACGGTGCAGATGGACAGTGTTTGCCTAATATATATAATATTAGTAACGACAAAACTCGTTTAAAATGCTGCAGTCAAGTTCTCCAGAAGTGTGAGTGTGGAAAAGTCTAAAGAGTGTTTCAGTTTCTCATTCGAGCGCGTTTCAAGAGTCTGAAGCAAAACAAGCAGAAGTCGGGTCGAAGGAATGTTGTGGCGGGAGAAATGAGTCATGGGGGAAAATGCCCTCGCCGCCTGCGTTTTATTTTCCCCTCTAAGAAACAATGTGGTGTGTCTCTGTGCTCCTGCGGTGCCAGGACTCCTCCCTCACGTACGTTTGAGTGCCGCAGACGCCTCCGAGCCTCTGACGCTTTGTCCTCTCACAGTTTCTCCTGAGGGCACGCGGAGCTTCTGCTCAATGCCTCGCTGGCCGCGGTGCAGCTGAGAGTATTCCTGGAATTGTGCCATTAGCGTCCTGAAGATGCACATGAACAGGATATACGGTATATTACCAGCCATGGCAGGGAGTGTGTGTGTGTGTGTGTGTGTGTGCGCGCGTGTGCGCGCGTGTGCGTGTGTGTGTGTGTGTGTCACAGAAGAGTCTTTTGTGAGGTGTTTATAGTTTGAATTTCTACAAATACCAAAAAAAGTCCCATTCTTCTTCATGCTGTGTCACATTTCACCTTAAGGCGTGTTTCCATTTGGGTCGAATCCCCAGAATGAGGCGGGTCGATCTCGCCCAAACGCCCCTAATGTGCACGTGAGCCTCTGGAGCGTGCGTGTGTTTCCCTGTGGGAGAGCAGGGCCGTGTTTCTCCTCTGAGAGAAGCCGGCTGCTGATTGGACGGAGCTCTCAGCAGGATGTGACGTGTGGTCGAACAGACGCCACAACAACACGGAGAAGTAGAGGAAACACTTTTATCCTGTGGAGAAGAAGAACGCAGAGCAGGAAATGACCTGTGCACGGGCATCTGAACACACCTTGAACATAAGGTGGCGTTGTAAATCATACGGGCCGCCTTAAATCAACCCGAGGACGCACTCCCACTGTTCCTCCGTCCCGTGCCCCAGCACGTTCCACGGCTAAAGTCTGGTTCCTTTGACCAGTGTGAGTGCAACCGTACCACGTCTAGGAGCGGCACGCTTGCCGTCCACGGCCCGTTTGGGAGAGGTGGGCTTTAGTAAAGCACGTTTGCACGAGCACGAGCACGAGCGTGCGCACGTGTACGAGCACGAGGCCTACGGCGGTTCTGAGGTCATTTCCTGTGCGCCTGTTGGGACGTAGAAAAAAGAAGGAGGGACCATGCGCGGACATTTCAAACAATGGCGGTGAAAGGTTCACGTTGGTGTGATGCGGAGGTGGAGTGTTTACTGCATCACAGGAAATTCAACATATTACTCGGCAACATTCAGGGCGCACTCCCACTGTTCCTCCGTACCGTGCCCCAGCACGTTTCACGGCTAAAGTCTAGCTCAGGCTTGTTCTTTCAAACTGTACCAACCGTGGTGATCTTCCTCTTCAGGAGCTGCTGTCCGAGTTCATAAGATGTGAAGAAATTGTCACATGTCAGAGTGTGACCCTCAGTCTCTCTGTCACATCAAGCACCACTCACATCCCCTGGCTCTTCTCTGGGCGTCCACTGGTCGGCTTCCCGGTATAGACTTGCATTTTCCAAGCACAGCTTGATTTGGCATCGCAAGCCACCCATGACTTCATCTCATATTTTGCTGGCTTGCTTTTTTTCTATTGCTGGTGTGATAAACAGGTAGAAGAAGAATTACTTCATTTATCCCACACGGGGAAATTGAATTTTTTCACACACACAGGCCCATGCACAGACAGGACCTATACATGCAATTAAGGAGAGATGTTACCAGTCCACGCTCCATACAGGGACTTGGACCAGCGACCCTCCAGTTCCCAGCGAAGTCACCTATGGACTGAGCTCCAACCATCTGAGCTAACCGACCTGTTGTAGAATGGTAGAGTGTAGAGACAATGTCATGGGCATGAGAAACGGCGTACCTTGTGGGTCCTGGGGTCATGTTTATGACGTTCTGTTCTGCGTGCCTGTCGTGTTGGTCACACGCTGCTGAGGACCATGTTATCCTGCCAAGTCTCTCTTTCAGCTCCAGGGTTTTCTTCTTCTTCTGAAGATGATTCCTCAGCTCTGGGTTGTGTTCCTCCCCATCTTCTTCTTCTGATACATCCTCCACTTCCTCTTCTGAATCACAGTCGTCTCGCTCTAGAGCCTCTTCAGCGTTGTAACGCACACTCACGGCTTCAGCACAGACAGAGTTCGGGGCCCTGTCGTCTGCAGCACCTTTATAATCTCTGCAGTCTGCGTTAACACCTGTGTGTTGTTTACGTCTGCTATTGTCTCGTTCACGTCTGCTGCTCATTGATCTGAGATCAAAGGCACAGCCGTCCGTGAGAAGACCCCATGATCTGTCTTGTTTACGTCTGCTTCTGATTAAAACTCAAACATTGTAACATTCTGTGGTTTGTAAATAACTCTGTGACCTTGAGTTCAACTCTTTGTGCCTCACGGGTCATTTTGACCCCAGGACGACCTTTGGACCTTTGTTTGTAGCTCACATGGAAATGTGACTAAAAGCAACATTTCACTTCTTCTTCTGTTGGTGCCAAACGAGGAAAAGTCATAAAATTTCAAGTTAAAAAAATATCGTTTAGGGGATTTTTTTTTGGTTTTTAACACAGTGGCGTCATTTTGACCCGAGGACAACAGGAGGGTTAAAACAATGGCGGTGAAAGGTTCACGTTGGTGTGATGCGGAGATGGAGTGTTTACTGCAGATTTGGTCGATGAAAAGATTCAAAAACAGTCGACAAGACGCACAAAAACTCCGAGGTCTACGGAAAGATCTGGAAACAAAGCCACGCATCGCCATGACGTCATCAATGCGTGTGACGTGTTACGGCGTGATGACGTATAGGCAGCAAGAAGCATTCTCCGAGGCCCAGGTAGTGTGAGTACAAACGGGCCTGGAGGGGGGGACAAGGACCCTAAAGCACGGGGCACGGGACGGAGGCACAGTGGGAGGGCGCCCTTTGTAAACGACCTCGTCTTTGATGAAGTGCTGATGTTGAGTTTGGCTTCTGTTCTTCTTTTCAGAGCCGGTCATGACGCAGCAGGAGCAGCAGGAGTTCACGGAGAGCCTGGAGGCGGCCCTCTCCTGGATGCGGGTCATCCAGGAGAGGCTGAAGGCCAACGACAACACCCAGGGGCCCCGTGACGCCCTGGAGGTGCGACTCAAGGAGACAGAGGTGAGATACTTCACCCACTGTGTGACCCCTTCATTTTCATCAGAGCGCAGAGTGGGGGCAGTTCCTGCTGTTTGAGCCGGGTACAGGAGTCTGGGGAGCCTTTATTCAGGAGCAGGTTTATATTAAAACCTACTTCAGATTCGAGTGCAGTCATTTTACGCCAGAATACGGGCGAAGGTGAACAAATTGCAACTGATTTTGTATTCTCAATACGTCCTGAGATAAGGAAGAAAGCCCTGAAAGTTTCTAATCTTGTTCTGAAATAAAACAGTAAAAGACTCAGGGCGCCCTCCCACTGTGCCTCCGTCCCGGGCAAACGGGCCGTGGACAGCAAGCGTGCCGCTCCTAGACGTGGTACGGTTGCACTCACACTGGTCAAAGGAACCAGACTTTAGCCGTGAAACGTGCTGGGGCACGGGACGGAGGCACAGTGGGAGGGCGCCCTAAATGTTCAGGTCTGAATGAACCCATTTAGTTCGTAAATGGAGCAGGAAGAAGGACTTTTACTTCATCACTATTGTTTAATAAACAGCTCGCCGTACTTGCCTTAAACGCTGACTACAGTTCTGTTCCCCGTCTCTTCTGAATGTAGAAAATCCATCAGTCGGAGCATGAAGGTCGTGTGAAGATGGACATGGCGCTGGTGGCAGCTGAGAACCTTTTGCAGAGCGGAGATGAAGAGATGAGGAACCAAACCCACTCCAGGCTCAAAGAGCTGAAAAGCCTGTGGGAGGAGACCTGCACCTACATCGTCCACTGTCACAGGTACTGACGTCAGACCGCAGACCGCAGACCGCAGACCGCAGACCGCAGACCTCAGTGTGTGTGCTGGTTTGTAGAGTGGACACTCGGGTGTTGGTTAGTTTGTCCTGAGATCAGCTCTGGCTAGTCACAGTTAGCAAAAATGTGTGCTAAAGTGCCCTCTAGGAGCATAAACGTGTGCTAAAGTGTCCTCTAGGATCATAAATGTGTGTTAAAGTGTCCTCTAGGAGCCGAAACGTGTGCTAAAGTGTCCTCTAGCAGCATAAACGTGTGTTAAAGTGTCCTCTAGCAGCATAAACGTGTGCTAAAGTGTCCTCTAGGAGCATCAACGTGTGCTAAAGTGCCCTCTAGCAGCATAAACGTGTGTTAAAGTGTCCTCTAGGAGCATCAACGTGTGCTAAAGTGCCCTCAAGGAGCACAAACGTGTGCTAAAGTGTCCTCTAGGAGCATAAACGTGTGCTAAAGTGTCCTCTAGGAGCATAAACGTGTGTTAAAGTGTCCTCTATTTATTTCAAAAACATTCATGCGAGCGCTAAAACGAATAAACATGCAGTCTGTCGTTAACAAGACCCCAAACTGCTCAGTGTGACTCTTCTTCTTGTGTTTCAGTCGCATAGAGTGGGTGTGGCTGCACTGGGGCGAGTACCTGAAGGCCTACGAGGAGTTTGAGCTGTGGCTGACGAGGCAGCAGCGCAGTCTGGATGTCGGGGTGGAGCTGCAGCTGGGGCTGAGGGAGAAGCTTTGGCAGGTGGACCAGCAGAGGGTGGTGGTGAGCGACATCCACGGGCAGGCGGCGCTGCTGGAGAGGCTGCTGGACGAGGCCGCCGCGCTGCACAACAGAACCCAAGACCCCAGCGTGGATCCCCAGGCCCAGGAGAGGCTGCAGGAGGCCTACAACGACGTCAGAGACAGAGCTGAGGTGAGGAGATACAGCCTGGAGCATGTCTACTCACAGGCTGTGCGTATGCCACTGCCAGCAGCGTGCACAGACTTTTTGAAGGGCAGGGGCGAAAACGGAACAAAGGGGCACATAATGGGCACTTTATCAAACATTTTTGCTTGACATGTTTTGACTCCTAGAGGACACTTTAGCACACGTTTATGCTCCTAGAGGATACTTTAACACACGTTTATGCTCCTAGAGGACACTTTAGCACACGTTTATGCTCCTAGAGGACACTTTAACACACGTTTATGCTCCTAGAGGACACTGTAGCACACGTTTATGCTCCTAGAGGACACTTTAGCACACGTTTATGCTCCTAGAGGACACTTTAACACACGTTTAGACTCCTAGAGGACACTTTAGCACACGTTTATGCTCCTAGAGGACACTTTAACACACGTTTTGGCTCCTAGAGGGCACTTTAGCACACGTTTTTGCTCCTAGAGGACACTTTAGCACACGTTTATGCTCCTAGAGGACACTTTAGCACATGTTTATGCTCCTAGAGGACACTTTAGCACACGTTTTTGCTCCTAGAGGACACTTTAACACACGTTTATGCTCCTAGAGGACACTTTAGCACACGTTTATGCTCCTAGAGGACACTTTAGCACACGTTTATGCTCCTAGAGGACACTTTAACACACGTTTAGACTCCTAGAGGACACTTTAGCACACGTTTATGCTCCTAGAGGACACTTTAACACACGTTTTGGCTCCTAGAGGGCACTTTAGCACACGTTTTTGCTCCTAGAGGACACTTTAGCACACGTTTATGCTCCTAGAGGACACTTTAGCACATGTTTATGCTCCTAGAGGACACTTTAGCACACGTTTTTGCTCCTAGAGGACACTTTAACACACGTTTTGGCTCCTAGAGGACACTTTAACACACGTTTATGCTCCTAGAGGACACTTTAGCACACGTTTATGCTCCTAGAGGACACTTTAACACACGTTTATGCTCCTAGAGGGCACTTTAGCACATGTTTTTGCTCCTAGAGGACACTTTAGCACACGTTTATGCTCCTAGAGGACACTTTAGCACACGTTTATGCTCCTAGAGGACACTTTAACACACGTTTTGGCTCCTAGAGGGCACTTTAGCACATGTTTTGGCTCCTAGAGGACACTTTAGCACACGTATATGCTCCTAGAGGACACTTTAACACACGTTTTGGCTCCTAGAGGACACTTTAGCACATGTTTATGCTCCTAGAGGACACTTTAGCACACGTTTTTGCTCCTAGAGGACACTTTAACACACGTTTTGGCTCCTAGAGGGCACTTTAGCACATGTTTTGGCTCCTAGAGGACACTTTAGCACACGTTTTTGCTCCTAGAGGACACTTTAACACACGTTTATGCTCCTAGAGGACACTTTAGCACATGTTTCAGTTCCTAAAGGACACTTTGACACACGTTTATGCTCCTAGAGGACACTTTAGCACACGTTTATGCTCCTAGAGGACACTTTAGCACACGTTTATGCTCCTAGAGGACACTTTAGCACACGTTTATGCTCCTAGAGGACACTTTAGCACACGTTTATGCTCCTAGAGGACACTTTAGCACACGTTTATGCTCCTAGAGGACACTTTAGCACATGTTTTCGCTGCCAACAATTGGTTTTCAACAGCAGCACCTGCTAAAATACTACTTTTAAACACACATTAATGAGAAGGCAGCACCATGTGAGACTAACACTGGATAATAAAGGTCTTAGAACTAGATCATGACATAGAGCCGCTCTGCAAGACAGGGTCACTTCTGTGTTTCAGAACATTGAAACATTGCAATTCATCAAATTATGTGCAATTAATTGACATTTAATGAGCCTGGTACATTTGGGGCCCTTAGACAACTGGGGCCCTGGGAGTAAGTGCATAGTAAGTGTTGGCAAGCTCAATGTTGTCATGTGTACCCACTTTTCAGACCTCTTTTATATATTGAGCCATGCAACTTGAACTAGAGTAGTTATGAGTCGTGTGCTGTGGTGTGTTCTCTTCATGTCACCCTGACAGCTCTGCTTATGCACACAACGTATGGTACAGCTGTAGAATAGTACGAATAATTCAATATTTGACACACACACACACACAAACACACACACACACACACACACACACTCACACACACGAGGAGAGAGGAGAAGTGCATGAGTAAAGTAAAGGAAAGAAACTCCAGTAAAGAAAACGATGCGGTGGAAACTCGTTAATCCTCTGGAGTCGAACACACGAGTCCTTTGTTTGAGTGAGGAACAGCTTCTCTGCAGCAGGAAGCACAGAGCTGGAGAAACACTCACAGCTGCAGTGGCTTGAAATGGATACTGTCACTGCACACACACACACACAGTCGCACACACACGCACACACATAAAGTTCAAGTTCATACAACTTTATTGATCCCAAAGAGCATTTCAGTTCCACAGTCTAGACAAAGTTTACCAACAGTCAACAGGCTGCACGCAGGAGTACGTCAGAGAGAAACACATTCGCCTCATTTCCTCTGACCAAAAAAGGGCATGTATGTGACGTTGGGGGGAGGGGCGTACGTCCGTCTGGCGTTTGGTTTGACGTTTACCTCAGAGGAGAAGTGAGGGCCAGAGGCTAGCTGTCACTCAAGAGGCCACGCCCCTAATTATTTATAACTTTAACCTCCAATCAAATAAAAACTAGCCCCCCCCCCTCAGTGTTGTCATGGAGATATGAGCTAAACACACAGACTAGAATGCTGCACATGTTTATGCTCCTAGAGGACACTTTAGCACACGTTTTGGCTCCTAGAGGACACTTTAGCACACGTTTAGGCTCCTAGAGGACACTTTAACACACGTTTTGGCTCCTAGAGGACACTTTAACACACGTTTATGCTCCTAGAGGACACTTTAACACACGTTTATGGTCCTAGAGGACACTTTAGCACATGTTTAAGCTCCTAGAGGACACTTTAACACACGTTTATGCTCCTAGAGGACACTTTAACACACGTTTAGGCTCCTAGAGGACACTTTAACACACGTTTTGGCTCCTAGAGGACACTTTAACACACGTTTATGCTCCTAGAGGACACTTTAACACACGTTTATGGTCCTAGAGGACACTTTAGCACATGTTTAAGCTCCTAGAGGACACTTTAACACACGTTTATGCTCCTAGAGGACACTTTAACACACGTTTATGCTCCTAGAGGACACTTTAGCACATGTTTAAGCTCCTAGAGGACACTTTAACACACGTTTATGCTCCTAGAGGACACTTTAGCACATGTTTATACTCCTAGAGGACACTTTAGCACGTTTATACTCCTAGAGGGCACTTTTGCACAAGTTTTGGCTCCTAGAGGACACTTTAGCACACGTTTAGGCTCCTAGAGGGCACTTTAACACACGTTTATGCTCCTAGAGGACACTTTAGCACATGTTTAAGCTCCTAGAGGACACTTTAGCACACGTTTATGCTCCTAGAGGACACTTTAACACACGTTTATGCTCCTAGAGGGCACTTTAGCAGTTCTCTCCTGCTGGGGACGACTGTCGCTCTACGCGCTTAGATACCAAAACACCAAATAAAGACAAATCAAAAACAACATTTGTTTCGTTTTCGTCTTATAAACAGGTTTCTATTTTACCGCGGTACAAAAATGCATCTTTACCGTTTCATTGCCTCCACATCAGCAGCCTGAGAGCGTGTTCGTGCAAAGCCTAGATAGTTAAATACTGCTGATGAATATCACACATGGTAAACTAGAGTTCTTTCACTGCTTTGACGTTTTAAGAGCTTCATGATTGGACCAACCAGGAAGTGTGTGTGTGTGTGTGTGTGTGTGTGTGCGTGTACATGTGCGTGTGTGAGTGACATGTTGACTCAAATTGAGCACACAGTGGCCACGAATCAGTGTTCCCTTCATTTCCATAAAACAAGCAATTATTCAAACTTTGATGTGTACTTTTCTCGTCCTGGGAGCCACTCTCTCGCCGCGCTGCTGTGCACACAGTCCAGGTTAATGAAAAGCACGCTGATAATGTTGTGTACAGCCATACGCAAATACAGACGCTGCTAAGTGAGACAGTTTCAAAGCGCTTACTGTTGACTGAAGCTGAGACGGGCGTGATTTCACAAGAAGGGGGTGAGCAGACTTTACTTCCTGAGGAAGCTGAGATCCTTCAACGTGTGCAGGGAGGTGTTGGAGATCTCTGATCAGTCTGTGGTGGCCAGTGTGCTTTTCTCTGCTGTGGTTTGTTGGGGAAGCAGCATCGAGCCAGCGACACCAACAGACTCAACACACTGATCAGGAAGGCTGGCTCTGTGATTGGCTGCAGACAGGACGCTCTGGAGGACCCTGTGGTGGAGAGGAGGACCCTGTGGTGGAGAGGGGGACCCTGTGGTGGAGAGGAGGACCCTGTGGTGGAGAGGAGGACCCTGTGGTGGAGAGGAGGACCCTGTGGTGGAGAGGAGGACCCTGTGGTGGAGAGGAGGACCCTGTGGTGGAGAGGAGGACCCTGTGGTGGAGAGGGGGACCCTGTGGTGGAGAGGAGGACCCTGTGGTGGAGAGGAGGACCCTGTGGTGGAGAGGAGGACCCTGTGGTGGAGAGGAGGGCCCTGTGGTGGAGAGGAGGACCCTGTGGTGGAGAGGAGGACCCTGTGGTGGAGAGGAGGACCCTGTGGTGGAGAGGAGGACCCTGTGGTGGAGAGGAGGACCCTGTGGTGGAGAGGAGGACGCTGAAACAACTGTCCTCCACCATGGATCGTCCTCTCCATCCTCTCCACCCTCTCCAGCTCACACTGGTCAGACAGCGGAGCACCTTCTCCAGAAGGCTGCTTCAGCTTCGCTGTCGTAGCAACAGATACAGGAAATCTTTCCATCACTTTATATAATAATAATAATATATATAATATATGTATATACTAACTCTCTCACCTCTGCCTGACAGAGAACTCTTCTCTCTACTGTTTTTTTTGTTTTGTTTTGTATATATTATTAATGTTATAGTATATTTTGCATATTTTGTTGTGTTTATTGTTTATAGCACACCACGGGCGTGATTTCCAGCTCTTTCAAGCGTCAGATTTTTACCACACACCCACGTCAGTCTTTACCCGCATTATGCATTCACATGAACACACCAGTCTGCCGGTGAATCTGTCATTTTAACGGTAGAGTTGTGATTTAAATGAATAACACTTGTGCCTCGTGCCTGTGAACTCTTCTGGGTCGTCTCTGTGTTTACGCCTCAGTGAGCTCTCCAGAGGCTCGTAGTTGAACTAACAGACGGAGCTGAGTCTCACAGGAGAATACAAACCCTCGCTCCTCGCTCAGATACCCAAATGTGAAGTCTGTGATGCGTGCTGAAAGTTATTTTATTCATTTTAAACCGTGCACTGATAAAAACAAATCCTCCCGCTGTGCTAGGAGCGCCTGACGCTGCTTCAGAAGATGGCTGAGGAGCACCAGACGTACCGAGGCTGCGTTCAGAGGTTCCAGTCCTGGCTCCTGACGAAGAACAAGGAGCTCACGGATCTGATGGAGAGGGAGGAGGACACCGCCGAGAACAAGCTCAAAGCCTTACAAGTGAGACTCGTGAAGCGGAATTAAGACGCCGCTGTGCGCTCTTTCAAAACTTGTTAAAAGGGAGAATATTTAATGTGCAGCTGTGTAACGTGTACTCATCCTCACGCTGAACTGTGTCTCTGCAGATGTAAACAGAACATGAATGGATGGTTACTCTAGTGTGGTCTGCAGCAGTGTTTCTGTTGACCCACTTTTGACCTTGTGACCTAAGGTTGCACTCCCACTGTGCCTCCGTCCCGTGCCCCAGCACGTTCCACGGCTAAAGTCTGGTTCCTTTGACCAGTGTGAGTGCAACCGATACCGCGTCTAGGAGCGGCACGCTTGCCGTCCACGGCCCGTTTGGGAGAGGTGGGCTTTAGTAAAGCACGTTTGCACGTGTACGAGCACGAGCGTGCGCACGTGTACGAGCACGAGGCCTACGGTGGTTCTGAGGTCATTTCCTGTGCGCCTGTTGGGACGTAGAAAAAAGAAGGAGGGACCATGCGCGGACATTTCAAACAATGGCGGTGAAAGGTTCACGTTGGTGTGATGCGGAGGTGGAGTGTTTACTGCAGATTTGGTCGATGAAAAGATTCAAAAACAGTCGACAAGACGCACAAAAACTCCGAGGTCTACGGAAAGATCTGAAAACAAAGCCACGCATCGCCATGACGTCATCAATGCGTGTGACGTGTTACGGCGTGATGACGTATAGGCAGCAAGAAGCATTCGCCGAGGCCCAGGTAGTGTGAGTACAAACGGGCCTGGAGGGGGGGACAAGGACCCTAAAGCACGGGGCACGGGACGGAGGCACAGTGGGAGGGCGCCTAAACTCTTACCTCCTGGCCCCTGTACCAGCTCCTCTCATAGTAAAGTCCATTACAGTGGATTAACAAAGGAAGGAGTCCATTGGTGCTTTGTTCCAGTAAAAGACGTAAACGTTGTGGTACATACATAATAATAGTGAAGTTACCATGTGCACAGTTCTTCCCTGGCCTTGTTTGTTTGTTATAGAGAATTTTTTTACCACATTTTAATGTTTCTTCTCCTGCTCTGTGTCAGACTCTGGATGATACTGTGGCCGGCGAGGAGAAGACCCTGCAGCACATCGAGGGGGTGGCGGAGGCCGTGAGGGGCAACACCTCTCCCTCTGGGGCCGAGGTGGTGGTGGAGGAGGCGGAGGAGCTGAGGCTGGGCTGGCACAGGCTGAGGCAGGGCCTGTGTGAGAACGAAGAGGGGCTGCGCTCCAGCCTGGACTCTCACAGTCAGTACGTGGCCCGATGCCAGCGGCTAGGAGACGACATCGGGCACCTCAGGGTGCTGCTGCAGGGGCTGGACGGGGAGCTGGAGGACGGCCTGGAGGCCAGAGGGCGCGCTGACCAGACCGAGGATCAGATGGTGGGCCAGTGGAGGAAATACACGGTAGGTTTCCTAAGCACATCAGCGCTGCTCTAAAGTACAGGGGGAAATATCGTAAAACAGCTCAGTTTTGTGCTTTTCACGTCTCAGAAGTGTGCGGCGTAGTGTCTGTCGGGTGACGTGCTCTGCAGAGAGGCTGTCACGATACTAAACGATGCAAGTAGATCTCGATACCCAGGAAAAAACTAACTATTACTGTTTTCAATATGGCGGGGAGGAAATGAAAGTCGGCCATTTTCCCTACGCTTGTGATTCGGACAAAGGTCCATCCATTCATCTTCAGCCTCTTGTCCCTGCCGGGGTCTCGGGGTGCTGGAGCCGATCCCAGCTGACATCGGGCGTGAGGCGGGGTCCACCCTGGACAGGACGCCAGTCTATCACAGGACACATAGAGACGAACAGAGACAGACAACCATTCACACCTACGGGTGATTTAGAGTCATCAATGAACCGAACACCTGCACGTCTTTGGACTGTGGGAGGAAACCGGAGAACCCGGAGAAAACCCACGCAGACACGGGGAGAACATGCAAACTCCACACAGAAGGGCCCCAGCCGGGACTCAAACCTGGAACCTTCTCGCTGTGAGGCGAGATGTTGGTGGAGCTCCACCTACTGTACCAGAGAATTCCACCTTTCTATCCAAAACTTTCTTTAAAGGGGACATTATGCGTTTGCTTATTTTCTGTCATGTTAGTAATGTTACAACGCGGATGTTCACATAAAGACCTGACTATAAAGAAGCGACTTCCTGTTTGATCCAATCAGGAAGCTCCGTCAGCGTCAGTTCTCTGAGTGTCCACTAGGGGCAGGTTTCATAACAGAGCCGTTTCTCATTGAGCCCCATGTTAAACAACTGTTTACATTATTTGCACTGCTGCATGTAGCTTCATGCTAACGCCCGATTCCAGATCTCATTCCTGCTGGACCGTGTCTGGTTTTGCAGTTTTGGTTTAGAAACCTTTACTCACTCTTTTTGGTGAGTTTCTAATGAACCTGGGCTTTTCCCTCGTCCTTGGCAAGCGTGCATTGTTACTCCTGTCATGTTTAGTGGCGACAGTGCAGCACTTTATTTGTTCAGGCTAAAGTTAATCACTACAGGAGGACGATGGTCCGTGACAAGTGAGAGTGCGCCTCGTGTCAGGGTTGATTACCTGCAGCCTGAGCCGTTAAAGTGTCTCTAAGTGCACAGCACAAAACATCCCATCTCGTCTTCAGCCTCTGATCCTGGATCAGGTCTCAGGGGCAGCAGCTCCAGCCTCTGATCCTGGATCAGCTCTCAGGGGCAGCAGCTCCAGCCTCTGGTCCTGGATCAGGTCTCAGGGGCAGCAGCTCCAGCCTCTGATCCTGGATCAGCTCTCAGGGGCAGCAGCTCCAGCCTCTGGTCCTGGATCAGGTCTCAGGGGCAGCAGCTCCAGCCTCTGATCCTGGATCAGCTCTCAGGGGCAGCAGCTCCAGCCTCTGGTCCTGGATCAGGTCTCAGGGGCAGCAGCTCCAGCAGGGGACCCCAAACTTCCCTTTCCCGGGCCACATTAACCAGCTCTAACTGGGGGATCCTGAGGCGTTCCCAGGCCAGTGTTGAGATCTAATCTCTCCACCTGGTCCTGGGTCTTCCCCGGGGAGCCAACACGTGTGCTAAAGTGCCCTCTTCAGTGGCGAGGACTCGCTATATGTGCCCCTTATTTTCCTTTTCACCCCGGCCCTTGAAAAGTCTGTGCACGCCGTTGAATGACAGTAAAGAACTCTATTCTATGTTTGACAGTGAGCGCTGTGGACAGGTTTCATACCCAGCTGCAGGTTTGAATCCACCTCCACTCGTCTCCAGCATACCAAAAATATTCACACTCATCCGTCCTCCCTCCCCTCCCCATCTCTTCTCTCGTTCTCGTTATCATCCCTTCTTCTCTGCGGCTGCACACGTTCATTTTGTATTTCTTGATTCTGTCATTTTCGATGCCTTCTTTGCTCCTCACACACCCCTCCGCCTCTCGCCCCTCTGAGAGCCGATACAATCTGCGTGCCCTGACATGATGACTCTTGACTGGATTCTTTCTCTGCATCACAGCGTACTTCACACCCTCACACACACACACACACACACACACACACACACACACACACACACACACACACACACACACTGGGAATCTCGCTGTCCTATCAGTGGAGCTGCCATCAGTGTAGTGGATACCTCAGAGAGTCACACACAGGTTGTTATTTCTATTTGGGTCCTGCACACGGCAACATATCCCGGCTTCATCCATCTCATTATCTGGCACGTCACCGCCGCTGGCTGTAAATTGATAAGCGAGATCGTGCCATAGAAGCGTGACAAGCTTCACATCTGTAGAATTGAGCTGTGGCATGTTTTTGTATCCGTGTTTGCAGCATCGGGGATAAAGAGTAGAATCAGCAGGAGACAGACTCTTACAGAGGGAGGGTATTGGACCTGCGGACCTGTGGAGCTGCCTCTGTGGGCCGTGACTGGAATGCTAAAGGATCCGTCTGTCATCTGCTGCAATCTAGACAGACTGCCAGCGCTCTGCGACAAAGCCTGGTCTCCCTTTAGTTTAGGAGGTGAAATGGGTTTTAAAAAAACAAACTCCAGTTTCTCTAAATTGATTGTAGCTGGAATATTTTACTGCTGTGAATTTGCTTTTGCGGGTACCGTATTTTCCACACTATGAGGCGCATAGAACAGACGCTACAGTGGAGGCTGGGGTCACGTTAAGGACCGCCAGATGAAAACGAGCCTTCTGGCTAATTCTGGCGTTTTTAACCACGTGTAATCAGGTGTTTTATGTAATTGCACTGCCCCCTTTAAAATAGACTAATGGTTATAATAATTGAGAGGGTCTCGGGCTCCGTATCTCATCTTCAGCCTCTTATCCGGGGTCGGGTCTCGGGGGCAGCAGCTCCAGCAGGGGACCCCAAACTTCCCTTTCCCGGGCCACATTAACCAGCTCTAACTGGGGGATCCTGAGGCGTTCCCAGGCCAGTGTGGAGATCTAATCTCTCCACCTGGTCCTGGGTCTTCCCCGAGGCCTCCTCCCAGCTGGACGTGCCTGGAACACCTCCCTAGGGAGGCGCCCAGGGTTCATCCTTACCAGATGATCCTGAACCCCCTCAACTGGCTCCTTTCTTCCTTCCCTATCATTTTCTGTCAGACTTTCACACTTTCACGCTTTCACGACCTCCTGGTTCGGCAGGATTGTTGAGGAGCACAAGCGAGGCCTCTTCCAACACGAGATCCTGAGGGTTAAGGGACAAACAAGTCAAGAGGTAACCCCAAAAAATTTCACCTGAGCTGAGCCGGAGGATCTGACGGGCGGTCCATGAAGACACAGGCTGATGCTCGACCTAAATTAAGGCCCTTACTGATGCTTCTACAGGAACTACGTACCGTATGTGGCATCATGCTGAGTTTAATTTGACCTGGGAGCCTTCAGGCGTTATAACAAGGTGGTTCCCCCACTGTTAGCCTTGTGGTTGCACCATTCAAAGTGCCTACAACAGTTATGCTTTTGTTACATACTGCATTTGAAGCAGTTGAACTTCTGTTTGACCACAATATCAGTCTCCTCAAAGCAACTTCAGTCCAAAGCACCTGGACTTGGTTCTTTGTCAGGAAGACGTTTCACCTCTCATCCAAGAGGCTTCATCAGTTCATGTACACATCTGACCAGGACCAGGACCAGGACCAGGACCAGGACCAGGCTGGGACTGGACCAGGACCAGGACCAGGCTGGGACTGGACCAGGACTAGGACCAGGCTGGGACTTGTCCTAGGACCAGGCTGGGAAAGGTCTTAGGATCAGGCTGCGACCAGGACCAGCCTGGACCAGGACCAGGACCAGGCTGGGACTGGTCAGATGCGTAACGAGGACCTGGACTAATGAGAACATTCACAGGCTACATCGGTCTCATGTCTATTGTCTGAAGGACTTTATAAATATTGGGTGGTTTGTTCTTTCAGCCAACTGAGACGTCAGGAGTTCCCTAAACCTCCAACTCAGAATTAACTCTATGAGACGGACTTTCTGATTATTTACGGTCTAACTAACATGATGTGAACCTGGAATTGAACAGTTCAGACAACGGTGTGTCTGTGGTTTGCTGCTGTTGTTGCTTACTTTGATGGTTTTCCATGTTTGTGTCTTGCAGGGTGTGAAGAATACTCTGGCGGGAGAGGAGTCCCAAGTGGAACTACTCAAGACGCAGCTCAAAGAGCTCTTCAGGTTCTCAGAGGACTCACGCCATCTTTCTGACGACGTCCTGGCTGTTGTCAAAGAGCATCAGAGGTATGTGACCTGAAGCCTGTCGCTGTATTAAAACCCTGTGAACCACATGTAGGTCACATAATAGAAAACGTGACACTAAGGGCGCACTCCCACTGTCCATCCGTACCGTGCCCCAGCACGTTTCACTGCCAAAGTGTGCACGTGCCACAGACCCCCCCCCTCCCCGCTCATGCATGTTACAATATAACATACACACGCCTCAAGCTAGCATACACTAAATGACGTTAGCAGTTTCTATCTATGAGTGAGTTAGCCAGCCTAGCTCCATGTAGCGTGTACTCCATGCTGTTTATTGATGAGAGAAGACACAAGCGCGTTCACAGGAATCTGGTGCACGTGCACAGACGAGCACTCGATTGGAGGGAGGGAGGAGCTCGGTGGTAGAGGGGGAGGGGCGTGAGAGTTGGAAACATTCAACTCCATTCTCCAGACTTTCCGACTGCAGCTTTAACATTCATTC